>NW_026087631.1:50383216-50740716 GCF_022539395.1 Myiozetetes cayanensis
AACTTGAGAGGATCTGTGATTGAGTATCTTATGCAGAGTTGTGCATAAGCAAAGGCCCTACTTTTACATGGGTACATTTTACTGGATTTGTTACTATTCCTTTATAGTTGTGGTCAAAATTTACATTTGTATGTTTGCATCTCTCCCTGCTTCAAAAGTCCCACCCTCAAAATAATTTACAGGTGATCATGTGTGCTCTAGCAAGTAGCATTGCAGCAGTCTTCTGATTGATTACTTCACTATGAAGTGCTGACCCCAAATTAGGGCTCTCTTTTTAGTGGGTACTTATTGAAATACTCTAGAATATATTGTAATCTTTATCTTGTGGTAAGTTTTTTTTGTTATACTCTTCTGTGTTTCTTCCTATTTGTTACAGAATTATAGAATTATAGAATTTTTAGGGTTGGAAGGGACCTCTGGAGATCACCTAATCCAACCCACCTTCCAAGGCAGGGTCTCCTAAACCAGGTTACACGGGAATGTCTCCAGAGAGGGAGAATCCATGACCTTGTGGCTCAAGCAGGATTGCCTTGAAAACATGCTAGTTGACAAATGGAAATAGTGCACATTTTGAAAGAGGCTTGTAAAGTGTGTGGAAAAACTTAAATTCCTCTTTAAAGTGGCTTGATGGAGAACTGGGATAAAAATAACATTACCTGATCATAAGCAAAGTCTGACTCCATCAGTATATCCTGTAAAGCAACATCACCGGTGTCTTTTTGGACAGATAGACAAGCTATTTCTACAAGTAAATAAGACAAAGGTGAGCTAGTTCACTTTGTCTATCAAATAGTAGCTTTAAAAGTCTTGATTAATGATATAAAATAGAATTTCTTTTTATGGAACACTTTTTATACTGCAGATGCAGGTAAGTCTGTGCTGATGAGGTCATTGGTGACAATGAATTTATTACTTGTTTAAGCAAAACAGATGAAAAAGTATGTGTGCAGCAGTGTTGGGTACCCATGCATGGCCTTTTATCCACTTGAAATCAAAGAGAATGAGACATAGGGTGTATTTTTCTTTTTAGCAATCACAAGAGAGTGTAACTACTAATGTCCCTGAAGAGGACCTTGACTTAAAATATAGGTCTTATTTCCAGTGCCTACTTTGAGACTATGAATCTGGCTTTCACTCATTCTCTAAGGGCATTTTTGTATCTTCTTAATGCTTTTGTTCCCATATGAACTCCTGCTCCTTTACTTTTGCTGCTAAAGGACTTCAGAGAGACTTCTGATTGCAGATTGTCGAACCCAACTGAAGGACAGACTGGTTATGGCAGTTATTCTCTGTCTGTGGTGTTGGAGTTGCTAATTTTGAAGGTTCTGTTATCAGATTTTTTTTATTATAGATCTGAAAACCTCTTTGAATTGGTCTTGCAAGAGTTTCTGAGAGGTTTGTTGTGTTATAATGAGGAAGATGTCAGGGCATCTATTGCCTGAGCATCTGCTGCTTCCTAAGAGGAAATAAGCACAGGTGCCTTAGCTGCAAGCACCTTCAATCACACTAGTTATTTGAGTTCATATATTCTCAAATATTATTTTTCTATTTCTTATTTATTTAGGCTTGTTATTATGCAGGCATAAGTTCCAGCTGATCACTGTACTTGCATTGATTAGAGTTGTCACATGCCAATGGTTATAGTGAAAGGTGCACGTAGTTTGGTGTTTTGTACTCCAATTCTGGCTTTTATCCTTTTTTTAGGCCTTTTCCATATTAAAGTATGGGTGCTAAGAATATATTGTTTAGAAATAAAAAAAATCTCTGCCATATGATGCAGATAATAGTAATGAGACTATATTTTTAATAATATATCATCAAAGGTGAAAATATTGTGATGGTAATGGATTTCAAACTAATATTGATAGATATTGATAGTCAATATATTGATTTCTCCCCCCTTCCCCTTTAAAATCCACTGAAAACCCAAAATGTTTCTGTAGGAAATATTTATTTATCTTCCATTTCTTCTAGCATTAACCCCTACCCATCCACCTAAACTTTTTCCATGCAAAACCTAACACTCCAAAGCCAAGTTCCTGAACAGGGACTGACCTTGTGCTAGAGACACTCACTTCTTTTTTTCCATTATGTTCAAAAATTCCATCTTAGAGTGGAATCTTGAATTTTTCTTCTGGCTTTTAGCAAGTGTCAGTGCTTAAAGTGAAGTTCACTTGTAAATGATACTCAGAAGTGAATTTTCCCCAGAATTTTGCAAGCTGGCCAGTTTTCTGTAAAACTTTGATTTAAGCATGCTAATAGCTATCTTAGCAATTTTTTTCTCAAACTGAGATGAATGCTGAAAACAGCTAATTATAGATATTTACAATGTTTAATAATTTCTGACAGCTCTCCAAAGGTTATCTTAAACTATGATTGCTGTTAAACTATACTAGTTTGTTCTCAATAATAGTGTTTAAGAAGCCATTATTCTTTTTGTCAGAATCTTTGACACGCATTCAGTGGTCAGGTTTAGTGCTCTGTAACTGGGACAAGTCAAAGTTGTCTTGCTTAACTTGCTTACTGCAGGCATGTGAATAGTTTGCCAGGTTATTCCTGTTGCTTTTAGGTTAAAACTTCCCTGTGTGTTTCTCTGGTGTTTAGGGATAGTGCATGCTGGTGTAGACCCTGACATGGTGGGATCTGTAACTGACCTGTTCAGTTACTGAAACTGTTCACAATGAAAGCAGTTGCCTGGAACTGTCTGTACTAGGACTGCTCCTGTCATGAAAGCTGGCCTGTCCTAGGAAGCAAAAAATAAAAAGAAAAAAAAGAAATCAATAGGATGAAAAAGCATGTTGTTTGTGTAGCTTTTGTGGACCAACTGTTGGAAGCTTATGTACATCAAATGCATTTTTTTCCCCATGAGATTGATTTTTCTTTTTTTCTTTTCTTTTTTTCTTTTTTTTTCTTTTTTTCTTTTTTTTTTTTCTTTTTCACATTTGGAAAAGTTAGGAGAATAAAGAGCCATTTCTGGTGGGTTACAAAAAAACATAGAGGTTGATTTATATGAGCACAACTCAGTAAAAGTTGTGCTTTTATTAATGCACAGTAAAGTTCCTGAGCAAATGGTGCTCTGATGCAGGAGGGGTATTATGTTCCCTTGATGGAAAATAAAAACCCTATGGTTGTATTTAGAGCAGAGTAAGAATTATATTAGCAGAATTTTATAGTATAAGGTACAGTTTTCTATCATCTTTCTAATGAAAAGGCTTTCAATAGTTCTTTCATCACACATACACAAAATCTGTATTAAGTACTGAAAATACAGTAATGCGTCAGCATTCTGAAGACTGAGAGGCTTTTCTGCTGCTTACATTGAACCTTCAGCATTATTCTTTCTGCTGAGAGTATATACAACGTCATACTGAAGTACACAACAGATGTTTTCTCATCAAGTGATCTTAACCAAATGGTTTTGGTTTGTTTCATTGAAAGTACGTGTTTCATATTAGCCATCAGAGGGAGTGTGCTTCCTCTTCTGTCACACTTGCAATGTGACTGAAAAACACAGCTACGCATGGATCTTTCAGATGGAATATGGGGAAGCAGGGAAGAGCTTGAGTTCAAATTAAGGGCAAAGTTGTTCTTTAATTCATGCAGTGAGTCTCTTATCACCAGTGTAGATCTATGCTGTGTATTCTGTACTCTGTTTTCTGGAGTTTTGTTTTGGTTGTTTTGTTTTGTTTGTTTGTTTGTTGGTTTGGTTTGGTTTTTGTTTTTTTAATGAAACCTCAGTGGGAGTCCTGCACTTGGAACATATACAGACTAAGCATTATTTATGCTGTGAAGATCAGAGGGGAGAAATTTTCCCCAAGTGTCTTCCTTTACCACTGTTATTGGCAGTGCTCTCTGTTTAACTGTGAGTCACAACCATGAGCTGAAATCACACAAAGGAAGGGCTCTGATGTCCTGTTCTGTGACCTAGACTTTCAGCAAGAATGTTGGAGGTCAAATATGAATGTTGGAGGTCATAGCATTTACAGAGCTGTACATTGAAGCTGTCTGATGTTTGCTAATATTGTGTCTGGCAGTAGTAAGTGCTATATAATTCCCTTTCACATATACAAAATTTCACACAAAAAATTAAAAAAGATTTTAAAAATCCCCACCAAAACAAACCAAGGCCTGACTGCCTGCTTGTTTTGTTGATATTGGGAACTGCTTGTAGCTTACATTCAAACTTCTGTGTATGAGTATTATGCATGCAAACTTGTTTCCTGCTTATATAATTTTAAAATAAGTACATATTAAATTATGTGTGGTGGTATCATGTCTGCTAAATAACTGGGAGGGTTTTAAAATGTTGTATCACTCTTGTTTGTAGTTTGCATTCTTTGTTTTTTATTACAATGAACTATTGACTGCCTCCATAATTTCTTTAGTGTTTAAAACGAAATCATACAAAGTCCAGATTTACATTATGGAATAGACATGACCACACTTAATGTAAACAAAACTTCTGGGATTTGGCTCTTCTGTAGTCTCCTCATCAGAAATAGGCAACAGGAGAAAAGGTATAGGCATAGCAGGTTTGTCCCACCTATCTTTTGTACTTTTGTGGGTTTATTTGCATGATTCAAGTTATGCATTTTATTTATTTTGAGTTGTAAACTTGAGAAATATGTTTTATAGAAATATTCAACGTAATACAAGTCACTTCATTGACATGCTCTGTTTTCAACAATACCAAGACACTAACAGTGTTAATTTGGCTTCTTAAAATCTGTAAGTTACATATGAAATAATTTCCCAGTTAACTTTTAATATACTTTCCAGTTCTGCTTCAGATGGATGGACCTTTACACTCACCTCCATGCAGTTCTGATTAAGTATAAGAGCACGATTAGTCATAAAGCCCCAACTCGTCAAAGGAGCATGACATATATAACATGTAGTAAATGTTTACACAACTAAACTGTGAATGAATTGGATATGCCATCTTATTTCTGCCATCCTTTTCTATACTTGTTACACTCATTATTGTTTAGTTGTTGACAATTAAGGGAACATATATGGTTGCTAGTATTCAAGGTTGAATTGAATTTGATTTTTAAAATGCGTTATTACAATATAAGAGAGAAAAATAAACAACTCAGTGTTGGAAAAGAAAGCCAGAATTACATGAATGAGAAAAAGAAGCAACACTTTCTGTTGTCCAGTTTAATGGCTCGTACTGTTTTGGATCATTGAGACAAAGTGGTTGAAAAGCCTGTCTGCAATCAGTCATCCCTTGTAGTTCATCTTCTCTTAAGGGAATTGTGCTGCCTGGCTGACAGTGGCCCAGGGTAGGATTGCTTTAGATGCTGTAACATTCAGCATTAGAAATGTGTTTCTAGTGCTGCTATTTACAACTTGTAAAATCTCTTGATGCAATAGTACAAGAAAAGGGAAAAAAAGTCCATATTCATGAGAGTTTGAGTTTCCAATTTTATGCTTTTGTCATTCTGAGCTCAGATGTTGCACAGTGGAAATACTGTGGAAATGCACAATCAGAAATATTAGGAGAGGGAAGGAAGGAAATTCCTTTTTTGGAATTAAGGAATACTCCTTCCTTATTTTCGTAGGACCTAGTGAGTATGGTTTTCTATCCATTTCCTTCGTTGCCCATCTTAGGTATCCAAATGGTGGAATGTCTTTCACTTCCTGTGGGAAGTGAAAAGAGACTATGAGACAATCTTCTAATCATAGAATCATTAAAACTGGGAAAAACCTCCAAGGTCATTGAGTCCCACCTTTGACCAACACCACTGTGCCAGCTAAACCATAGCACTAAGTGCCACATCTAGTCATATTGTAACACTATAGGTGATATCAAAAAAGCTTAGAAAAACTTTGAGTAAATAAGCTTTCTCTGGTTTTCCTCAGAACTCTTCCTTGCACAGCTTCTAGAATTTCTTCTTTGTCCTGTACATTAAGTGACCAGATACTATTACAGGTACTAAATAATAAGATATGCCCACATATATGATATTTACTGATCATAACAAAGGAGATAAGTATAATTTTGTACACTGCCATTATTCTGTTAGAACCTAATTTTATTCAATAGCCAACTTTTGAATTTTAAATATGGAAGAAAAAGAGGAATACTACTTCTAAGGTCACTAGAAATCACTCAGCGACATGACAAAATACTAAATCTGTCCCACAGGGCACTCATTTTTTTTAATATTTGCTATTATGTTTTCTCAGTATAGCTTGATTTTATAGAATGACATAATGGTTTGAGTTGGAAGTTATGTTTAAAGGTCATTTAGTCCAATCCCCCTGCAGTGAGCAGAGGCATCTTCAACTAGATCAGGTTGCTCAGAGCCCCATCCAGCGTTTTTGGGGATGGAGTATCTACTACCTCTCTGGGCAATGTATTCCAGTATTTCACCATCCCCATCATAAAAAAATTCTTCCTTCTATCCAATCAAAATTAGTCCTCTTTTAGTTTAAAACCATCACCCCTTGTCCCGTTACAACAGTCCATGGTAAAATCTCTTTCCCCTAAGCCCCCATTAAGTACTGGAAGGCCACAGTGAGGTCTCCCTGGTGCCGCCTTTTTTCCAGGCTAAGCAACACCAACCGTCTCAGCCTTTCCTCACAGAATAGGTGCTCCAGCACTTCTGACCGTCTTCTCCCTCCTGTAGACCCTCTCCAACAGGCCCACATCCTTCCCGTGCTGAGGACCCCAGAGCTGGACGCAGTGCTCTAGGTGGAATCTCACGAGAGCAGAGTAGAGGGGCAGAATCCTCTCCCTTGACCTTCTGGCCACACTGCTTTTGATGCAGCCCAAGAAATGGTTGGCTTTCTGGACTGTGAGTGAATATTTTTGCCTCACATCCAAGATTTTATTCACCAGTACAGCCAAGTCCTTCTCAACAGGGCTGCTCTCGATCTGTTCATCCCCCAGCCTTCACTTACAGCAGAGTTGCCCTAACCCTGGCGCAGCACCTTGCACTTGACCTTGTTGAATCTCATGAGCTTCCCATGGGCCTGCTTCTGGAGCTTTTCTAGGTCCCCCTGGATGGGATCCAGGCATGTCAGCCACACCACTCAGCTTGGTGTTGTCTGCAGGTTTGCTGAGGGTACACTCAATCTATTAAACAGCACTGGTCCCTGTATGGATCCCCAAGGGACACTAGTTATGACTGATCTCCATCCAGACATTGAGACACCTCTTTTCAGTTTAGAGAGAAGGATCATAAGGAGGGAACGCATCAAAGCCTTACAGTAGTCCAGTTAATAGACATCCATAGCTCTTCCCTTGTCTACTGATAAAATCACTTTGTTTTAGAAGGCTATTAGGTTAGTCAGGCTTGACTAACCGGATCAGACTTTGAAGCCATACTGGCTGTCCTGAATCATGTCCCTGTCCTCCCTGTCCAGTAGAATCTGTTCCATAGTCTTCCCATGCACAGAGGTGAAGATGACAGGTTGATAGTTCCCTTTCTACCCTTTTTAAAGATGGGTATTTCCCTTGTTCTCCAAGGAACAAGGACTTCACCTCACTACCATGACTTTTCCAAATGGCATGGAGATCAACTTGGCAACTTGATCAGTCAATTCCCTCAGGACTCTGGGATGCATTTGGGCAGGTCCCATCAACTTATGTGTACGTTCTGTTTCCTCAAGTGGTCATGAATCTGATCTTCTCTTACACTGAGAAGGATTTTGCTCCCCCAGTCCCTGTCTTGTGGTCTATCCTCTTGCGAGGTGTGAGAAGAGAAACTGCCAGTGAAGACTGAGGCAGAAAAGTTGATGATGACCTCAACCTTTGTTACCAGTTTGTCTTTGTTGCCAGTTTATCCCCTCATTGGAGGGGGTACACTTTCGTTGACCTTCCTTTCCTGCCTGTAGAAGTCCTTGTTATTCTTTGCATCCCTTACTAAGGGATGCACAGCTCCAGCTGTTCCGTAGTGCATGCCTTGGACTGCATCCCTATACTCTTCCCAGGAGACCTGTTCCTGCTTCCATGTTTGGAATGCATGTGCATTTCCTTCTTGTCCTTTAGTTTGACCATCAGGTCTCGACTCAGCCATTGCCTTCCTTCCCTGATTTCTCACACCTGGAGATCAGGAACTCTTGCCCTTTATGGAAAGTTTCCTTAAAGGTCTCTCAGTTCTATTCTGCTCCCTTGTCCCTGAGGGCAGTTTCCCAGGGACTCTGACTTGAAGAGCTGGAAGTTTGGTTCCTAAAATTCAGTGTCCTGACTTCACTCTTTGCCTGACCCTTATCTCTCAGGACTGAGAACTCTACTACTGCATATATTATAGAAGAACTTGCAAAGTTATCAAAATGGAATTCCTTAGCTTTTTGCAATTTTGCATTTCAGTATTTCTTCAATAATTGTTTAATAGAACTAAACCAAATAGACTGAAGTTTGAATTTTATATACATTTTTAGATTGCCTTTGTTACTGATAAATATTGCTTGGAACAATGTAAGAACTGTCTGACACAAAGCTTTCATATTTCTTTAGAAATACTGCTTCTCCAAGAGACTTACTTTGCCAGTCATGGACAGCCCTGTAGAAACACAGGGAGAATCAATCACTGATTCACTTGGGAAGGAAACATGCAATTTTGTCTGGTCTGGTTTAAGAATTTGGGAGAAGTTGCAGGTGTTGTAAGATTGCCTTAGTCAAATAAGTAGTATCTGAAAAGAGTTACTTGAATCCCTGCTGAGATGTTCTGGATCTGTTTTCCTTCTCTGCTTTTTCATTTTTTTCATGTATGTTCATATAAACTATGGTTTGGTTAGTATATCTGTTCCATATATTTATGAATACTCCAGAACTAAAGTATGCTCCTAGGTTAAACTGTACAGGAGAATTAAGGAGCTTCCAAATAAACACTCTACACAACTGTCCTTCATATTCTTTTCTCTCTCTCACTTTTCATTATTACATGTCATTTTTATGTGTAGAATATAACAGATCTATATTTGTGGACGATTTCACTTTAACATGCATTAAAAGAGTAAGATTTTTCCCTCTCTGCCTTAATTCGTGAGAGAGTAAAACCAACAGATTTTACTTAGAGGGTCAGAATATGTGTATTCCAAATGCCAAGGAAGCCATACATTTTACAGATTTTTGAGTTAAAAATGCCAAAAGAAACACTGAAGTCCATATGCATGTTAGTTGTCAGTGGATGTTGAGATTTGGCCACAGGTGAGTGTGTCAGATTGTGTAAATGTCTGATGTGAAAATGGCTTGGAGAGCTCTTACTGCAGTGTCCCCTGCAGTTTTCTTTTCTCTCTTTATACTAATACTGAAACTCATAATCTAATTTCCCCTCCTTTTGGAAGGTTCCTTCTTTGTGTTTTAGTGTTCTTCAGTCTTAATCATTCCTCTGCTTTCTCTATATGTTCCTCTTTATTACCTTTTGAAATATGTGTTTAGATACCTTCATTGCCTCCTATGACTGGAATATCTGTCTCTTAATCTACAGCATCTATCTTTACTTTTCAGGCAGGAAGAAACACCCCCACTTTTTATTTGAACTTTGAGCACTACTGCTGTGTGGAATGCTGCCTGCACCTGCTTCTACTTTTGACCTCCAATTGTGTTTTCTCAAGTTAAAGTGCAGCCAGAGCTTTGTGTACATTGAAGTGAGCTGACTCTGAATTCTGTATTAAGATTCCAGAGTTGCTTGAACTGGTCGGGAAGAACCAGAAATCTGCAGCAGTCATTTCACTTATATTTTAGAGTAAATGGCTCTAACTAACAACACATAGATAGTGCAGCAAATATGGTGCAGGTTTTTCATTACTGTCTTCTTGTATTGTAGATGATCTACATGTTTAGAATACGCAAAAGATTATTACTGATCACTGCAGAGAACTGGATGTAGTGAAGCTCTGCACTGCTTCTGATATCTTGCAAGTAAATGCTTTGTCAAATCAGCAATGAAATAGGGTATGCTGACATCTGATACACAGAATTTAATGACAGTTTTAATAGTTGTATCTCTTTAAGTCTGTTTTAAGTCTACTTCTTTCTATTTGCACTGCAGCAATGTAACATGTTTTACAATCATATAAGCATTTGTAACAAGTGAATATTAGGAATGGCATCCTATGCATGCTTTTTATGTTAAGTTTTTTCAATAGTATTCTTCCATTCAATAATGTTCTCCCATTACTCATGGGGTTTAAAAAAAAGAGGTGCATTCCATTACTTTTCTCATTGCAGTTGTGACTGCAAATGATAGCAATTCATATCCTGCTACCATCAGGCTGTATTCCACTGATTTCAGTGGATTGAAAAAGCAAAGCCTTTGTTTAAAACAATGTAATAATTACATTTTACTGACCACAAATGGCTCATATTGACTAGGAGAGATAAACTACTGCTGACCATCAGTTACAGTTCATTGGAAAGTCAAAGGTAGCAGAAAGAATTCAATGGCAAAAAAAAAAAAAAAAAAGGAAAAATGCATGCCTCAGGAGGAAGAATAGCTTTGTAGACAGCAATGCTGATGTGTGGGGCTAAGGTTAGGGTTTTTTTCTGCCCACAGGTGCCTCCCTTCACAGGCGATTGCCCCTGGGGTCTCTCAGCTGCGCTCAGGGACTGCATGTGGCTTCCTGTGATTCTCTCCAAGTGACCTTGGGTTGCTTGAATGTTTTTAATAGCTACAGTAGTTTCAGTTTATTAAAACAAGTAATTTTGATGAAACTGTGTAAGTATGCTTGCAATTATACCAGCCACTTTTAGGAACTGTTGACCCCTTGTGTGATCTGAGCGCTTTTAATTAGCTCTGTTCTTTAAATTAGCTCAGTCAGAGCCTTGCTGCCGCCTAAGGCAAATGAGGAGATAGGCTTTGGGAAAACACGGACCTGAAGACCTTGTCGAATTTAATGGGTCATGTATTCCATAATCCTGAGAGAAACCTGAAGTTAGATTTTTGACAAATTAGTAGCTCCTCTGCTAAAGTGGGAGTATGAGGAAGATGGGGCTTCTGGATTCGCATATATAGATCAGGTAGTGGTTTTTAATGAGGTCAGAAGTCCTTATGAGGAAGAAAAAACTGCAACTGTAATTGTGAAGATTAGGAGAGCTCGCCACTCAAGGTGCCACCATTACCTCATTTACAGTGACCTAGCCCACGGACATTTGTTAATGCAAGTTTGGACTAAGCAGGCTGAGGGAGGATCAGCTGAGTGGTTTGGTCAATAATACAAAGAAGGGGGTAAATTCTGGCTGTTGGTGGCATCAGGGATGACGAGCGATAGGGGAGAAACTCATTAGGAGAGCACAGGTTGAATCAGAAAGCAGATGTGCTTTATTGTTTTAATATCATTACATCACATAAGAAATTTGTACAGGAAAGAAGGCAAGATGTCTTCTGAAAATGAAAGGATTAACCTGTTCTGAAGTTTGGGTGAAACATTTGACCATCCAGGACCAAAGCTTTATTTATAGTGAACCGCTGTCTTTGAGGAATCTGTTAGTGCAGTATGGATTTTTCTGCTTCTTTCCCACTTCAAGGAATGGGAAAGGAAAACCTGTAGAGTTTCCAGGGTAAGCATTCTAGGGAATGATCATTAGGCACAAACCCATCTAAACTATAATGTCCAGCAATAGCAAAATATACAATTCTGCTAGTCCTTTGAAATCTGCGGTTGTTTCTGTTGTGCTTATGAACAACTCCCCTTTGAAATCTCTGAGAGTTATAGTGTATATTTAGGTACTGAATGTGGTCTCTACAGCTAGATAGTTGCCAAGAGGAGAGATTTCACAACTTCAGAATTCAGGACATACGATCAAAAGTGGCAGAAGGTTCAAGGATGATGATGTTGGAGAAAGGTTGGATCTTGCCAAGAGGAAATTGCTGTGACCTTAATGAACTAGCATGGTGTCTTGCAGGCATACTGCAGACTTTCAAACATGAGAGTAGTTAGAAGAGGGCATGTGTTGGCATGTAGCTGGGGGAAAAAAATCACAAAGTTGGAATAAAATAATCATTAATAACTTAAAAATTTCAAGTGTTCTTTCTTGTCAGTCATGTGATATGACCAAATGAAGGAGGAGAATATTAGACACAACTGTTTATTTGGAGAAAATAAGTTCAGTTTTGTCTGGCTTAACATCCTTTTCCTCAGATTCAGCAATATGTTATTCAGCCATTGTCACTTGTAACCAAGCAAAGATGTTAAAGAAATAAATAACAAGCATAAACTTACTCTGAAACACTCACTCAGGAAATAGGTTATCTACCATTTTCCTGCCTGGAATAATCCATTGCTGAAAAACAGATTTATGAAAACTTGTTAAAAACACTGCTTAGATTATTAAAGAGAACAGAAATTATTTATATAAACTTCCATTTCTCTTCATTACTTGTTTTTCTGTGTCACCACATTAACTTGTCAAATAACACCTTTCGTCCCCTATAAACTTGGTTGCATTTAGCGAAAGCTGAGGTGGCTACTGGGAGAGGCCTAGACAACACTGAATGTACCTATACAAGACTGATGTATTTTCAACTTGTCCAGTTAACTTACCTGTTTTGTTTCATCTGACTTTCTAGGAGAATGAAGTAGCCTATACCAGAGAAAATAGTTACAACAGATCACAAAGCAATTAGCCTTTTTCATCACACCTCTAAGACCAGTGTTATAAGGAATATTATTTTCTTTATTTTTAAGAGTGAAGAGTTTCAGCTTTTGTGGTTATTGTGCTTGGTGTGAGAACTAACTTAGGAATACATACGTCTTACTACAGTGCACTTTTTCCAAATGTCCCCTGTATTAAGTAATAACTAAAGACTTTTGTTTCCTTTTTTTTGTATCTTTATGCCAACAGGTATCTGATTTTTTCTGCTAGTGAATTGAGTCAGTATATTCTGGGTATAGCTAGGGCCCCAAGTGATTAAAAACTCAAGTCACTCCTCTCAAACAAAAGTGATGTAAAAACCAGATGTAAATCTGTCCAATTACCGGAATCAAGTCATTGCTTGCACTGTGTAAAGCCAATGCATGTGTCTAAACTTAAGAAGGAAAAAAGACATCTGGCTTGTAGAGGGTAAAATATAAAAGTCATAGACATGCAGGAGGAGTTGGGTTGCTGCTGAAGTTGTTTCAGGGGAGGTTTGCGTTAGGTGTTGAAAAAGTCTTCTTCACCTAGAGGGTGGTTGGGCACTGGAACAGGCTCCCCAGGAAAATGGTCACAGCACCAACTGATAGAATTCAGGAAATGTTTGGGTGATGCTCTAATGCACATGGTGTGACTCTTGGGGCTGGTCCTATGCAGGGCTAAGGTTGGACTTGATGATTCTTGTGGGTCCCTTTCAACTCAGTATATATTCTGTGATTCCATGCTGGATGTCCAAGGATCAGCTATAATACTCCTCATGCAGAGCTGTGGCCCTGCCACTCCTGCTGTTTGAAGTGAACTTCTTAATTTCCCAGATTGAAGCTTTTCCTCTTCCTGGGCTGGTTGGAGAGTTTCATCGTGGGGCAGTTTTCCCTCTCTGCAGGCAGTGGTATTGAAAGGTGCCTATCTGCATTGCCTTTTTGTGTGCAGGCTTGGTTGGACTGTGTGCAGTCCTCTTCTTTCTCCCCAACCTTTCTCCCAAAACCTTTCCTAGCTGTATCCTGATGGCTAAAGTACTTAAATTAACTCCAGATTGCTCTGTTTATTGTGTGCCAGAGAAGTGACGGAAGGTGATCGGAGCAGCCTCAGCTCAAGTAAACTCCAAGAAAGAGGGGGTATAGGATATTAGGATGGAAAACGTGGGTTCTGGGGAGAACCCTGAGGCTTTAATGGCTGTATATTAGATCATTTGTCTCTGCTGGTTGCATGTGATTTTAAGTTTTGGCAGCTTCGCATCCCTGGAAGTCATTTTCTGTTTTTTGGGTTTGGGTTGGTTTTTTTTTTTTTTTTTTGGTTGATTGGGGGTTTTTTGGTGTTCTTTTTTCTTTTTATAAGGAAACAAAAAGAGTGTTAGGTTGAAGTAGTAATTTCTTTCCTCCCCGCCAAACAACAGTGGAGAAGAGTGAAATAAGGATCCTCTAAGGCTGTCAGCCTCCTCGAAGGCCATGCGCATGTTAAAGCCTCTATTGCATGTGAAGTCAGGGACATCTTTTCTTGTTTATCACTCTGATCAGCAGTAAATGTAAAACTAGTTTCCCACCAGCTCCTCTCTTCACAGTTGGGATCAGACCGTGAAGAATCTTCTTACATTACAACTGCAACCTAAAATGCAAAACTAGCAGGTCTGAGGTCAGGTATTTTCCATACAGCTGAAAGTGTGGGTGCATTGATTTTGGCTGATCAGTGCTCATACAGTGTCTGTAAGCACAGTAACAGTGGCCTGACTTCCTGCTTTTTTCCTCTAAAAGCTGCTATAAATATGCCTCCTAATTAGATCCATAATATTTTTTGGAATATTTTCTAAGCAAGTCACGCTGCTTCGAGGAGCAGAGGAAGAAGCCCAAATGTATTCAAAATAAACTTCCGAATGCTTTTACTGAATAAAAACACCTAGGTGCTGCCAGCTATTGGACAGTCTCTGCACTTAGAAAATTTAATGCTTGAAATTCAGTGCTTCCCAGCATACTTGTGGTCATATGTCAATCTTATCCAATCCTCCTTTTATTAGTATCTGCCTACCTTATGGACATATCTCTTCTGTTTGGTAGGGAGATAGGGCGGATGCACTTGAAAGCTAAACATTCTTCTGAGTTACATTTACAAGAACTATTTATTTTAAATGCAAAGAGGGAGCATATAGGAGGGACTCTGTTATTCCGTTTAGCAAAGAGAAACCATTCCACTCTCACCTTCATAAAGCCAATAATGTATTAATCAGAAGCATGAAACCGGAATGGGAGTTATTATTGACCATATTTCCCCTTCAAACACTTTGTGCATGTATTTCATCCTAGATTACATGTAGTTGATGGCTTCAGGATTTTAGCGGCCTTTAGTTTCATTAGCAGAAGTTTAAAAGGTTCCTTTTTCTCCTTGTTTTGAAGATGCTTTAATTGAGTAACATATTGAAATACCCTGCATTATAAAATAAACTAAAGCTGGTTTTTTTCTTCTGGTCTATACTCACTTTAAAAATATTGCGTGGCTTTAGACAAGGCTTTCAAACAGAGCTTGGCATGGTTTACATATCAGACAGATGTGTGATAGATCAGCTTACTGCAGGGGCCCTTGAGAAATTAAAGGGTATGGGAGTTTTCTCTTGCAGCTTCAGAGAAATTCATCAATTCAAAAAAAAAAAAAAAGTTTAAGTACAGGTGGAAACAGAAAAAAAGATCTGGGGCATGCCAGTGTTGGATTTGAAAAGTACTGTAGATACAGTAGGAATATTTGGCAAGTGTTTTGTAACCATTTTCAGCAAAAAAGGAGACCTGGGTATTTGTAACCAGGACCCAGAAGTGCTATACTAGATATTTAAAGACTAATGGTTGATTGTAGATATCATGAGTACATGATAAACAGTGAATTGAGTTGTGATATCTAATTGTATTTATGTAATCCTTAAAGTCAAGTTTTCCTCTTACTTTGCCTTTGCAGATGTACTATGTCAAATAATTTATTTGTACTGTGTTCTGGATAGGATAAGAAAGTGATTGCATAGTCAAAGACTTCCTTGATACACAGCCCTTGATTTTTTTCTCCCTCCTTTTTTTTTTTTTCAGTTTTGACTGATTCCTTATCAATTAATTCCTAAATCTTGGTTGGTTATTTCTTGATCTGTGGATATATGAGTTATATACATGTAGATGTATTAAACTTCTGATAGCTATTTTAACAAATGAATGTTGGTATCCAAAGGAAGTATTTGAATTCATAAATTTCATTTGCATAAAGTATTTTGCATGTTTAATTTTGTGTATGTGGTATCAGGCAGTTTTTGACTTCTATTACTTACTGCTAAATTTTATTTATGAAGAATTTGTTCTGCTCTGAAATGTATACAGTGCAAAACAGTTCAGAAATACTTAACCCACTAGATTACTGTGCTGAAAGAGATTTTTTTTCTCATAAGGCAGTTATTTTTCTTGTAGTAAGTAATTAATTACTGCTGTATTTTCTAGAGTTATTGTCATAAAGATTTTCCATATTCTTAGATCACTCTTTGTTCTTCAAGTACTGAAACCAGTTGTTAAATTTGCCATGATAATTAGGATGATTAGGTCACATACTTAGGATTACAGTTCTGATACTGTAATCCAGGTTGTATAAAATGTAGCACAAACTTAGGTGCACTTATATCATCTTCACAGAACGGAAGGTTTAAAATAAATAGAAATTAAGGATAGCTTATGTAAACCATGCATATGTTTATGAGGTATTCTCATTGTCTAACACAATTTGCACACTAAATGTAGTCAGTGAGTGTTTGTTTTTTGATTTTTTTTTTTTCTGGTGAGAAGGTTATGGGTAACTTCCTATTATTTGAACTAAGAAAATATAAAGACTGAAAAGAAATGCTGAAGTGAAAACTGATTAGTAACAGCACCAAATACAGCCTGGAAGAATCTGTGGAGAAATTCCAGAAAACCCTCTCTGAGGAGCTTGTCTAGAACAGTTTGCCAGGCACGTCAATAGGACTCTGGGGTGTAGCTCACTTGTAGTTGAAAGAAGAATGCAGTTACCTGAGCAATCACCAGGGAGACAAAAAAAGTATATTCTATTAAAAAAAAACAAATGACTTTTCTGTAGTATAATTGAAACAAGGCCTGGTCCTCTGCAAGGAGCACACTGTTTCTTTTGGGAAAAAAAAGGCAAAAGAAAATTTTTTTTATTGACACACTTAAACCTTCAGAGTTGACAAAAAAGCAACAAGGAAGATCTTTAAACAAAGACAGTTTCTGGCCTATTTGCAGAGAAAAGAGTACTTTTATTCTAGACCACTATTGTGAGGCAACATCATGATCAGAAGCTACTAAGATAGAATGTGCAGGGAGTAGAAGTTGCAGGAAGGAAGTTGCTTTGGCCACTTGTCCACATGCTGGAGAAGTTAGGGTGTTGGCCATACTGTACTTAAGTAGTCTTTGGAAACTCTTATTACAGTGTTTTTCTCACCCTCCAAAAAGTAAAACATAAAGACCTCTTTATGGCTTTTTTAATAAGTTTTCATTCCACTGCATAGACAATAACATTTTCTTTGTGTGTATGACTGGGTGAAATTAAGCTTACTTTCTTAGAGAACTGACCTTATACGAAATTGCAGTCTTGTTTCCATTTAATTTGTCCTCCCAACCATAAGTTTCAAGCCCACTGATCAGTTTAAGCTGAATTTCTTAGAGGAGTGAGCTCTGATGCTTGAAGTTTTAACAAATCTATTAATGCTATTCATATTGCCCCTGAGTTCAGTAACCACTGTGGACATGGCAAGGAACGTGCACAGGCAAAGGATATTTATGATCCTGAGGAGGACATTTGTCAGGGTTCATTCTTAAGTCAACACTTTTGCATTTTTTGGTTTTCTACTGTCTAATGAGGTACAAATCCCAAATGAAGCTTTCACCATAATTTTGAGTATCTAATGCCGATGTGGGTTATCTTCAGAGTGTAAAGCAGACTGTACAGCTTCAGTTCTAGAGTAATTCTGTAAAACAGTGACTCCATCCAAAGACTTGAATCCACCCTTCATTAGTTACTGCTCTCAGAATTCTTTTATTGCTGTTTTTTATTGTCCATCTCCTCTTTACAGAACTCTTAATCATTAAACTGCTTACTAGTTGCATACATCCCACATCACTGCATGTATACATTGTGCTAGTCAAAATGTTTCGCAGCTGGCAACTCTTCAGAGAAGTGTTTGGGAGAAACAGAAGGGCTTCTGTGTTTAGTTTTGTTTATTGATTCCTTTAAAAACTCCTGCAAAACATCTTTTACAGTTTAGAAATTACAGATTTAACAAATTAAACCCTCTCTCATGTGTATGACAATGAATATTAATTACAAAAGCAGATGTTTGTGAGAAGAAAACATTTGCCCTTGTTTTTAAAGATACATTGTATATTCAACACACAAGCTTTATTTTGCATTTATTTTTCTAATACTGAAAAGTTTTTATTAAATAATTTTTAAAAAGAACCTTTCCTCTTCATTATCTTAAGTATTAAAATCACAGTAGTGTTTGAAAGACAGTCACCTCCTTTTTGAGTGTAGATTATATTTTCTGATTTTTTGTGTGGGAAATTGTCCTATTTTCACCCAAATTCTTTTGTTATAGAAGTACAAGAGTGCACGGGCTTAAACTCTGCCAGGGGAGGTTTAGGTTGGATATTAGAAAGAAGTTCTTTACAGGCAGAGTGATCAGGCGTTGGAATGGCCTGCCCAGAGAGGTGGTGGATTCACCATCCCTGGAGGTTTTTAAGATGAGGTTGGATGTGGCACTGAGTGCCATGATCTAGTAATCACAGTGGGTTGGATCAAGGGTTGGACTTGATGATCTCGGAGGTCTCTTCCAACTTGGTTAATTCTGTGATTCTATGATTTTATGATACTATGTATTTTTGTTGTTTCAACTCACTCCATTAAAGTGTCTTAATGTGAACAACATGTATGGACTGTAAGATGAATGAGAAAGTGACTAGATATAAATAGAAGTATGAAAGAGTGTAGAAAAAGACCTTTAAGAAACAATGTTTTTCTTGAAGGCATATTTGGGTAGTTACTAGAGTTAGAAGAAAAACATTTAATTTTTCCGCAGATACTTTAATCAAAACAGATGACAGAAGTTCTTACTTCAGAACTTATTTTTTTTTATAACAATGTGTGGTATTTACTGAGGATCAGCTTTACCAGTACTTTAAAAAGTATTCAAGGGGTTAAGGTACTGTGAATGAGTATTTTGAAAACAGAAGTTATTTCTTCTGGAGAGTTTTATGCCAATCTATTTTGTCAGGATGCATGTGCCACAGATACATTCATATGGAGAAACTAACATGAAATGTGGTGGTGTTTTGGATTTAGAAGGTTTAAGGTCTAAGGTTTAAGGGGAGCTTGAGAACTACTGGTTTTGTTAGCTTCAGTTCCAATGAAATTATTCAGTGTGGTAATTTTTTTTTTTTTTTTTGTGATGGTACGCTCAGTTTATATTAGATTCCTGTTCCTTGGGTACTGAAGGACAACACAGGATAAAAATAAAATTACACTTGTAGCCCAGACAACCAACTGAATAATGGGGCCAGCAGGTGAAAAGAGGTGATTCTCCCCCTCTGCTCTACACTTGTGAGATACCATTTGGAGTACTGTGTACAGTTCTCGTCTCCCCAACATAAGGACATGGAACTCTTGTAGCAAGTCCAGAGGAGGACCACAAAGTAGATAAGAGAACTGAAATACCTCCCCTATGAAGACAGGCTGGGAAAGTTGAGGCTATTCATCCTGGAGAAAAGGAGATTGACTGGAGTACTCATAGCAACCTTCCAGTATCTGAACAGGACCTACAGGGAAGCCAGAGAGGGGCTCTTTATCAGGAACTGTAGTGATAGGACAAGGAGTAATGGATACAGATGGAAAGAAGGGAAATTTAACTTAGATATTAAGATGAAATTTTTTACATAAGAGTGGTGAGACACTGGAACAGGTTGCCCAGGGAGATTGTGGGTGCCCCAAACTTGTCCTTGAGCAACCCAGTCTAGTGAGAGGTGTCTCTGCCCATGGCAGTGGGGTTTGGGACTAGGTGATATTTAAGATCCATTCCAACTCCCTTAACATTCTATGATTCTATAAGTTATGTAAATTGGCAAAGGATAATAATATTAGAGATGAACTTGGATTTTGTACCTAGGGACTCTTCTAACCAGTTCCTGACTTCAAAGGTATTTATTGCTCATGCTGTTTATGATTACACAGACTTGTTTGCAATTAATGAGATTGGTTCAGCTTTGATGGAAACTACCTTTTAAAGGCCAGGATGCTTCTGTTTCTCTCTTTTATTATGTTGTTTTGCCATTTACCCTGCCTATATCTTCTGTGCATTTTTTTTTTCATGGTGGTAATACCTGCTACAAACTCTTCTTCAGCTTCTTCTTCTATCAGTGACATTGTCTCTCCCCAGGGTTTTCTTCTGCTGTGTCAAATTTCAGCTTGTAGAGGAAAATCCTGTCAGAATAGAAATAAAGCATTGCGGTACCCCTGTCTGTAAAGTAACTCATAAGAGTCTTATGTATATATATTAAAATAAATAAGAGTGATTAATACTGTTGAGAAAAAAAAAGGTAGCTAAACATCTATGAAAGCAAGCCAACCAACAAACAACAAAACTCTTGAAAAATGTGCAATCCTTCCATTCAAGAAAGCAAACAAAGCTTCATAAATCAGCTAGGTAATGCATATGACAAGTAGCATAATTTCTAAGTATAGCCTTATTCTCTCCCCTTTCATCATTTCATTAAGGACAAGAACTGGTTAGTTTTATGATTTTTTTAATTCCTGTAGTATCTTGTGGGTACTACTGCAGTCTAAATTATATAGATGTAGTTACAAAAGCAATTCTTACAGATAGGAAGCATCTGCTCACTACATTTTCCAAACTATTTCAGTACTTTTAATGAAAAACATATTTGATGTTTGTCTCCAGGAGGGAGAGAATAATTAAGTATCATGCTTGGGGGAGGTTTGTGTTTTTAGCTGAAGTAGCGAGGCTGAAGCTTTAATAATAGGAAATGTTATAAACCAAGGATACTAGCTGTAGGTAGCTTGATTCCAAAAGCTTTGCTCTGGAGAGTGTCTTCTGAGATAAAGTATTAGGATGAGTCATGGAGAGAAACAGTTGCAGAAATGGATGATAAATCATTCAGAAAATATTTTAAAATAGATTTAGAATTGGATATGAAGCCAGGGTAGAACATGAAGGAAAATGATCCCATTTGTCTCATACCTAAGTGGATTTTAAGAGTGTGTTTTAAACTAGTGGGAGTTTCCATATGGACTTTGGTATTTGTTCCATATCTGAGACACTTTGCTAAAATAGTGTAAGGAGTTAGTGAGGAATAACTTATTTGGGAGAACATGGATGAATGGCTGTACTTCTGCAGATGAAGGATTTGTCTAGCCAAGCATCTCCTCACTATGGCAATGTCTAGTAGCACATATCTAGGAAAGAGTTCTGGGGTTAATCATTTGTGCCTTTCACCAGAAATTTTCTGAAAACTTTCAAATCTTCTCCATTTTGTGGCTGAAGAAATTCCTGAGACTGAGGTGATGTATTTTCCTCTAAGAACTATAAATTATTTTTTCATGTTTTCATCCAGTGGCATTCTGCACCCATGCAAGCTTTTGTCATCAATTTTCTACATCTCCTGTATCTTAGAGGAAAGATATCTGAACATGGTATATGCATGACACGTACACAGCCAATACCCATTCTGTCTCTTGCTGTCTAGACATACTCTTGTAGATTAGACCAACAAGAACACCCATTACAGTCCTGTAGTGGTTGTTCATGCCTGACTTTCTGCCATCTCTATACCTCATGCAATCAGTGATTTCTTGTTTATTCCCTCTCCATCCTGATTATTTAGTGGTTAGCTTAATATTTTATCAATACAGACTCCGTTATGGTCTTTCACTACTGTGTAACCAACTCCTCTTTAACAAATTGTTGATACTTGAAGTCCTTGATAATAGTTTACAGCATGTGGAAGGTGCCACTAATGTATAAACTGCCAGTGACACATCAGTTGTGTTCTGCCTACCTAGAAAGGAAACAAACTTCAGTAATCAAACCAGAAACCAACCTTTTCCCCCACAACACTTTCTTCATAACACAGTCAAGAAATTAGGCAGGGAGGGCCACTTGAACATGAATTCTGGAGGAATTTCCTTGCCACTCTGTTGCTGATAATCAGGAATAAAAAAACCCCTCATGTGATCTGCTGCTGTTAAACTGATACAGACAGTAAGTAGTCTGTGATACAAATAAGGTATTTAGCATACTTAAGTTCTAATCCCACTGTATGTCCAAACTGTGCTTTAATACAGTGTAGATAAGTTACATTTTATTCTAAGGCCACCAAAGATTAAAATCTACTGGAAGCTAGTCCTGTGAGTATCCCTGACAGGAATTCCTGTTTATATTACAAGTAGAAGGAATTGTTGAAACTGGTTTTTTGTTATGTTTTGTTTGGTTTTTTTTATTGTAACTGGCAACTTCTTTAAGTTCTCAGAGCTCAGAGCTCAACATTGTTGTGTGAGAAATATTGGTAGAGCTCTTAATTCATTTATTTTTAACCCAAGAGTGCAGGACACACAGGCAACCCTACTGGAAGCTAACTGGGCCACAGAACACTTTACACTTTTCCAATCATTCTCTGTTTACTGAATGCTTCATTTAGCTTAGGCTTCCATCTCTCAAAGTCTTCACAGAGACATCTAATTTATTCCTTAGTAGGGGAAATATGGTCTCTTCTGTGTATTAGAAAGATGTTGAGTGGGAGTTTAATTGATTGAATTAATTAATGAATCAGAAGGGAGATAATTTTGTTGTGGTTACAGTGAAGTTCTTCTGTAAGGTCTTGGACATGTACTTCATGTTTCTTCCCTCGAATTCCTGGTTTTTAATCAGAAAATACAATATGAACATGTCAAATTACACTGAATGTCAGTTCAACAATTACTATTTGAAATTTTACCTCATTAAAATACAGGAAAATTATGCTCAAAAGAATTGCCAGCAGTGACTCTTCTGAGAACACTACAATAGGTTGGAACAAGAACAACTGTACAGCAGAACTAAAAGTAACTTCAAAGAATCCTTAATTCTGTTAACTTCAAGAATCTGGATTTTATTCTAAGTGTGGAAGTTTGGTCAGAGACAGTTAAAAAAAGTGTTCCATGAGCTATCTCTAATTCACGTATATATTTCTGATTTACTGCAGTCACTATGCAACTTTTTCTGTAACCGTCTTATATGTTATTCTCACCAAACAATAAATTCAGTATATTTTGGAATCACTTAACTATTTTAACTAGTTTCAGCTCATTTTGTTAGGGCTATCTCCCTCTGCCTGAGAAACTTTCTGTTTTGTCTGACATTAAAAATCAATGTGCTGCCTAAAAATCTAGGAAAAAAAAATGCTTCTAAACTAAGAGTACGAGTACAGTCCTGAGACTGGAATAACAGGTTTCCATTTTAAGCATACTATACCACTTTAGAAACCAGAGTATTCTGAATCTGATGGCAATGACAGCAAATCTTCTTGTGGTCTTTAAATTAGTTGAAACTAATTGTTTTAAATCTTTGATTCTGAGAGCTTTGGGTTCCTAAAGGTATTTTGAATCATGGTCAGAAGTTGCTCTCAATAAAGTCTTTCTAAATCATTATCTTGTAGTATGGTATTATTTCTGCCTAGCAATAGCTTTTCATGGTAGTAATTTTAAAGAGTTAAGTAATATGTTTGTTACTTGCTCTGAATTTGTGACATGTTACATGAAGACTTAACAGCACTATCCAAGTACTCACAACAGGCTTGTATTGTGAAAATATTTGTTCAAATAGATGAGTAAGTGTTGTGGGGAGGATTGTTCTTTTTCTTTCTTACCAGGAATTCCTTTTATTTACATGTTTTTCAGATAACGGAGGACAGACTTTGGCAGGTGGGAATAACTGGCCACTGAGAGGGAGAAAATGGACCCTCTGGGAAGGAGGAGTGAGAGGAGTAGGCTTTGTTGCGAGTCCTTTGCTGAAACAAAAAGGTGTAGAAAGTCATGAACTCATCCATATCTCTGACTGGCTGCCAACACTGGTGCATCTTGCTGGAGGACATACCAATGGCACTAAGCCCTTGGATGGCTTTGATGTTTGGAAAGCTATCAGGTAACTTGCATGTCAAATTACCAAGTCAGCATTCTGCTATAGGAATTTAATCAGCCCAGAAAACAGAACTGGATCTAGGAGGAAAATATTATGTGTTCCTTTGCCTAAATAAAGGGAAGGTATAAGTGTGGTTAACTGTGCTGTCCATGAGAGAATTATCCAGGTTTCAGATTAATCCTGTTCAGAGATACAAAGCCTCCGTACAGCTTTAAGTAGAAATTTGGAATTTTTCAGTATAAACACAACAGCGCACAAGCATGGTATACTTTTTCAAGAACACTCTGTGATCCTGAAGTATGTTAACTGATTTTGCACAGCATGGAATATAACTAAATTTTATGGACCAAACCCTGCTCTCTACAGAGCCTAGTTGGGTGTCTCTGCAGCATGCATCAGGAACTGGACACAAAAAAATCTATGCAGACATTTAACTCACTGAACTCAGATTCCACTTTGATGGGTTTTTAGCTCAATACAGGACTTAGCAGGCTGGCTCAAAGTGTAACCTTTTGCATAGGCCTGTATCGTGCAGTGTCTCAAAAAGTGTATGAGATCAAGTACAAAAGTAGAACTGACCTGGTTCCTGAGGGGTCATGATGCTGTGACTGATTCTAGCAAGGCGGAATGCTGAGAAGCACAGTGCGGACATGCTGAGATGACTGGAAAAAAGAGCCAACATAGCTCTAGCTGGGTAGACACTGTGACCAAACCACTTTTACTGGGCTCTGTCTGACCCTGTGCACCTCTCATGCTTGTGAGATTAACTGGGACATCCCAAACCTCCTTAGTTCAGATAATGGAGTCTTCTGGGCACTAAAAGAAAAATGAGTTAAATCCCATACATTTTCCTTTGGAAAAGATTAATAGAAGTGGTTATCACAAATGCTGGGTATTGGGAGCTCTGGGCACATGTGGGTATGTGCTTATTACTGAAGCCTTGGGCTCAGCAGAGTAAGGAGAATAATAGAATGTATAAGAATAAATGAAATAGACATGAACTGGTAACAATTCTTTGCCCTGGGAACAAACTATCAAAAGAAACTCTGGTGTTACTCTTTGCAATATCTTCAGTCAGGACTTATGTTCAGTCAGTCCTTCATCTTTCAAAGCCTTTTCTTCATTTCAGTGTTCTTTTATTCCACTAAAATACATTACAAAGTCTTTAAAATCTGAATTTCTGCAGAATTTTAAATTTCTCTGACCAACCCTTAGTTTTGCAAAAATTGCATTGGTTTAAATTCCTTTGTTCCTTCCTCTTTTGGGCTGCATGTAATGTATTAATTGGTAGGGCTAAATCGTATTGTCTGTGTTTTTAGGAGTTGTATTTATTTTAGTAGGTCGTTGAATATAGTTTTAATTCACAAGAATTATCTAGGATGGAAAGTTTAATACTGCTAAAGCAGAATAAAAGGACTAGCAATTCTGTTTCCTACACGCCGTTCATTTGAGGATTAGAGCTGTATTTCTTTTGGTAACCTTTGTTGTGTTTTTATAGCAGGTAGACTGTATGTATTATGTGTGTTATAACCTTTTGTCGCCTTCTTGGGGTTCCCACCCCGGCTGACAGGAGAAATGTAGCTGTAACAAATGTGTTCATGTAGCAATTGTTGATTTCTGTGCAATTTTCTACATGGTACATTAAGATAACACTGATTTTTGTGTGTCTTAGTATCCTAGACTGTGAATTACAAGAATTAATCTCAATTCCTAGACAGGAATGAGCAGGACTGCTGTTTCGGTTAGGGACTGAGATGAATAATTGAGAGTTAGGGTAGGAAGATTTTAACCCATCTACTCATCAATCTGTATAGACCTTGAAATAAAAAAAAAACTAAAAGAACAAAACCAAGCCCAACATCCCCTCCCCAGAACCAAATCCTATATCTTCAGTTAGAATTATTTTGTTTATACCTCTGGTAGATTTACCTTTTTTGAAACTGTAAGCTTGGTTTCATTCTTAGTGTTGCCTCTTTCTGAGGAGCTGAGGGGTTATTTTCAATACTGGCTGGAGTGTGCAGGAAGCCTATGGCATTGTGCCCAGGTGTATTGTATGGCTCTCTTCCAAGTGGAAGAAGATAACGGTATGTATAATTGAGGCCAGGGACCATTAACTGCCAGGAAGGAATGGAGACTCCCATCCAGCCAGAAAAAGAAAAATGTTTTACTTGTCAGTGTTCCTATGGGAAAACTTAACATCAGCAAGATCCAGAACACACTTAAACCATAGGCTTTTCTTCCAGCTACCAGTAGAATTCCTGTCTACTTCAGGTTCTGTTTCAACCAGGTATTCTTTGCAATGGACCGGTCTGCTCAGGTCAGGTTACTTCAGCAGGAGAGTTACATGTTGGGAAGGATAGGTACAGCTGTGCCAGCACCCTACTGACATTTGTGTCTTATGTCTTTGTAAAGGGAATGAATGCAATGTTTACTGGCACTGTTGTAGGGAACAGGTGACCCTCCCCTGTGGTTTTACTTCTGTCAGCAGAGGGCCTCTGTCTGGGCAGGTAAAAAGTCAGGTTTTTTAATTGTTAGGCTGCTCTTTGGCTGTCCTTGCAACCAAAATGTCACATTTCACATGATTTTCCCATGTAATCAGGATAAATGAGTGTATTAAATTTCATGATCATAACTCAAAAGGTCACTTGAATATTGGATAGCAAACAATGAAGGCACAGTGCCCTTTTTATGGCATCTGATGAAAAGTTCAAATATGTTGCTTTGCTTGGACTAGGGAGCTTTTAATGAGTGAAATTATAATTTGCTAAGATCCTAACTCATTTGAAAAGAGGAAATTGATAGCCACTCACCATATTACATCTATGGGTTTTTTTCAGTCCAGTCTCGTATTCATAGATGCATGTGCTTCTTGTGATTCTTTTTTGGGGGGAGAGGGCACTTAATGCTGAGCTTACTGTTTCTTATGTGTGTGTTCAAAAGAAAAAGAACATAAACTTGGAGCCTTGATTTAGATATTCAAAACAATATATCAGACAGTACAGGTATTCTCAGAAGTCACAAAAATATTGAATCTGTTTCAGTGATCTGTTAATGATCAGTATTTAAAGGATGTGTTCTTAATATGCTATTTATGTAACAATATTAAATAAAATAATATAATTTAATAATTTATAATAAAATACTATACCACTGTAAATAAATGTTTATAAATTTAATACAATATAGAAATATTATTATATCTACAAAACACAGAAATTAAACTCAAAAACAATACTGCTTTAACACTGTATCAGTGAGAGACATAATAGAAGAAGAATGTGATTTCATTTAAAATAGAAAGTGAAAAAAGGCAGATTTTGCTCACACTCTCACAGCCTGACAGTCTTACTCACCAAGAGGCGTGTGTGTGTGTCGGAGAGGTCTGCCCAGCAGCCAGGCACCGGGGCACAGGATTTCAAACCATCCACCTGGCATCCCAACTCCATGATGCTTGTGAACAGATGTTGGGCCCAGCATCTATTGCTATGGTTGAAAGGTCTGGGGATGCCAGCTTGAAGTCCTTCAAGCTCCTTCTGTGTTCTTCTTAGGCTGGGTACTGTGCACAGGTTCTGGTTATGCCTGTTTGTAATCCTTTTGATGCTGCTTCTATGTTCTGCTCCACCTCTGTGAGTCCCCAGGGGCCATCACTGTTTTGTCTCCAAATGTCCCTGTGGAACTGCTCAGATGTATTGATGTCTTGTTAATATGCTAGTCTGGATTGTCTAGGCTCTAACATAGGCTCTAACAAGGCCCTTTGCCTCCACACAGAGACCTTCCCAGTCTTTCTCCATCCATACCAATCTTGGACTACTTCATGCAAAATCTTGTTGAAGTGCATCTTTAGACCAGTGATTCATAATTTTTATTTTTCTCCAAGTACCTTTGAAATGAAATTTAACTTCCCCTCTTACTCTCTAACTTCTTTTTTAAAATAACTTAGGATAGTATCACTGTGTCAACCTATTCTTGGATAACTATCAGATCTTTCCAGTCTCAAGTATAAACCTTTTACATAAATCATAGTAGATTTCCCTTTTCTAATGCCTTAGATTATCATGGGTAACACTACAATATATCTGGCACCTCTAAAACCATGTTACAGATTATTTCTGAAAGTACAGTGATAATAATATATTTTACAAAAACATTAATTGAGAATACCAAGGACAATACTAAAATGCAACTAGTCAAGGAATCTAAACTGTACTGCATATTTCCAAGCAAGTATCTGAAAAGGCACTCGCATTTCTAACAAACATCTGTTCTCCAGATGCTTGCTACTCCATTGAAATTGAGATACTAGGCAAAATAGGTTTTTTTAATGTATAAATTTGCATTGGTTGGCAATTTTTTTTTGTATCTCTTGATTTTAAGTACTGAATTTCTAACATGTCCATGCTCAGAAGAGGTATTTTATTTTGCATTAACATAAAAATGGAAAAGTAAATGGTAGAGTGCATAAAGCAGTATGATAACACATGAGAGATTCAGGATAAAATACTGTAAAAATAACTTATTTTGTAAACGTTTATTAGTGAGCATAGACTTCCAAGTTTTACTTACTTATTTTGCAGGGCAAGTTTCAGTTTTACATTTCTGTAGTATTGGAAATATCAGAATTGATTACACGAAGTAAATGAAGAAAGATCAGTTTGAATTTTGTATACCAAATGCTTACATTCATTTTTGGAATTAAGCACCAGTTTGAAACAAAACTTTCATTGTTTTGGTATAAATTAATGCTGAAGAAAGAGCATCTAAAGCTGAGAGTAATGTTTATTTCCAGCATATCTGAAATATATTTATTTTGTGAAAGCACTACAGATATGACCCAGAGAAGTATGGCAAGGTTATAAAGGCTGAGATTTTGCAGGGTGACACTGAGGATGTTTTTGTGCCAGATAAACATATTTACCCTGAAAAACCTTGAATTCCTTCCCAAGGACTTGTTTAACAACAACAAAACTGAAAAGATTGCATGTAGATGTTTGTTCATACTCACTAAGGAATAATAGATCTTTCTATAAGATTTAAAAACTTTGCAAAGGAGAAGATAAAGCAGTGTTCTCAGCATATACTAGCTGATTGTCATACCAATGCTGGAATTACACTGTATGCTTTCATTAAGATGTTCTTACTTAGAGGACTGTTTTGGAAAACAATAGCTTTTAGCTGCTTAAATAATTAAGGCATCTTAATTGTTATACCGTCAGACGTGGTAGAATAATAACCAGACAAAATAAAAAGTTCCTTATTTTTAGGTAGAGGGATGAGGTATTAAAATACTGAAGTCTAAAAATGAACACTCTAAAATTAGAGCATTGTAATATATGGTTACACTGGCAGTTACTAAAACAGAACAGCAGGTTTCCCTGGGGAATTTTGTTTTCTTTGTTGTAGCTGTGTTGGCTAGACTATATTCCTGGTGCAAAATGTCCTTGAAGAACATCTGCCGAAGTGAATCTGCAGTACAGTCCGTGTCTGTGTGGAGTTTTGTAAGTGGGAAGGAGGACAGAGTTTAGGCACAGGGAAAGGGACCTCTGTTACACGTGTAAATTCCCTACTTTTGTCCCCAGAATGTTGTTTCTGTCTTCCTGATGTCTTTTACTGTCAGACAGGTGCTTTCTTCACCATACAGTGGGTCCCAGTTTAAATGAGACAAGGGTCTTTTACTGAGGATGGGTTAGGAGAAAAGACCCAAACCTCTCTTTCTAAGCAATTATAAATCCAAAATTAAGAGGCTCTGATTGAAGGAAAACAAATTATGGAAAAGGGAAAAAATAACAGCCCTTTATTAAAAGGTATGTGTGTATTAACAGAAACATGGAAAAAAACCACAAGTGAAACAACCAAGCAATACTCCTATATCCACCAATAATCCCCTTCAAGAACAAAACCGATAAACTGGCAAAAGGAAAATTAAACTTCAATTCTTGCACCCTTTGGTGCAATTCCAACCACAGTCAGCAGGGGGCGCCATCCGGTCACTGGAGATGCAAAACTTGTAGTGTCCTATTGTAGTCACCAGGTGGCGCTGTTGGATCACTAGAGGAGCAGAACTTGTAATGTCTGGTACCCGTCACCAGGCGGCGCTGTGAGATCCCTGGGTGCCGCCACGTGGGTTGGGGGATGGGAAAGGAAATAAAATAAATAATAAAAAAAAAACAGCAATAAACCAGAAGTTCTCCCAATGGAAGAAAACTCACGATCTCCGACTAGTTAGAATCCACCTCAGGCAAAAACTGCAGCTGGCAATGGCTCAGGGCAAAAAGAGACAGCAACGAACTTCTCCTTTTACGATGTGTCCTGCCGTCCCCGGCCCCAGCCAAACACCGTAGCCCCCCCAAACTCCTCCCACTTCGTTGCCCAGGAGACAAGAGGAAAAAGTAAAGTGCAAGTCCTTATCTGCCTTGTCTCCTAGGAGACTAATGTCCGGCCATCAGCCATGGGGCTAGGTCTTTTTGTATTCTGAAGTGCTTATCTTGATAACCAGGGGGGAAGGGAGAAAATTCTTCACTTGGCTTATGAGAGCTAGCTAAAACCATGACACAGTGCCAAATTCTTTTCTCTGGCTATTGTTTTATGAATAATATGTGCTGGTTATAAGCATCCATGTTGTGCACAACAGCAGTTCAGTACTGCTTCATAATGCTACAGAGCAGGAATGCCATAAGCTTCAGGGAGTATATCTCATGATTATATGTAAATCCCATTTCCAAGTTACGAATACCATTATTCTGTCCCAGAACAAAAATGGATTCCATAAAAATGACAACTGCAGCATGACAAATTTAAATTAATGCAGGTGTAATCTTTATTTTTTGTGTTCTACCACCTGTACAATAATGTTAATAGCCATGTTTAGTGTATAATATCCACTGTCCACATTAAAAGTTATAAAGGAAATTATCTTTAATGATATGATATTAATACAAGTCTGCTTGAACACTGTGAATATAGTTGGTATAATCATAGACTCCTATGGAATTGTAGAACAGGTTGGGTTGAAAGGGACCTTTAAAGGTCATCTAGTCCAACACCCCTGCCATGGACAGGGACATCTTCAATTAGATCAGGTTGCTCAGGGCCCTGTTCACTTGACCTTAAATGTGCCCAAGGGATAGATCATCTGCTACCTCTCTGGGCAACTTGTGTTTAACTAAACACTAAACAATGTTTAACTACCAACATTGTAAAAAATTTCTTCCTTCTATCCAACCTAAATCAACCCTTCTTCAGTGTTAAACCATTTCCCCTTATCCTGTCACAACAGGTCCTGATAAAAAGTCTATCCCCATCTTTCTTGTAGGCCCTCCTCATGTACTGAAAGGCTGCAGTAAGGTCTCTCTGGAGCCTTCTGTTTTCCAGGCTGAACAACCCCAAAGTGCTTTAGCCTTTCCCCATAGGAGAGATGCTCTAGTCCTCTGATAATTTTTGTGGTCTCCTATGGACTCTCTCCAACAGGTCCATGTCTTTCCTGTGCTGAGGACCTCAGAGCTGGATGCAGTGCTCTAGATGGGGTCTCATCAGAGCAGAGCAGAGGGGGAGAATCACCTCCCTCAACCTGCTGGTCACAGAGCACTGTGTGAATACTGAATGCATAAAGTGAATATCGAATGCATAAAGATGAGAAGTAAATTTGGGAACTTATTTCATTCTTCTGTATTTGTCTCTGGTGGAAGATACTGAATTACTTAACATAACTCTGGTGGTCTTATAATATAATACTGAGAAATGTACATACAGCTCAAAAACTGCAAAATAAGAATATCTTCTCGGGCAGTTACTGCAGAGTCAATGACACGCTATAAAATTTGCATCCTCATTTAAGTTGTGCTAACTGGTTCATGTTACTGTTACCTATAAACATATGGCAAAAGGCACACTTGAAAACAGCTGTCAGTGGAGCACATAGAGACAGTTAGAGTTTATTAACTCTTAGATGAAATTTGTTTAAATAAGGCTGAGTGTTCCTTAGTTAAGAGTGTGCCTACTATAGATATTGGGGAGGGGGTGGTGATGGAATTAACCTTTCACTCACATTTAGGGAAAAATATTTTTGTGGCAGTTTTTATACATTGAATTACCAACACTGAAGCTTGATTACTATAGTTCTTCTGTATTAATTACAATAGTGTATTTTCTGAACACATTTAATCATTCATCCAGTTCTCCTTGTTAGTTCTGTACTTATTCAAGATGTGTAGCATCCAGAAATGGTTTTAGAAATGCAGTAGAAAAATATTAATTTTAACTATTTGTTACTGAAAATTTTAAATTACAGGTAAATATTGTTAATTATATGTTTTATGTATTAAAATAACTGTGATTTTTTTAGCTCTCAACTAAGGTTTATATTATCTGTTGTTTTTATTCTTAATGTCTAGCAACTTAGGGGCCCTGGTTGAATTTTTGAGTCTTAAGTGAAGCTCCATAATGAAAAAACCCGGTTTAATTTACTTGGAAATTTCTAAAAGGATGTGTTTAGGTCCACTATCAAATGATAAAGTATTGTTGTGCTTTGATGTAGCCAAAGTTCTTTCTAGTTACATGTTCCTAGTTATTTTGCCCTTTATAAGGAGTCATTTTTTTTTCCACTTAACTGAGAAAATTTGCGGGTAAGTTCGGAAGCTTATTACACACCATCTCTGTGTAGCCAATGGCTAGAAAAAGAAGGATGATTTTTTTTTTCAAGAAGGTTCAGAATATCTAAATAATCTTTGTGAGATCAATTACAAATGAAAGGTGGGGGTTTTTGTGGGATAGTGATGCCTGTGGTGTTTTTTGAGGCACCCAGACAAAATGCTTTCAGCACTAGTTCAGGTATGCAGAGAGCATAGCAAATGCCATGCCAGCTTATGCTGCGAAATTTGATTCTTAAAGCTGATTGTTGTAAAACCCTGCTTTGGTAGGGCCACTTCTGTACTCTGTAAACTTATGAATAATCCCCATAAGCACCAGTGAAGTTAGGGGAAACTTATAGGGGCAAAAGCTGTTTCTACTAGGCTAGAAAGGAGCATTCAGATTAAAGCTGATAGTAATGAATTTACAGAGCTCACTCTGTATTAGGATGACAAAAAACCAGAATCTTAATGAGTTGTAGAAGGAAATTAATATTTCCTTTCGAAATCTCTCTTAGTGAAGGAAGACCTTCTCCCAGAGTGGAACTGCTGCACAACATAGACCCCATGTTTGTGGATGACTTCCCATGTGAGTATCCTATTGACTGCTCAAGATTTATTAAACATACAGTTTATCTTCTGAACATTTCTTGTTTTCTGTAAGTGAAGTATTTCCTTTAGGGTGAAACAAAATACAGTAGGATACCTTGTACTTTTAAGCAAATAGCTTTAAAATACAGAAACATTGTCCCCTAGATGCTGTAAGTACTTAATCATGACCAACATGCACTTCCTACTTCAGAGAGCTCTGAAACACTGGTGAGTAATGAATAAAGTACTCTGGGACATGGAAAGGTTGAGGATCAGCCGTGTGCCTGAGGTGCATGGGGAGGCACACTGCCAAAAACCCCTTCCAAACCCTCTCTTCAGTGTTCCAAATGAACTGCTCACCCTCATGCATCTTGATAGAGCTATATAATATTACCTTGCAAATGGAAAACTTCAGTTTGTGAGAAGCTGAGAAGTTCCAAGCCTTGTGATTGCTTTTGTTCTATAATCATGTGGGTTGGATCTTCAGTGCCACAATCCCATGAATTGAAGCTGAAGTTTGCTAATTCTATAGCTCTTTAAGCACCATCTGTTTTATGATTCAACGTTATTAGTTTGCTATGGACTACAAACTTTTGAGGCAGACATTTTTTTCAAACAGAACATTGGAACAGGCCCTTCCTAGTATTTTTGTAGCATTTCTGTATTTCATTAAATAAAGAAGTAAATCCAGGCAAAGGAGAAGTAGAGCAATGGAGACAGTGATCTGCTGCCAGCAAGGCAAATACACATTGTACTGCAATAACTGGATGAAAAGGGGTAAGATGGCCTTTTGCAATGCACATCTGGTTCTGTGATGCTTTTTGTAGAAGGAGCAACATTGTGCCTATCTAGTGCTGACTGGGCAGCACTGCCTGCAGATAATTCCTACATATGGATTGAATTAAGGTGTAGCTACTCCAATTTCCCTTCAAAGAATGCTCAGTGAATATGCTCAGTAGCATTCCTAAATGATGTTTTGTCCTGACGTGGTGTTGTCGGGCATACATCAGAGACCATCTTTTCCCTGTGGGAATGGCCTATGATTGATTTCAGCAGAAGCGTTTGAGTAGACAGATTCCTGGTGTAAACAGAAGTGGGACAAGTAGAGATTTTCAGGACCCTGAGCTCTTTGGAAATATGTCACCAGATTGCTTTCATGATACCATGCTCTGATGATCCTTCTCTGTTTGTGACATACATCATGGCTTTAGTTTTTGTGTGCATGGCATGAAATCTGGGCAGGGAGTGGGGCAGGTGGTGAGAAGCTGTAATAGCATAACTCTTGTGCTAGATGAGGTGTGGTTTTTAAGTGTCATGAACAGAGGAAGGTACATGCATACCTGTGAATTTACAATGTTTTATGTACTATTCAAAACTAGAGTAATTAAAAACAAAAACTTAGTTCTTCACCAACATGTTTGTATGCACCATATAGGGTTTCACTATCTCTTCTCAGGCCTATACTTTAGGCAAATTGCTTTGTGTCTTAGTGAAATTATGCTTTGTCATATAAGAATTAAAATTTCTATTTAGCAGTCTGAGTTATTAAGAGTAATTGTATGTAAGTCAGCTGATTCCTGCACACTGTTTTTCATATGTGGAAACTGAGTAATAAGTTTCCATAAAAAGTGGTGTCTCTATTAGGAAGACACAAAGCTGAATACAAGTACTTTCATATTTTCTGCAAATATCATGGCTCTCTTTGTGCTTGTTTTGTTTTGTTTCATTTTGTTTGGTTTTAAAAAGCATCTTAAACTGCCCATACAATCTCCCTGTCACTGAGGTGATAAACTGGGTTACTCTGGACTCTTGATCTTTCCTTGACTGTTTATCATTTCCATGTCCTAACTGTTTTGACATCGGAGTATTCTTATGCAGATTTTGCTGGGTACCCTCTAACTGCCAGTATAGGCCTTGACCTTCTTTATGCATATTTAGCTCATGTTCTAGCCAGCTTTAAAAAATCTCATGACATTAAATCATCTTGTATCAGATAAAGTATTCCTACTAATGCTTTCTTTTTTGTAGAAATTTGAATTAAAAAATGAAATAATAACTGAAAGACATAGATTAGCCAAATCTTTGGGTTTGAGGAGGATAGCAAATAGGCAAGTAAATCTCAAGATACTGTTAAATATTAAATTTTTTTTAAAAAGCCTTTCAGGTTGTTCTGTACAGTCAGGCAAGAAGACAGTTTACTGTTGTAGTTGGCATTAAGTTAGTATTTTACTTGAACTCAATGCAGGTTCAGTGTTCCTGAACTCTTGAGTGGTTTTACTTATAGTGTATACATTCTTTCAGCATAATATGTTTTTATTTAATGAATGCATTTATCTTCATCTCTCTCTAAATAACTGATAATATTTAGTAGCCTGAACTATGGGATATCTCATGTAATTAATTGGTTTCTTTTTTTTTTTTGAAACTGAAATAGGGAAATTGAGCTTTGTTCTGTTCAGATTTTTTACAGCAAAATAAAAATTCCTTTAGGGAAGAATTCATGTAAAAGAATTAGTTTAGTGTCAACTCAACTGTTACAGCCAAGCATTCAACAGAATGTTAAGGTAAAGTAATAGGACATGGTATCTTGATTACAGAACTAACAATATCTCTGCTGCTGTGGTCTGTTAGAACTGAGCTTGGGCTGTCTGTTTACTACTCGTGGGGTAACATCATATAACCTTTCAAGTTTTCAGTCTGAGCGCTGGTTTCTAACCTCCACTTACCTTTGTTTAGGAGCTGGAGCAGGATGCCCAATGGTAAACACTGTAGCCCTGCAGTAGTCTTGTATCAAAGTACTGTACTTCCTTCCTATTTATGATACTAAACAGCATAAGAGGGAAACCACTGTAAACTAGATTGCCTGTGGTTCCATTTTAAAAAAAGTGCAGTCAGGTCTTATTTCACTGACTCCTTCAAGTAATCGTCTTTTCTCTCAAAGGCCAGAGTTTCTTCATTCAAATATAAACCTTTCCTGTGGTCTGATACACATCAGCAGTGTTTTATGCTGTGATTCCTCATTTGTCATCTTTAATGCTAATAAAAGGTTTCCTGTCCCTGGCTGCACACTTTGCTTCCAGCCTCCCTCTGACCTCTGGCAGCCCAGTGGAGGGGCTGTGGTTGAAGCAATCATTTCTCTCAATTAACTGATCTGGCTTGTAGTACAGACCTACAAGAATTGTATTTGTGGAATGAAAAACTGGGGTGCGATCTCTAAAACTAGGATGAATAGAGGGGTGGATTGTGGTCTTTGGGTGTTAGGAAGCCAGTGCGGTGGTGAGCTATTGCCAAGATGTCCAGCTTGTCCTTTTCTTCCTTCACTTGTGTTAGATGTGGAAATTGCATGGTGACAAGATGATTCTTCTGCCAGATCAGCCTTCAGACTGTTCTGGTAGCCAGGTGAAGGAGGAAGAAAGGTTTCTACCACATCAGTCAACTGAATCTCCTTGCCCTGTAGCTGTATGACTGGGAGCAGGGAGTCAGTGTGTGGTTGGTAGCAGATAAAGGGACTGGCCACAGGATTCGTCAGCTATGATCGGCTCTGACCACCTTGGGAGTTTCCGTCAGAGGTGGTAGTTCATGGAGTTTAAGCTAATGTATCTTACTGCTGCTACCACAGAGGATATCCTGCCTCCCATGGTGTCTCACCACCACTCCCCTCTTTTGTGGTCACCAAAACTACACATAGAGCCAGGCTATGAGCCAGGTCAGGATATTGGTTCAGATTTTAATAACCCTTTTTTTTTTACCCCATCCGGATCTATGTTGGATAACCAAGTGCATTTTGGCACAAAGAATGGGATTAGAAGGAATTTTGGGGGACAGGTGAGACTGATTCTTTTGGCTCTGAAATCAAGCTCTGGGGTTTCTGTTGCGTGATATACGATGAAGTGATCCAACAGGTTTCTTCTGGGAAAGTGCTTCACTTTCTCCTCTTTCCATTCCCAGCCATGTGCCCCTAGTGCTTGTTATGCATCCATTCACGTCTTGGATACCTCCATGGACCTATCTAACTTGCTAGCCTGGTTTTCCTCTGTCATGTAGGTTGACTGTGCTCATTGAAGGGGCTGAGGGATGCCAGCAGCAACTTAAGTCTGGGGCAATGAGGGCTGTGTGGTTGGAAGAGGGGAGGCAGAAGCAGAGACAAACTTTCCAGTGCTGTCTGGCTGCTTCTGGAGCCAGAGCCTCAGGGGGAAGGAGTGGGAAACCACATCTGATTGAACCTTGCCATACTAAACCAGTCTGGTGAGCTCTGCAGATGCAGCTGGGCCTGCCCTCCTCAGAGGTGATTGCTCTTCTCCCTCCTTACTAAAAACCATTGCTTTTCTCTTTCTGGTTGTTTCTTTATCACATTGTTGATTTTTTTCAGAAGTGATGAATGTATGTCTCAATTGCTTGGTCTCAGCGTAGATTTGTAGTTTATTAGAGAGTTTAAAATTACGTAAAATTGGTATGAAGGATCTATTGTCTTTCAGGTTTGGGTCTGAAACATATTTTCTGTTAGCTTTAAGAATTCAGTAGTAAAATAAGAAAATTAAAACCAGAAAGCTAAAATTATGTTGAGAGTATAATTTTCTTTGTAATGTATAGGTTAAGAAAACACAAATGAAATGCAACTTAAAAGTGGCACAAATAAAAAATCTTATTTACACACATTTGAAGGGAAAAAAACCAAAATTAGTTTGTCTCATTTTTGTGACTTTGTCTTTAAAAATTAAAAAACCAGCAAGCTGTTGCTGGTTTGGCAGCTGTGTGGGTGACATCCGCTCTGCCATTATGAAAAATCTGCTGTCTCTTAAACAGCCTTATGGCATTTCATCAAGTTGTGGTGATTCAGCTGAACTGAAACCCAACTGGATTTAAGTCTCAATTCCCCTAATTGCTAAACCAAACTTATTTCTGACCACACCATCATTGCTAGATGGCCTATCTTGAAGCAGTATTGAAACTTTATATCCCACAGAAGTTAATTTTATTTTGAGAATAAGAACTAAATGACATGCTGAAAGGAAATGTAGCCTTTAATTCAGAGTTGTTAATCAGAATCTGTCAGTACACACTGTATTAGTTTTAGTCTGATTGCTAAATTTATTAATGAATTTAGTGAATTTCACAAAGTCTTGTAGACTACACTGTAGCATCACTTTCCTGTCAGAAAAAAAAATGAATTTCTTTAATTAGAAAGATGTATTCAAAATAAATATGTTGTTGGTTGGAGCTGGTTTAAGCTAAAAAAACTTTTACCTTCATTTCAAATTCCAGACTTAACCATAAACTAAAACTTCAAACACATAATGACATTGTAGGTTACTAATTGTAGTCAAATTATTTGGAAGATACATCTATTCAGAGGCAGACATCCAAGACAAAGAACTTGTAAAAACATTTTGTGATTTTTCTCTAAACTTTTATTTGCCTTGAGCAAAGTTAATCAAGTTTTACATTGCTCTCCTTGACATTTGAAAGAAGGCATTACCTCATATATTGCACTAATAATTGCCAACATAAATGATTGCTTATAATGGACTAGGTCTGCTATATGCAGAATGAAGATGTGATATGTTACAATAGAGAAACCTTTTCAGTTCTGGGACTGATGTGTCATTCATGGGAATTAAAATTGCATTATAATGGCTGTAGCACTATATATTATATCTATGAATATACCAAAATAATTCATCTTGGTTAAGGAGTAGACAGTCTAGGCTCCTCTAGGTCCCATTTATTACTTATTTTCCCCAGGTGAAAGATGATTCCTGAGCCCTTGTAGGATAGAAATTATTTCTTCTCCAGTTCTATTACAGATGTTCTAGCTTGTTTAGAATTACTAATAAAACTAAAGACTAAAAAACAAAACAAAATTAAAAAATTCCATCATAATGGAGCTATTCAGTAACAGCAGAAGAGGCAAGGATGAGTGTGCTGATTGGGCGCTGAATGGGAAAAATATACTCTGTGTCTATGCCCTGCTTAAGGTCCAAAATCTACTCTTAGAGTCAAAAATATGCAGAAAAGTGACCAGTATGGTTTCTGGCTGAGCTTATATAGTGACAGCTGGAATGAGAGAATGGTCAAGAATAGAAGAAAACCAAGGAGGTTGTCTTTGTTTCTCTGAAACACCATTTTTCTACAAAAACATACATATGCCTGCTGACCACCTGAACTCTGTCATCTTTCCATTCTGAAAAAATAATAAATTGTAATGACTGTTTATAGGGCAGGAGTTGCCAACATGTTACCCTGAAGCCCTCAACCACTTCATGCAGTGCATGTCATGCTGACCTGGCAGTTTTGGATAGAGCTCAGCTCCACTCCTTAATGGGAGGCTGCTCTTCCAGCTAGCTCTGCTGCCATTCACATCAGAGATAAGTATTGCTTTTCTTTTGGCTGTCAGCTATATGAGTTTCTGGGGTATAGCTCTTGCTCTCAGGAAGTTTGGCCTGTGGTTCTACGTTGCCTTGGCACTTAGACCACCTGCATCTCAGTATGAACCATCCATCCCTGCAGTATTCAATACTAGAGGATTGCATGTTTGATGAGCCTCATAAATACTAATCCCCATATTTCCTTCAGGATTTAGATAATATCATTTAGAATTTAGAAATGTTAGGTCACTTGGTTAAGTGTCTAATGCAAGTATCATGACTGGAGTTCAGAAATCTGTCTATACTGCTTTTTTTTATGTTTATTGTACTCGATACCTATTTGATCCCAACGCTAACATTTTGTATTTTTATGGAGGTCTTGACATAAATGGCAGATTACATTTTTCAAATGAAATATCTCTGATCTGTAAGCCTATCAGATTTTAATTATGCGCAGGATATTAGAGTTAGTGCTCAGTTCTCTTTACTTTCAACACTGCAGCCTTACAGTGATGCAGAGCAGGTTTGGGCATTTCACATATCAGGCCATCTCAACATGACATATCTTCAATAATTCCTAAGTTCTATTCCATTCAGTTAAAATCTATTTCCTGGAAAAGTAAGATTTGGATTTTTTTTTCTTATTTGTCCACCTAAAGTAAAAGTCAGGCATTTCTTTTTGCTGTCTCTCATTTTGTGATGTTTGACATTGTAGGCTGTAATATTTAGTTTGCTCTTATTTAGAATAACTTTATTTCTTTTTTATTCTGTAATTGTGTAAGAATGTAACAACCTGGATAAATGATTCGCCCAGTTGATATGCAAAGGGATTTTTTGCTGCCCTGAGTGATTCTGGATTTAACTCAATTGTCTGGTGTGTTTTTTTGTAAAGATGTAGTCTGTTGCAAAAACTAGGGTGAATACTTTGAGAAAAGAATGGGAATATTTTCAAATATTTATTTTTGTTGAAATTAGGAAGAGTATGTATTTTGAAAGGTAAGAGACTGAACATGATATTCTAGTATAAATCTTTCCTTTCAAATCAAACATTACTATGAGAAAACTAACATTACAAAGAATAATACTAGATTTGTATGTTCACAACACTCAACTACGTGAATTAAGATAGGTGAACTTCGCTGGGTGAGTTCATGTACAGCCCAGCCCTACACTTGCCAACATGATAGTAGGAAGTTATAGTGTCTCAGGGCTCATCTGCTTCTTAAGTTCAGTATTCTATTCATTCTTCCAAGGTTAAGGTCACAGCTATTCCTCAAATGTTTTTATTTTAATAAAATAACAGAAAGACTCAAGAGTTTTGTAGAAAACTAATTACTGCCATAAAGCAGCAAAAGGTCACAAAATGTCTTTCCTCAGTGAAGTAACAAAATCCCTTATTCAGTAATTCACTGTCACAGTATAGATTGGAAGAGCCCTTGACATTTCCAGTTTCCTTGTTGAGATGAAACAATTGCTGTACACATCACAATTCAAAGAAAGAGACATCAGTTAAAAGTACATATATGCAAAGGCCTTGTAAGCCCACAGAGCCATCTGCATTTCAAAGTGACTGTAACAAGCTTGTCCTTTCTTCTAGCACATTTTCAGGGACTCTCACATTAATTAAGGCATCAGACCTACAAACATGAGTGCAACTTCAAAAATGAAACTTATAAATGAGGATAAGCAAGTATAAAAGTTATATTTCTGTAACTGAAATGGAAGAATCACCACTTTCTATGGCTAGTACTGACTAATGAACTATCTTTTAGAAACACTGTAGAATATGTATTTTATTTGCTGTAAGAATGAAGGAAAGGCTTTAGAAGAGTGAGCAGAAAAGCAAAAATGAATTGACTTTATCTGTGTGAAGAGGTAAAAGTGCAGATGGAAGAAGGTGCATTTTGTAACTTTAAGCCTTTTCAAAAAATGTGCAACATTCTCTGGTGAGAAGTTGTTGTGTTTGCTGTAGTACAGACCATCAGTTACAATAACAACCCACAGCACTGCAGTAGACCTTGAAATAGCCATGAAGAACTTGTTCAGCTCTCACATTGATGCTGTTTGTTTGTTATTGTGAAGAGGTAAAATGTTACTTAATTAAACAGTAGCTTAAATTCAAAGCTACCTTATAATTTTCAGCTTTGATTTCTATGAGATTTTTTGTCTTTGATGCTTCATAAAAAGGTAAAAGCCAAAGAAGCACTAAATAACATTAAAGTTTTGTTAATGTGCAACAAGCAATGTCTACTCAAAACCAGTCTGTGACCAAAGAAGATACTCTTATATAGACCTTCCTTAAAATAGTGTAAATGACCTACTGGGGCGTCAATATTTAACTTTTTCCCTAGTAGAAGATTTTTTTTCTGTCTTTTTCTGTTGATTTTCTCTCAGAAAGATTAAATTTGCCATGGATGTAAAACAGGAACAAATATAATAGTACAAGTGTTGATGAAGACTCTAAAATATATGTATTTTCTGAAACATCCGGTGAGCTCTAATATTTGGTTTTATTGTGGATGATGATGACTGTGAATGTTAAGATAGGTTCCACAACCCTTTTTTCCTGTTTCTCCATCTCTTCCCACTCATCTGTCTCTTCCCAAAATTTCAGTCACATAAGTAAGAGTTAATTCAGAGACAATATAATGAATTTGCTTGAAATAATATAGCCCAAGAAAGAATAGTCTAGACATTTATAGCATTATCCGTTATAATCAGGAAATAAAAAAATTTTCCTGTATTTTGCGGAAGATACCTCTAATTTCGTTTTTACAGTTCATTCACAGAGATTCACTGCAGTGCAGCAGTTATGAATAAAGGCCTTAAGATAATTTGCGGAGGATCAAATTGATCCTAGTGAGATTGGCATTTTTAACCAGACCTGATTAATCTTCAGTTGACTGTCTTGTGTGCTTGGATCCAAGATCTGAATCACTTGCTGGACATATATGAATTGTATTCATGCTAAGATAACAGTATGCCTTTTGCCAAAGGAATAGGGAGAAATTCCTAAAACTCCTCCTGGAGTTTTTCATCAAGAAATGCTTTGTCTTGTGCGTTTCCTGGTGAAAACTGACAGTCTGCTTCACAGAATCAAGTCTAGAAAAAAGTAATTTTTTTCATGAAGTTTCCATTGTATAAAATGCTAAAAATAAATCTGTAGTACAGCACCAACAAATTTCTAATACATCTATGTGAAACATATTGAAAAATTGAGTTTATGGTCAAGTGAGAGTTTTGCCTGGGATTCCTCATCTGCTTCTATTGAAGATTTTTTTCTCCTTCTGTAGCTATAGGGAAGAGAAATACATCTTCTTTTTCTCCTTTTTCAGTTAAAATTTATGGAGAACAGCCATGTGTTTCCATACTGTTAACAAACAAATGTGGCATTTAAAAAGCATATAAAGGCATGTAAACTTTATGTTCATAAGTAGAAGATATATAAGGTCTAAGTGTACCTCCTAACTGTAAAAAATATCAACTGTACCTTTTGTTCTTTGCTTTCTTATTTCTCAATAAAATTGTCTTTGAAAATTTAGTCTTATCTCTCAGGTGAGTAGTTGCTTCATCTAAATGGTTTAAGGTTTTACAGACTGTATAAATTATACTATTGCATTTCAGTGTTTATAAGAGACTTGACTTAATCAGTGGAAATGAGAAATATAGTACTTTCCCTGCTCTCAATACTATAACCACTGTGTTCTGGGGTATATAACAAAAACTTGAACTGTGTTCAATATATTATTTCCTGAAATTTAGGAGAAAAAAAAAAGCTCATGTTCAAGGAAAGCATGTTGGTGCTTAATCCAAAAACATAAAGCAAAGGAATTCAAATAGAATGGAAATCCAGTGTAATTTTTCACCCAGTCCATAAATCCATCCTAGTTTTATTCTGTGTGCAGCTGAATAGTGTGAATGGTACTGTTCTCCAGTTGCTTAAGTAGCCTTCACTAAAAATGGAGTATTCTGAAAGCTATTTCTATATTCTTATGTTCACGCATTAAACTTCCCTGCAGCCTCCTCTGTGTTCCCCAGATCCAGGGACTTACAAACTGGAAAATACCAAAGGAAATCTGGATATTTTTGTCATGTACCATTCTGCTTTTTATGGTGTAATGTAGAGTCCTTAAGTTGAATGTATTTGTAGACTGTCTCCAAATCTAACTGTAGATCAGATCACTTACAAATCAAAACTATTCTGTGCCTCCAGAATATTTTACATCTTGGATGTTAGAAAATCAGATATATAATTGAGGTAAGACTTAAAACAGAGTAAAATATTAAGAATTTGCTCCAAATGATGTACCTACTAAATTTCCTTACTTTCCTATATAAATTGGAAGTTTTACGTACAAATTTAGTGTTAGTGGAAATCAGAATTACCCAAACCCATCGGAATATCCCATCACCAAGTTAAAGGTTTATTTTTTGCATTGCCATCCAGAATATTTGTATGTATTATATTATGTGAAATGTAAGATAGCAGACTTCGATAGAATTGGACAGAAATCTCTCCTGAAAGATGGTAGATCACTGTTCAAAACCGTAACAATCAGCATAACTTGGTTAGGGTTTTTGGTGTGGCCTGAGAATTTCCTCCTTTATGGTGAGAACTATTGGACAGTTGGAAAAATGCTGTTGGAGTAAAGTTCAGAAGATGTGGTTATGGCAAGCAGTGATTACCACAAAGAAAAATTATTGAGTGGCTTCCTGGCTTTTACTGGAATGGAGTTATGGTTCATTTCTTGACTTTGTGTTCCCCTTTCTGGCTCCATGCTCCTGTAAAGAATTAAGTCTTTGGGTACCTGTTACCTGAAGTCTGCTTTTATTCTGCTCTTTCACTGCTGTAGGGAGAATCATGTTTAAGTAAACATATTCTAGATCTGAACTTTGGAGCTTAGTGACATAGCTTTTACAGCAGGGAAAATTACTCTGCAATTCATTTTTATCTACTTATCTATAAGCCTCAGTTTTTTGTAACATTCATGGCATTGTGTGCTCCTAGTAATTCATTTCTTATTTTATTGAAGTCTCTCATCTGAGAATTGGTAAATTGTGTATTCACACTTTTGTTTTGATTTCAGAGTCACTTTTATTTGAGGGGTTGATTAAAGCATATGTATTGTTGCTAGAAATGATTGCTGTAAATACAAAATGGGGAAGGCTTTCATATGAAGGTTTTGTGGAAAACACATTGTGTTAATTGAACTGTATGGAAAAAGGGGAATTTAGCTTCATTTGTTTGATTAAGAGAAGTTGATAGGGTGTAAATTCCTTGTTTGTTACTGCTGATGCTTAACCAGTCTGAACCAGAGCCCATTGGAATTAATGGAAAGGTTCCCATTTGTTTCAGGGTAGGTTTTCTCAAGCCCTAACAGACTTCCCACTGTTCCACAGCTGAGCATTAGTAAGGCACAGGAAGCCTGCCAATCATGCAGGATCTGTGTGTGTGCATGTGGTGAGATTTCTAGGAGTCTGAAGACTGCTGTCATAAAGGTAATTTTTATGTGGAGTTTCATAGTATTTTAAAAAGTTGGTAATTTTTTTACCTACAATTTCTGGTATTGTAGCAAAAAATCCAAGGCAAGGTGATGAGGAGTCTGCAGTGTATATTGTTAGGAAATCAATTAGTTGTGATTTTTTTAACTGCTTGGGTTTTCTTTTTTTCTATTTATTGGGCACCATGTAAATAAAAATTTTGAATCCTGATAGTAACATAAAATTATTTACATAATAACAGAAACTTTTTTTAAAGGGAGGCTGTAAGAAAATGATACAGTTACCATTTTTGACAATGTATACAAGATGGTGAATACAATAGGGATCTATTTAATGAATATAATAGCATGTTGATTTTAAAGAATGAAAACACTTGAAAGTTCTTTCTGTTTGGGTTTCATATGTATAAGTGGTTTTTGGTTTGCCAGTCTCAGACTTCTGTCTGGGGATCTCCTCTGTAGTTTTTGTAGACTACTAATCAGATCACAAGAGGCAAGGAGGCGTATGCATTGCCTCATTATGAAAATATTACTGATTACTGTTTGTTGGGTTTAAGTTCTTGTGAAGTAGCCTCTGTGGTTTTTTCCTAGTGTTTGGTTCAACTATTAACCAGAATTCTACTCTGCAACATACAGAGAGTTGTTTACTCCTCTCTAATAAAAAACATTTTTACAAAGTAAGGAAACTTTTTTGAATCATTCATAATGTCTTACAGTATAATCTCAACAGAATTTGAACATGTAATTTATCACCTTGAGACTTGTCATTTGCAGGTAACACTACCTTTTGAAAGCCTGTCTGCCAGCAGTGACAGTCTTCAGTGAGTTGACAATCTGTATGCAGGAGATTGAATTATTTTAAATACAGTATCTTTTTTTGGATATATGCATAAGTGCCACTTCCTTTCCTAAAGCTGCCTTACTGCAAGCACTAGTTTCTGCAGTTCAGTAGTTTCTTATCATCTTGCTGTGTGGTGCAACCTTGTCATGTCTGTGTCCCTTTGCTCTGAGGGACTATCTGACAGAATCCTGTGATGCTACACATGTAGCTCTGTACGTGTTCCTCCAACCTCTGTTGGCAGAGGTAAGTCTGAAAACATGAAGACTTGCAGTGATCCTCCAAAGAGTCTTTGAAAACAAGCAAGACTTTATTGCAACGCTGACTTAGTGACAGAGCCTGCTGACAAAATGGAATCTCTTTTATGACATTTACTTAAGGATGTCAGGGCCAGTAGCTCAGAGAGTTGTCCTAGGTGTTCTGATAGCTGAGATGCTATTAAAAGAAGATTTTACAAAGTGATAGAATAACATGGAGGTTTTCCATGAAACATCTTTGGTGTGGTTAAAAAAAAAAAAAAGGCATGTAATTGAATTTGATGATGTAGCTAAGATTATTTTGTTCAGAGAATGTAGTCTAGTCCGGCTGTAACGTGACTGTTATTGGCAAAAACAGACAGTGAATTTCCTAAGTAAAACATTTATGTCTCATACAGTGTTTCAGCATGTTTGACTTTTTCTCACTGTGGGTACATGCTCTGCAGTAGTGCTGTTCCTCATTGTAGATGATGTCTTGTTAGGTCAGGTAGAGTCTGTAGTTACTCTGAATATGCTAAAAACTACAAAGATCGTATGATTTCACTCAATACTTATGAGGTTTGTGTAGTAGGCACTCAAAGTATTTGGCCTGCATGTTTAAGGGATTTAAATCTGTCATTTAAAACAATAACATTTTGATTATTTGATTGCATTTGGCACACCATCTCGCAGGATGGGAAGAACCTTCCTTTGGTCATACAAGGGAGTGAAAACAGGCTGGACCCGGGAGTTCCTTAGAACATGCAAATTTAATTAAGCAGAGTGTACATCTAGCAGAGTATTTTTAGTCATGAGGGATTGTACACCATCCAACCTTGTAACTCGTTTCTGAACTTTCTCAGTCTTATTTTTGAGATGGGAAGACCAGAACTACAGTTTTCCAGTTGCACAGAGCCTTTTGCTTTGTTTACAAGTCCTTTTCTAATAATTCCTTGCACTCAGTTTTCTTTTTGTTCACTGCTGACATAATTTTGAAGAAGCATCAGCTCAGTCTGTCATGATTCCAAGGTTTCATTCTTGCTTGTGAGTGACACACAGGCTGTCATTCTGTATGTGAATTTAGGCAGTAGCACCTGTTTATTATTTGTTTCAGATGTTTTTTTAGTTTGGACTGCAAAGAGTGGGAGCCATCTAAAATCCTAATTCACTCTGGGTTTCATGGCATTGCTTAGTGCATGCATACTGTTCAGTCTTTTACATCAAGCAGGTTGCAAATAAGCTTGGAGCTTTTAGTGATTATATTTTCCCCATCATATGTCTGCTACATTATTTTATTATAAATACATGTTTAACTATAAAGAATGTTGATATTTTTCTTTTTTCCTTTGGGAAATATACTGCAAAAGATAGATAACTTAGAATCATAGAATCATAGAATCAGACGGGTTGGAAAGGGCCTCCAAGATCATCCAGTCCACCCTTGATCCAACACTGCCGTGTTTACTAGACCATGGCACTAAGTGCCACATCCAGTTTCATCTTAAAAACCTCCAGGGATGGAGAATCCACCACTTCCCAGGGCAGCCCATTCCAATGCCTGATTACCCCCTCTGTAAAGAATTTCTTCCAAGCTAAACCTCCCCTGGCAGAGCTTAAAACCATACATCTTGTCTTACTGGTGGTTGCCTGGGAAAAGAGACCGACCCCCACCTGGCTACAACCTCCTCTCAGGGAGTTGTAGAGAGTGATGAGGTCTCCCCTGAGCCTCCTCTTCTCCAGACTAAACAACCCCAGCTCCCTCAGCCTCTCCTCATAGGACTTATGCTCAATTCCCTTCACCAGCCTGGTTGCCCTTCTTTGGACAGATTCCAGCACCTCAATGTCTTTCCTGAACTGAGGGGCCCAGAACTGGACACAGCACTCCAGGTGTGGCCTCACCAGCTCTGAGTACAGGGGAAGAATCTTCTAACATCCTTGTTTTGCAGATGAAGAAACAAAGATAGAAGCTTCATTTGCTTCTCTTTTCCTTAAAGGGCACTAATAGCTGCTTATAAAAGAGATGTTTTTGTTACTGTGTAGGATATTGGAAAATTGTAGAGGCGTGGTCACTCTGATACTCACTTAACTATTCAGATTACTCTTTGGGCAGGACTCTGTCTCCCAAATAAATAATAAATTAACTTTTTTTGTATTTCTCCAAAACTGATCTCCAGTACCCAGTACTGCCTCCCTACATGCTAGTACTGTAGACCACAGTGTACAGAAATGTAGCATGCTTCAAGCAATATTGTTTTGGACTCTTCAAGTTTTGTGGTCAGGACCTTGCTAAATGGCATGTTAGAGAGAATTGTATGTTCTTTGATCTCTTACCAGCCAAAAAAACTCGTCATCAACATGGATCATTTTCATCATCTTAATCATATACTGAAGGCAGAATATTTTTTATTTTTAGATGTACTGTCTGTTTATTTCACCACACTTCAAGTTTCTACTATTTGCTTGAGTTGGTCTCACTGAATGAAAGAAGGGAAGCTAGGGGAATGAGAAGAGTAGTTGCTCCGTGTTTTTAGATCTGTAAGATACTATGTGTATTAATATAGAATATGTATTTCCCTTTATCTTCCTCATTTAAATAGTTTATCTTCTTCCTTATTATGGTTTAAATTAGGTAGGAAATTTTAAAGGAATATACTCTTATGAAAGTAATTACTAATTTGAAGAATAAGCCTTTATTTAAGAAAACTAGGTTCAGATTGTACCTTTTATTTTCTTTAACTTGAAAATTTACGCAATGTGGGTGTGGACTATCCTTGACTTCTCTTTTTAGAAATTATGGTTATGTGGTACTTGAATTATTGCCTTGGCAAAGTAGAAAGCAAAAGATTGAAACAAATCATAGGAAATATTTACAAAGAAGCTGATATCTGAATTTTCCAGCCTTCCTATCAAGTACTACATTCCAGTGGCTTTTTGCTGTTGTCTGCAATATTTTTGATTTTGCTTGCATGATGAAAACTTTTTTTTCTAGTATTTGCTCTTGATTGAATATTAAATATTTCAGAGACTATCAGTGAAACTGTTGGGAATGTTTTAAGACTTAGACAGATAAACAAGTTGGAGTTATAATTCCTATACAGGAAGATGAGTAAGAGCTTCTGATAAGACTTCTAGAGCTATAAAATGTAGTAAAACTGTACCAACCCTTCTTTCTTTTATTATCAGGTAGCATTGCAGGCATCAAGGGGTCACAAAGTTGGGTTTTTTTAGCAGCAGCAGTAGTAGAAGAATTTAAAAGGTTTTGAGTTGCACAGAAAAGAAATGGATTTTCAGACACTTCTGTATTTTTTGCAGTGATCGGATAAATTAGTATTTTTTAATTTTAGGTAAGTTTCTGGTAGGTAACTAGAATTATATGAGCCAAGGAACAGATGATTGATTCTCAATTGTGTATTGATCTGCAGGGAAGAAATGGGAAAAAAATATTGCTTCCTATTTTCCACCTCCAGAAATCATTGCCCAGTTGGATACGTGAACTAATGAGTTAAGCAGAAGGTGTTGTAAGTGTATGCAAAAATATATAGGAAGATTTTTTTTTTCCTCTGGAAAAGTTAGCCACCTAACATAAATGATTTTTTAAATCAGGAGTACACATGGGATACCGAATGATGTCAGAAGAGCTTTTTTGAAAGGGTAGAAGGAATAAAACAGGGCTAAGCACATTGCAGCATTTTTTATGATCTTCTCCATACTTAGAAAGCAAAGTGAAATAACAGATTGCTGGGCAGAGTATGCCTTTTTGGTTTATCTTTTCTGTTTTATGTTGAATCATCAGTTATTAATTACTTCTTGAGACACAATTCAGCTTGGTAACGTGTCATCTTGTAACATTTCTGTAAATCGTAAGGGTTTTTTAAAATTTAAAATTGTATGACTAGAGCAGGAAATCATGTAGGAATCAGATTCTGATTTCAATCACAGAAGTGTAAATCTGGTGTGAATCCATTATTTCAATTACTTTACTCTTGATTTACATTCTGATGTAAGTGCAAAATCAACCCTAGCAAATAACTGACTTGTCTGCACAGACATTGGAAGCCATTCCCATTAGTATTGTCATTTCCTTATGCTATCCCTTCTTTAAAGAATAGTACTCAAAGTAAACTAGTGGATATGCTAAAAATTATTTGTGATGTTCATGTATTTGTGAAATGACATTTAAACCTGAATCTGAATCATATATACATAGAGAGAAGGGCAACCAAGGTGGTGGAAGACCTCATGGGCAAGACTTGGGATGAGTGGCTAAGGTCACTTGGTTTGCTCTGCTTGAAGAAGACAAGGCTGAGGGGTGACCTCCTGGCACCTCCTTACAACTTCCTCAAGGCAGGGAAGTGGAGGAGGAGGTGCTGATCTCCTCTCTCTGGTGACCAGGAGTAGGATATGAGGAGGTGCTGATCTCCTCTCTCTGGTGACCAGGAGTAGGATATGAGGAGGTGGAATGACACTGATTCAGAGGAAGTTCATGCTGGGCATTAGCAAAAGGTTCTTCACTGGAACAGGCTCCCCAGGGAAGTGTTGCAGCACCAAGCCTGTCAGAGCTCAAGGAGTGTCTGGACAAAGCTCTTGGTCATATGTGTTACGTGTGAGAAGCAGGGAGTTGTACTCCATGATCCACGTGAGTCCCTTCCAACTTGAGGTATTCTATGGTTCTATGATTCTATACTTAACTTTTGTGGAAGTTTTGACCCTCTCAGTTCAGTGCATACAGAGAGTAATATAATAAAAGGATTGCATAATTCCATAGCTTTAATCTTTGTCACGTCTTTGAATCTTGTATGGCTTTTCTGTGTACAGTTTATAACATGGGAACCAAAATGCCATGTGAGGCGCAAAAAGGACCTAGATGTTGGCACAGTATTCCATTCTTTGCCAATTCTCATATTTGGATTGCTTTTCTTGACAGCTGCTGGACATTACCTATTCATTACAACTTCAGAAGCACTTCTCTAAGTAGCACATTTTTTTGTGTATGTGCTACAATGAGGGTTGCCTTCTTCCCCCCCATATTCATTACTTTGCCGTTTGTTATATTAGGTTTGTGGATTAACAAGAGTTAATGCACTGAAAGAATGCTTACTTTTCTAAAAAAGTCCAGCATACTCTCTGGTCATCATTCATAATGTTATTTATATACTTACAGTAGTAAATTTTCCAACATCTTGCCTGAAGAGTATGCTAACATTTTGATTGATGCTTTCTGAGCATCTTGCGTAGATTTTTCAGAATTGATGACATTGGCCTTCTGAAAATCAGGTCTTGAAGATGCAATTAGCTATTGAAAATTATTTAGGATTTTTGAATTTGAATTTTGAAATTTGAAATACATATGTGTATGGAAAGAATATATGATAATAAAACTGAAAGAACTAAGCCGAAGTTTCCATAAGGGGCAAAGGGCCAGGCTTCTAAAGTATTTAGATAATAAACTACTTTTGTGGGTAGTGAAAATTGGCTGCCTCAATTCCTTTAAAAATGTGATCTTGAAACTATTTTTCAGACTGTCAAGACTAAGGATTTCTTGAACTGTGCTATAAACTCCAAAATCACTTACCAAGGGCAACATTTCCTGAAAGATTTAGTTTTTTCTATAGAGATATAAAAGCTGTTTGGATACTACTTAGTGACCTAGAACTCCAACCAAAACTCTAAAATCTTTAGTTAAGTTCATTTTATCATTAAATATTTGAAAATAAATATTTGAATGAAAGGTCATTGCTTTCTTAACCAATGAAAGTTCTATCATTTCCCAAGAGCCTGCTTAAAAAAGAAATATAGCAGTTGGTGAGTCTGTGAAGTTGGACTTCAGAAAACAGTGGCTTCTGTTTGACAATAATAAAATTCATGGCAAAGTCTGGGATTTTTCTTTCAAGATAAAAACAAAACTTTAGTATTTCATTAGCCACTGATATACTAGTGATCAAATGACAAAAAAATAAATTGTCTAGCCTCTTTGCACAAGCAAAAGCATCACATTTTTATATTTAAGTCTGTCAGAAGAGTATACAGGCATAAGAAAGAAAACTTGATTACAGAGCTCAATGAAAGGCATCTGTCCTTTAGCTGCTTAATTAGTCCACAGAGCTGTTGTTACTGCCCAGTCAACCATAACAGAAAAAAAGAAGAAAAAAATTCCCCAGGAATCTAGAATAAATACAGAAAAAAGCTGCTTAGATGCTATGGGAGTGAACATTTTATCTTGAAAAGGAAACAAAAAGATTGTGAGTTCTTCAAACTGCCAAACCGGAAAAGGGATCCTTGTAAAATTCATATGGCAAGGGAGAAGACTGCCCAGGCATTTTGCATTTCATCTGTGCTAGAAAAGCTGAAGAATTTAGACAGAGGCAGAAACTTAGCAGATGGACTGAAGAGAAGGAGGAAGTAGGTAAATGCAGGGGGAGGAATATCCAAGTTTAAGATGCAAATCATATGATGGGAAGAAGATAACTCATATCAAGCAATATTTTTATTTATCTTCATTTGTATCTAGTGTTTATGTAGTGTAATAAACGGACAGTGCTGTAAGTATCCTTGTAGAGAACATTCAAAAAAGTGTCAGTCTGTTTTCCATGGCTGACATATGTGATGAAAGTTCACCTATACTGTTGGGGAAGCAATGCACTTGTCTGAATAGCAGACAGTACATACATTTCTTTGACACAGGACAAGTGCTTGCAGTGGGTGAATTAACATGATTGACAGAGTTCTGTTTGTAACAGCTCAATATGAGGAAGTTTATCCATTTTTCTTCAAGAAATTTTGGTGAAAGATAATATTTCATTAAACAACTTCAAACTCTGATAAAAGCATTTCTTTGCTTAGGAGTTTGGTTTTGTTAACTGAATCAAATCCGAGTTTTTAAAAATTATTTTATCTTCTTGAATCTTATTTTAAGTCTCATGCATGGCATTCTAAGGATATCTCACGAAGTATATATAAAAATGCAGTCTTTCATACTGCTTATTTGAAGTATTTTAAATAAGTTATCTTGTGTAATACTATGGATTCACAGCTCAGCAGTCAGACATATATTCCCATGCTAAACCTTAAAATCAGAAATGCAGGCTTACCTAATTTTGTCTTTAGATTAAGCCTTGCTATTGTAGTTTTGAGACATAGTGTTTAAAAAGCAAGGTTCTGTTTTTCTGACCTGCCAAGTGTCTTTCATTATGCTTAAGAAAGTAGATGGCAAAGCTGAGTATTCTCAGTAGCACAACATATGACAGAATAATACATAACACAGTGATGTTGAAAAGTAAGCAGTAATAATCTTTAAACTGTTTCATATTTGCTATGGAAATCACATGTGTGAGAATTTGTCTTCCAGAAGAGATTCTGATGTGGTTATTTATGAAGTTTCTTTGGTATTTATAGGAGTTTGATGGCTTTTTTTAGGTCAACTTCACTGCTTCTTGATCTAACATGAGCTGAGTCTTCCCTAATCTGTGTATGCATACTCAAAACAAGTAGCCCCTTTTATAGCCTTATTAACCGGGGAATATTACACACGTCTGATTTAGACAGGAAAGTTGGTTATGCACAAATGTGGTTTTACAGAAAAAAACAATTCCAAGTGTGAAGCCCAGTAATAAAATAGAAACTTTGCAGACCTCCATAAAAAACAGAGAAATTGTGTCCTAGCATTTCCTTTCCAAACCTTCTGTTGTTCTTTCCATTGGATGTATATTTGCCCCACTGTGTTGTGTTGAATTTACTCTTTTAATAATCTCTTCTTCTCCTTCCTATTGCTCTCACGTAGTCATCTTATGGATTCTCTTTTTAATTTCAGGGGCAAAAATCTGTCAGCTGAATCTTTCAGATTCCTTAAATTGATTGAAAACCATCTCTTGAAAGATGCTACAAAACCAATATTGATTTCTCTCCATCTTCTGTTGTCTCTTCTAGTGTGATTATAGTTGCCTTCTGGTAGTCATTGATAAACTGTTATCAGTTGATACAATTAATTTAAAACTCTTAAATTTTATCTAAATTTTATCTTTTGTAAATAAAACTCCTGTTTTATTTGTGAAAGCCGATATGCAAGTTGGTTTGGGTACTCTTGGAGTGTCTGTCTGGCTCCCTTCTGGTTTCAGATGGTCTTCTGACCATCTCTGGTCAGTGCACATTATTTTCTTTTTTTTTCTGAGCTCCCTCCTATAAAGAGCTTCAGATTTCCTTTTGAGAGGGAATTTGTGCATAGTTGACACTTCAGTTTTCTATAGTATCTGAATATCAGGCCACGTCATATACAACTCTACTAAAGACAGCATAAAGACATGTTCACACTGTGTCAGGCCATAGAAGTGGCTTGCTGGCCAGATGTGGGTCTTTGTGAACGTAGCCAGCTCAGTCCAGAGAAACAGCTCTTGGCATGTGAATACATCAGGAACTGGGACTTGGTCCCTGTAGTGATCCAAGAGAGTTAACAGTAGTAGCACTGACTAGGAAGATCTTTCAGTCCTGTATTTGTAATTGGCAAAAGATACAGGCACTTATATGTCCAAATTTAGCAATTCTTAATACAGGTATATGAGATCACGTACAATACCTGTGTACAGAATGAGTCTGGTTATCCAGACTCAGCTGTGACATTTTCCACTGGTAACTTTTTAAAATGCAGTTCAAATTCTGATTTAAATACATCCATTGAATCGTAGCACAGATCTTTGCACTTATATACAACAAATTGTTTATCCAATACATAAAAATAAATTGATAATACTGCTTTGTTTTCCAGTAGAATTCTAAAAATTACCTCATGCATATGCAATGTACCTAACTTAGTTTACTGTTCCGTTAAGGTCTTGGCATTGACAACAGGACGTCTTTACCACAGAGCAATTCTTCTCCATGGGATGATGCACTTTTCAATATATCCATGCATGCAGCAATACGACATGGAAAATGGAAATTACTAACTGGATATCCAGGTAATGAAATAACTCCTTTTTGTACAGATACAGCCTATCTCTCACCTACCACAAACAGTTTATTTCTGTTTCATGTGTTTTAATTCTGCTAACTTCTTAGGTTTTTTACCACATGCAAAAATCTAGAATAAGCACTTCTGAAATCCAAACAATATACTTTTTCATTTTCAAAGATTTTTTCTACAAATTATGTTAGTGGAAAAAAATGTCATAGAATATCTCAAGTTGGAAGGGACCCAGAACGATCATAGAATCCAAGAAGAAACTAATTGATGTGAAATTAAGTGACACAGAATTTTGAATCCCAATGCTGCAGCTTTTTTTTCTGCATTATAGGTAGCCTTGGACTAGAGAGGCTCTGGTGCAGGGCTAGAGTTAAGGAGTGCAGCAACAGTCCCTGCCCAGGGGCTTGTCAAGAGACCTGGTGAATTTGGCAGTACAGCATAGTTCTGTGTCTCCACACTGCTGCTCCATGTCTGAGAACTGACCCTTGGTCTGTTTCTGTTTGTTCAGGATGTGGTCATTGGTTTCCTCCACCATCTTTGTTCAGGGAGTCGGAGATTCAGTCATCTGATCCATCGATGAAGAGACTTTGGCTGTTTGATATTGTTGACGATCCTGAAGAGAGAAATGATTTGTCTGAAAAATATCCTTATGTGGTCAAAAAACTGCTCTCACGGCTTCAGTATTACCATAAACATTCAGTGCCTGTGTTCTACCCTGATGAGGATCCCCGCTGTGATCCAGCAGCAACTGCAGCATGGGGTCCTTGGGCATAATGCAGCTTTGCATCCTGCAAAAACAAACCCTAGTAGAGTCTGTATATGGACTCTTTATATTGACTTTTAGATTTACTACTTTTGTATGTATCTTAATGATCCATGTTGTCCTTCAAATATCTTTTTGAGATAAAGCATCCAAATAGCAGAGGCTCCATCAGTCCTCATTCTTTCAGAATAGTTTGGTTAGTTTATTTTCGCAATCAAATGCAGGTGGAGATGTTGACACCATTCCCCAGTGTGTAAGGCACGTAGATTCAATGAATTCACGTTATTCTCTTTTTTCATAGGGCATATTCAACTAGAAAGCTAACTGTTCTCCGTTGATATCCACATATAACATTTTAGTTTATAGTAGCCATTACAAGATGTGGTTGCCACAATAACAAGGCACTGGACTTGGGATAGAGGGGAATTTCTGCCCTACATTCTTCTGTGTCCTTCAGCATTCAGCACTCATATTACACGAGGAGAGATGTTGGCTTACCCACAAAAGCAGAAACTTTTGTTAATGGTATTTTTAATACAGATATTGCTCTTTTTTATGTTCATATCTAGTTTCATGGAAAACAATGAAACATCAGGAAAAAAACATCAGCTAAGTTGTAAAAGCTCAAGTAAATAATGTGTTTGAGTCTCCTTGGCTAAAGTTAGAAAAGATTAAAAAATGTGTAATTTTAATTTCAGAGGTAAGCAGAACTTTTATGTATTCTCTTTTCTGTGTGTCCTACAATCTGCATTTTAATATCTTGCTGCTATTCTAGTTCATATAATTAATTTACTAGGAAGAGACTGTTGCACATCACTGTCGTGTATAGGTATTCAATTCACCCTCTGTTTCCTCTCATTATATTTTAAAATCCAAAGATTCATTATTTTCTCAGCTACAGTATAAATCATTGTTTATTTTCTAATTTTCTACGGGTGGTCTTTCATAAAATATTTTAATTGAACTGGGTTAGGAAAAAAAACATCTGGCTGACACGTTTAGGTTGGCATCTCCAAAGAGTTGTATACTGTTCAATTGTTTCAAATTGGGAAATAGAGAATTCTTTATATATTTTGTGGTTTCTTAACATTCAAAAATGAAAGTATTTTGACCTCTCTAAATAAAACTTCATTTCATCCCTTTCCAAGTTAAGATTAATTTTTAATCTAGCAAACATTTGGGCATTTCGAATTCAAAAGTCTTAATTTTTATGCTTTAGAAATTATTTAAACTTCAGAAAAGTAACTAAGTTTAGGAAGAATGCTCACACTGGCTACTCATTTTGCATTGCTTATTTACAAAAAAGATGCATCCAGTCAAGGAGAGGATGATCTTATAAGCAAAACAGAAGATCTGGATCTGTTCTTGAGTGAAAGACTATATTCAGCCTGAAAAGAATTTTTCCAACATACCTAAAGTTGATAAACAGGTCTTGGGTACAGATCTGAGTTTAATCCTCTGCAGAAGAACCTGGAGTTTAAACAGTTGTAGTCTGTTTGGATTTGAAGCTCCACTACTAGTCCCTGTCAGCCTCCATGAACTTGCCTCTCATCTTACTTTCTGACAAAGAGATTTAATGGTAGTAAGGCTACTTGGGATATTCCCAAAGCTTTTCCATGCTTGTATGGTAGAGTCTGGCACACAAGGACAAATGGTCCATATGTGTAGCCATGTTTGTAATCCTAGGGCCGGGGACACCTGAATGAGAAATAGGCAAGTGAATCACAACACATGTAAGTCAAAGTCTAAATGAAAGATTACTTGGCAAGTAAAAAATATATAATGTCAAGCATTACCAGGAGATTCAGGATCTAACCACAGGTTTCTGTCCTGAGCCTAGGAACACCAAACCATTTCCAAAGACGTAGCAGTTATGAGTGGAGAATTTCTTTTCCTGCCTGTCTGCTCCTTTGGCAGCCCACCGCAGGCCCCCCTCCAGCTGGACCCTGAGGCTATGTCTCTGTAACATTAACTGTAGCTCTGGCATGATGGATGGGTCAGAGGACCTTTCTACAGCCAGCCCTTCCCTTGGCAGCCCCTTTGCAGCCCCGCCCTAAGTGGACCCATAGGCTTCATGTCTCTCTAACTATAAATAAGCCGAAGTTTGTAATGAGAAAACAGTGCTTTTGCTAAGAGAAAGGGAAAAACCTGCCAACTCAAAGTTTGAGGAGGTTAAGCAATTTTTTTGCCAGCAGGTTTCCAACTGGATGTTTTAATTCCTTCAGTTTATTTTCTTTGTCAGTTGCAGGCAGTGCACTCAGTTTTCTTTCAAGCTGCATTGTAATATGGGAAGATTCTGGTTAAATATACGGTGTAAAGAGTTCCCTGGGGTCCCAAACTGCTTTTTCTGATTCCAGTGCTCTCACATGTCTTCTTCCAGTGCCTTATGATTCACATATGAGCTCATCTACATCAAGCAGAGCTGCTGCAAGGAACAGTAAAAACTTTTTTTGGCATAAAGCAGTTAGAGTGAGTCAGCCATGCAACTATGGACAGGATCAGTGATGGCCCGTGTGATAATTGCATATTGTAGTTAAGCAGAGGCGAAGAGGATGATGCATTAGTTCTTGTTATGTTAGTTGTTCCCTCCTGAGACTGTTATTTTTTGTGGGTGGAGTGGAGAGATATTGGAAGGATTGGTGATATATCTGCTGCCAAGTTTCAAAAAGGACTACCAGCTGCCATCATCAAAGCAGCTACCGGATGTTGATTCCCTAATCCTGGCTAAACTCAATAGCAATAAAGGCAGTTATATTTCGTCTGCAGGACTATAGTTAGAAAAAGTACAGTCAGAATCTCTAGATTCGGATCTGAGGAATGCAGTGTTTATTTGGACAAATCTTCAAAAGCCACAACAAGGTACTGCACCAAAGCCACAGTGCTAGGCTGCCAGATTTTGGCATTCAGAACAGTGACAAAAATAAAAGAGCTCTGTCTTGTTTTTCTGCCATGCATTCTTGCTGTTTCTTCAAGCAAGCAAGGAGTCAGAACACAGTGAATACATGTACAAACAAAGTAAGCTGTGTTCAGTGTTCAGCAATGCTTATTGAGGAGTTTTGAGCATAGAGCCCATGCTAATGAATAGAAAACTTTGATCAGGACATCTGTGTCCGGCCTAAATCATTTCATTGGATCTGCAATTTTGCCAAGAGCATCACTCAGTGGCCCTATTAACCAGGGCTGTTGGAGCCTTTCTTTATTGTATACATTCTCCAAGCACACTCATGAAGGAGGAGTCATCAATTTTTATTGGATAGAAGGCTCCAAAATGGCTTATTCAAGGACATCTGAGCCCTTAAGTTTACCCTTCACGTTTATCCCGCTTCACTGGAAAAAAAGTTTAATGAGCCTGTGCAGGCGCTGAGAAAATAAATGTTGAGAGCATTGAGTCAGAGGCTGGACTTCACCTCTAGTAAACATAGTTTCAGATCCAGTTTAACTATGCTTAACTCACAGAAGCAAATAGTTTGGGAGTTTTTTATCTATAGAATTCAGTCATGGCAATTCTGTGATTCCAACCTGTTTTCTCAATGTTGCTCATCAGTGTGCAGTTATCCAGGGGAATAATCAGTTTCTGGAGAATGATAATTTTTTCCTCACTTCTCTGTGTATGAGGAGTAAGAGGAGTTTTTTAAAAGGCTGTGAACATTATAATAACTGCCAGCCCAAGAACCATGAATGCACTGCTTCCCTGTAGGTGGCTGCTATAGGTGTACTGAATTTTCACTTTTAATTCTTGTGCCTTTTGCTTTGTTTTCAAATATTCTGTTTTACAAATCATACTTGATTGATAAAGCACTGTCTGAAATAATCCCAAAGGGGCTATTAGTCTACTCTGGTCATACCCGAGTTACAGCAGTGACATGTTGTAGAAACAAAGTTGTTGTCCTGCCTTTTCAGTTCTGTTTTTACATTGCTCTGTAATAAAGAGAGCATGGTCATGGTACATTAAAGAACTGGGTAAGAGCAACATATGCATTGCCATTACATTGCTACTAGCTAAAGCTCCAAAACTAATATAGTGGAGAAACCTAGCTAAGAATTTACTGACAGTTTTCTTTTGCCATAAGCTTAGCATTAGAAAAAAAATCCAGAACAGTTGAAATGGCATAGCCTTTGGCTGAGTGAAAAATAGACACATTTATAATATCAAAGAAGACTTAGGAAAGTATCCCATCAGGATTTTGAAAAATGTAGGAGGGAATAGAGTAAAACAATTGCATTTCTGTTTATATTTGCCCTAGAAAGTAGCCCACTTGGAAGAAATATTTAAGAATGTGAATGATTGAGAGATTGTCTCTTATAGGCAGCAGGTATAAGATACAAGTCTGAAATTCCTTTGAGTTATAGTTGCTGGTTAACAGCAGGATTTTTGGTAATTATTTCTACCCACAATCCAAAGGAATTTTAATGTGTATTGTTTTATGTGGAGAAGTTTTTAGAATTCACCTTTTTCTGGTTTTACTTTGTAATAAAGAAGAGGCCATGGTATAATGAAAAAATGCCTAAAAGCAAATTTTTCTTTAATTGCTATTCCAACAATAAAAAATGGAGAGCATTTTCTTACAAAAATTAGATTTTCTATGTAAATGTTTGTTCTATTAACAGCATTAAATACAATGGCAAGAATCCATCTTTACAGCAGTAAACACTGAGTGTAGTTTTAAGAGGCAAGTGTAATTATTAACCCAAAGATATAATTCAGGATTTTTGTACTATGCAGTGATTTAAACATTTTATATTTAACTTATGACATAAAATATGTACGATATATATGAACCTAATCCAAAACCCAAATCCAAATAAAGCAAACTCCTACATTGTCTAAGTTTGTTGTACTTCTAAATTTTTTATTTTGGGTCTTTGGTTCTAGATATGAATATGAAATTACTCAGTATCTATCCTTTCAGAAGCAGTAAGGATGCTGAAATCCTGCTATCACAACATTGCTAAACAACCATTCTTTTCAGCTCCTACAGTACTATAGGCATCATAACCTGCTAGCAAAAGCAGACTTTTTAATAGCAGCCATTATTCATCCTTTTACTTAATGTGATTTATTGACTTTTGTTTGATGACATGATCAAATAAAGTAATGGCCTCTTTTAAAATGTAAATGCTGATTTTATCTATAGTTTATTTCAATTATACTTTTCATAAACGTACTGCTGATGTGCGTTATAATACAAGAAAATGTTTTAGGAACACTTGGTTTTATGCTAAACATTATTTGGGTAATAAGTGACTATAATGCACTGGTAACCGCCAAAATTCTAAATGTAGCAGAGATCTGGCATTGCTTAGCTCCATAATGCACACAGGACTGCAGTGTCCTTAAAGCATTGTTTCTGTCCACTGCTGTCTTAGGAGTTGATTACTCTCTGTACTATCAGAGTAAAAGTCAGAGTAATTCTGCTCAAAGCCATAGCTTTAAGTGAGTGCACTGTTTATGGAAGATACTTGCCCACAGGCTACACTCAGAAGATTCTGAATTAATTAATGATTAATTAACATCTGTATGTCCTGGTTGCCCATATGACAAGATGGTGAGGACAGGATACTGTGAAAAACACGATATTGTGAGAGAGGGTTGTGCTTGGAAAAACTTTGTTTAGGATGTTGATGACTCAGCCTGAGTGCAGTCATCATTCCAGCTTGTTTTATGAACTGGCCCAGTCCAGTTATAGAGCAGAATCAGATATTCCTGTTTATCATATAAGCTGGAGTCATGTTTTAGTTTAGAGAAAAGTCTTATTCTTGTTTACTGATAAAGTAATGTTTGATGTGGAATCATGGATGATGTGATGACAATGTTATTCTGCGTCACTGTTGGAAGAGGGGAAATTTATTCTTTCACTTAGTTTTTTAATCTATGCATATTGCAAACATTCTATTCTTGTTTAATGTTATTTTAGTTTTTTTCATTATGTGTTTATCTTTAAAATAAATTTTAGCTAGATAGGCTACAGAGAAAGTTAGCAAACATACATTTAGTCATGGAACTTCAGTTTCAGAACAGATCTTAAAGCTATCATTAGTAAAAGTTTCTGCGTTGAAAATTTTATAATCTCCATTTTCTCATCCTTCTGTTCAAAAACCTGTAAAGTTTTTTTAATAAAGAATAAATTATAGCTAGAAAGAAAACATACATCTAAGATAGAATTTTCTTTTGTTAGAGTCATAATAAGGCCCATAGAGACAGCCCAATAAACCTTGTAGATTTCTGTAGCTTAAACTGGCCCCATATTTAGCTTTACATTACATTACATTACTTAGAAATCAAGTTCCAAAAACCCGTAACAGTGGTTACTGTTCTTTCCCTTAGGGTCTGAACAAGGAAATCCAATGTTTTTTGGTCAGCAGTAGGAATTCCACTTTGTAATCTGACGCTCTTCGTTCCTCTTCTCTCAAAGGCAGTAAACCAAAAATTAAAGTCAGAATGGATTTTCAAATCATGTAGCATTTGTAAATCCTCACGCACCTTTAATGATTTGTTGGCATGTGCAAACTGAAAGCGTCATGACCTGGCCTTTCTCCTGTCAGTTCCTGCTCTCATCACATTGTCTAGTTATGCCTGTTTCACAGAGAATTCACGCTTTGCATTTCTCTGATTTCAGTTGTATTGTTCCAAATTCATGAAGAATAAAAGGAGTCATAGAAGAGCCAGGATCTTCTTATTAGGAGGCTGATACAGCTCTGTTGTAGCCAACTGAGCTACCCTAGTTCATACCAATAAGTATTATGCAGTTATTGGGAAGATATTAGTCCTTTTTTTCTATTTTTTTATGTCTGGTATCTAGCAAGCATGTGGCAGTGGCATGCTTCTGCATATTTATCTAGTGGTAACAATTGGATCTTTTCATGCTCAGAGTGAGTAACTCAACTCTAGTCAGTCTGTAATTTCTTTCTGACAGACTCATTATTTCTCTGCCAATTATATGGTTATGGTTATGGGCATGGGCAGCTATACAATTTAAAAAAAGACAATTTTTCTGTAAGCACAGTGTGTCTGTTCAAGCACAGTTCTGTCCTAACAGCGTACAAGCCTGCTCATCCTATGACCATGGCTGCATCTGTTGTAGAACATGGCTGTAACATACAGGATAAAGCAAGCATCTTGCCATACAGTTTTACTTTCTGCACTGTTCAAGTTCACACTGATGTCAGCATGCCCTCTGACTTCATTGTAAGATCTAAGTGCTATTTGAAAAAAAAAAATCAGATTATTTGAAAAAAAAATCAGATTATTTGCAAGCATGATACAAGCTGCAAACTCAGTTGGAACTGTATAAACTTCTGTAAGACTTGTTTGTAGTAGCGACAAATGTAGTAAAGAGAGCAGTTAGGAAATCTGTTTGCTTTTCTCTGTGTTTTCAATATATGTGCTGCACTTTATCTGTGCATATTCCTTAGTCACTTCTACGACTCGTCTGTTAGAGGTGCTTTTGAAGAGAGATGTATTTTTGGAACATTTATTAAAACTGTGGTATTTACTAGACTTGCATAAGAAGTTCTGACAAGTCCACTCCTGCAGCTAGTGCAAAAATCTTGGGGAAATCATAGTGAGGTTTTGGTATATTCTACACCTTGAGTTTGAGTACATCCCTATAGTTGATACCTCTTGTGCATGACATTTAGCTTGGATCCGTTATCCAAACAGTGATAGAAACTATTACTGTAAATCAGAAAAAAGCCTATACATTTTTGTATGTATACTGTAAAGTTGCAACAGTAAGTTTCAGCACAGTGGTTTTATTCTAATAGGAAATGATGTGGATATTGTTCATTGTCACTCTTACCAGCAAATTTTATGCATCTGAAGTTTATGCATTGCCTACAAAGCAGAGAGAAGGCATTGGCATTACTACACCCTGTTCTTCATAGGTCCATCATCTTAGACTTGCTGCACCACCATCTGAAATCAGCTGCTGGGAGGAAGGAACACTGGCAACAGCATTCAGGAAGTGCAGTCTCAGGCTCTGCACTTTGTTAATGGTGTTATGTTAATGGTGATTAATGTTCCTTTCTATTTTGCTAGCTTCTTCCTTGTGGGAAGAGATCATAGAAAGCTGAAATACTTCAAATAACTATTGATATTAATGATTTTCTTAAAAAAAAGAAGTTATTTCTGAATCTGTTAATGAGAAATTAAGAGTAAAACTCTCATCAGAGAATGTGTCATTAAACAAACACTGATGAAAAGAACTGCACCTAACTGTTGTAGTTGCTCCTTTTTCCCACACTGTTGTTTTATTTTTTTAAACTTCAAGTCTCCTCTTGATTGATGCACAGATATTTTAACAATGTCTTTGTTGTGTACTGCAATCAGACAAGTACTAATCCCCTTGAGGAATCTGGCAGGACTGTGGGAATCTTCCAGCCATAATTGTATCTCCATCGTAAATGTGATGATATTGGCAACTTCAGCTGAGTTGACAGAATGTGCTGTTGTTGAGGGTGAATTATATCAACTTTCTCTACTGACCTGCAAGTCTAAGGGTCACTCATTTATGCATTCTTCAGTGTCTCTGGTAAGGGTTTTTTTGGTGCTGTCATGGAAGACGTTAGAGACATAAATGCCTGCTGTATATAAACAAAGAAGGACTGTAATCAGAAAAACTGAATGGAAAAAAAACAACTGGAAATCCTAATTACGTAGTTAAAATAAAAGTACTACCATAGTGAATTACAATCAGTGAAACTGAATTTTAATGGTGTACTAATGGGGTAAAAAAGACATCTCTCATTTTTATTAGTTTGAGCAAAATAAAGGAATGTAAAGATGCTGAATGTAGATCCACTTACTGTACAACTATGTTACCCCAAGATTTTGTTTATTTATTTGGTTATTTAGAAGTTACTTTAGAACACATTAATTTTTTTTTTTCCTTGACAGGTTCTAAGTGCAGAGTAATTCTATTGAAAACTAATTTCTGGGGCAAAGGATGACACAGATGATTCACTACGTGCCTAAATGTGTAACCTCCTCATATTTATTCAGGTTTTGGATTTCTGCCTCAAGCCACGATTATCACTTTTTCAAATACTGGCACAGACCATCCATTTCTCTGGTAATAAATATGGTTTCCCTAAGGATATGAGAAGAAACTTGATTTTTATTCTTGTTAGTTACTCCACTGATCTTCTTTCTTTGTATTTACATGAGAAAAATGTAAGAAACCCATCATTCAGATTATCTAATAGACCCATGACTTGCAAAATATTTTTTCACTGGATTTTATTTTTTATGACTAAAATATGAAGAAAAAAAAATGATTGCTATTTAGTTGTTGCTTTTTGTTTTTTAAAGAGGGAGGGATTAATTTACTCTGATTCGAATAGCACTAATGGAGCTTCAGGACCATTATAATAACTTAATTAACTTGAAAGCTGGGAGATAAAAAGGCACTTCTTATTTGTTTTACTGCATATGCTCTATCTGGGCTTCCCGAAGTCCACTTGGCCTACAGTCAGTTTCAGAAAGACCATGATTTGGCTCTGAGTCAGATGTTTTGATTGAAATCAGATAGCCAAAACCACAAGAATCTTAACTTGTTAGAAATGGTGACTGTTCCAAAAATGTGAATCCAGAAGATAGGCATACACACAAGAAGCAGAGGATGTACATGAGAGCTCCTGATGTACCCTTAGCTTAGGTTTTTATTAATTTTGCTGCTGTTATATCATTGGGAAACCATGTGCACTTTGCCATGCAAGACTGATTTTCTTTGTTGGCTGTTCCAAAGCCAGAATATATATTCTGTATATTAACTGTGATTTCAGTCCTAATTTAAACTGTCTAGCAATTGCCCAGAAACTGCTTGATAGAGCCATTTCATAATCACCTTGCACCTCCCCTTTATTCCCACAGCACTTGAAATGACTACTTGTCCTAACTGCATCCTGAACGTACTGGGAGTTCCCAGGCAGACCATGATGCATCACTCCATTGGAGCAAAGAGGGCTAAATTATAGTTAAAGTTATCTTCTCTGAGATTTTCTCCAAGTGCTGTCTCAATAAATTGTAACCAAGTCTGACTTGCAGGAAAGATCTCAACTGAATTAATTTTGATGTGAGAATAGGACTTGTGCTTACTTGTCATTCAGTGACTTTGCAAATGTGCCTACCACCTTCTCGTGTAACCTTCCCTTGACTACCAAACAAGAGAAATCTAGGAAAAAACTCTTAAACTGAAACTGGTCATTTTGTTAAAACTGACTCACCTAGCAAAACCCCATCTTTTAAAGATTTCTGTGGGACAGTTAACCAGGTTTATTACTGTGTGGTGGCCAATACAGTATTATTTTGTGAACTCCTGCTAATGTACTGTATAATTATTGAATTTGGCTATGATGCCAAGCTCTAAGGTGAGGGTAATAGCTAAGTAAGGTCCTATACATTGAAATTACAATGTTTATTATTTTGGTTTTGGAAGTTGGAATTTTCTTTTTCACTCTTTATGGATGTTCTGGTACTGCAGGAAAACCATGCAGTAATGACTATGAAACATACTCTTTATCAGTATATGCCCTATTTTTCTCTGTAACTAGTTTCTTCCTTTCTCTTTCCTCTTATCTTTAGTAACCCTATAGTTATTATTAACAATGTTCACTTTTAATCAGTTGTGGTATTTTAATTCTCATTTTTATTTCTTTTTTCCTTATTCTCATGACTGCAGTGTCCTTGCAATATCAGTATCATCTCCAGCTAAATGCCAATACTTTGTTTACAAGCTATTATTTTGATTCCATCATATCTGTTCAAATAAGAAAAGCATGAATTGCTAGAAAATCACTGTAGCGTTTAATTAATATTATCTCCAGCTAATAATTTGCATTTTTGTTGTAATGTAGATCATTCATCACATCTTAAATAGCTAATTTAATTCTTTCAGAGATGAAAATCATAAAAATGCAATTTAAAGTTTCCTACTTACAACATAGTTAAAGATTAGGCATAACTTAGCACATAAGAGAATCTTTGAGAAATAAAAGGCTGTTGTGCTTCCAAGTGTGTGATCCAAGACATCTATCTTTAACAAGGATAGATACTATGGAAGCAAGTTTTATGCTGCAGTCAAAAAGGACTGTAAGGGGAATAAGATTATTTGGTTATTTCACAGAGACAAGGCAATTGACTCATCAGAAGACAGGGCTGTCACTGAGCATACACAAATACAAACCCATGGCATAGAAGGGAAATTTACATACCTCATAGCAAGATGGTGCTAGAGTACTTAGAGGGTAGATAATTTTAAGGGCCGTGAAAAAAATTATCATTTTCCATGAGTGCTATTAACATAAATTAAGGGATTTGAATTCTGAGTTTTGATAATGCAGAAAGTAGAATCCTGAGTTTGAGATCACAGCAAATCTCTCACACTGACATACACAGATATGCACCTGATGGGTAAATAAGCAATAAGGTGAAAGGAAGTGTTACAAAAATGCCAGTCTTTAAAGAAAAGCTAAGGGTAATGAGAAATATGTATTTTAGCATAGGGCTAGATCCCTAAAGAATTTTAGCATCCTATACTCCAGAATCCTCAATCTGTAGACCAGCAGTAGCTCCTATTTAGGTCTCATCTATTTATATTGAGGCTGATTTTCACATTCTTTTACAGTTGATCTAGAAATGCCATATCAAACAATTGATATGGTTTAATTTGGGTTCAGTTCAGGTTCCTGTGATTAATTGAAGAAAGATAACGTTCCCTATAGGGAAATACCATAAATACTAATTACGGGGTCCTTCAGGAAGGTTTACTCGGTCATTAAATTTATTTTTGAAATTTGTTTTAGGCAGCTTTCTGGTCAACACAACTCATTATTACTAAAATCTAGTAAGCTCTATTACATGGAATTTAAAACCCAAACACTCAATGAATGATTTTTGGCTTAGTGATGCATACAAGCTATTATTAAATGGAAATACAAAGTTAGAGTATTACTTTACAGAAATGTAATTTTTTTAATGAAAAGGCACAATATTTTCAAAGAAGCTTCACGCACCTTCTTCATGCAGCTTCATGCTCTTTCCGAAGACACTTATGTTTGTTATGTAAAAAATAAGGGCTTATTGCATTAGTTTCGTTTTACATTATTATCCAAAAAAGAATTTAATTCTTTGTCATTAAGAGCTTCAGGTACTGAAACGATTGTAAATGTGCTGACACAAGTTTGGGGGTTTTTAACAGACTCTTGTTCAAGCACTCTAAACAAGTTCTCAATAGAGTAAATTTTAATTAGGGTAAAATTAGCAAGTCTGTTTGCTAGCTTTAAGCCAGTTGCTCAGTCTTCACAGTTTGTTAAGCATCTGTTCCCTGAAAGTATCTAATGTTTAGGCTGACTTAAGTTCAGTATTGTATGCTGCAATGAACATTGAAATCTCATTTCAAAAGTGCTAGAGTTTTTAAAGTATATGGTTAAAGCTCTTAGTACTTCTTACATTAATTTTTTTCTTCTTAAATTCAGAACACCTGGCCGTGTCCTGTAAGTTAACATTATAACCATTGCCTGGTTACAAGGAAGTTTCTATATTTTACTGATAGTCTGTAATTGTGCAAGTGATTGACAGAAAAAAAGCCTCCTGGTATGAGTGTGCAGGCGCTATCAAAAAATACACTCTCCGATCTTAAAAACATTTTCTCAATTTACAAATCATCTTCTTTAGTAAGATCCAGGTTCCCCCAAGTAAGATAGACACTGTATGTGATCCTCCATATTAAAAGATCGTCCCGAAATTGATGTCAGTATGTACTGTGCATATCTTTTCTTCTTTGGAAGAGACATGCAGTTGCGTGCCCCCAGGCTGCTTAGGACATCTGAATCTCTTTAATCTGACACATTTCAGATTAGTGCTCTTGTGAGACGATAAACATGAACATGATGTAGCCCCACAGGATGTGTTAATGCTGTTGCAGGCTTTTTTGAGAAGGAATATGTCTGATCTGTAATGTTCTAATTTTAAATTCACATTTGATGGGTGTTGCAGGTATTCTACAGCTAAAACTGTGTCAAGCTGGTTTCGTTTTGTGTTGGTGGTTTGGTTTTGGTTTGTTTGGTGGTTTTGTGTTTTGTTTGTTTGTTTTGTTTTGTTTTTTGTTTGTTTGTTTCTTTTAATTATATGGGCTACTTGCTAATTGATATGCTAACTACCTTCTGGAAAAATTAAATACATCAAGATGCTGTTGTACAATATGTCCTCCAAAGGTTAGGTTTTTTTTTAGATCTTGAGTATTGGAATAGTTTGTGGCAAGGTCAAAGCAGGTGGGAAAAGAGTTGCTTCTCAGGAAGCTCAAATTTAAACACATAACAAATCCTTTTGCATTTAGTTTTTGTCTTTATTTTCAGAGATCTGGATTAACCAAAATGTATAGTGTTGGCAAAAGTGCTCGACTGCATGCTTTCCAATTTATAATCAATAATCCTCAAAACAAAAACTAAATGCTTCTGAGAGAGAAACAAGGATCAAGGTTGAAAGTGTGATTCCAGACAATACACATGTTGTCTTGTATAACCATATACATGTAAATGAGAATTCCATCCTTCTTTTACACTGTCTGGAAATAGATTGGGCCTATTATGTAATTTCATTTTGGAGATGGCTGTGATAATTTCATATTATCCATATTCAGAAGTAGGAAGAGTTTCAGTACATTTGTGATAATAGCAGGAAAGGAAAACAATGAAACTAGAGCCATGTGAGACAAGACAGGGAAAGGATTTCAAAAACATCTTAGAATACTGTATTACAGATGCCTGACAAGTAAAGATGAGGATACACTACAAATTCAGACTCCTGCACTGGAAAGCATAATTATATATTCTGTAAGAAGTTTTATTAGAGTGCAAGGTGTGGAAATTGGATAGTCTATGGGACACACAGAGCAAAGGGGAATCCAACAAAAAATGAAATAAAGCAAAGGGGATTCCAACAAAAGACAATATGCATCACTGTTTGTTCCTTCTTTTCCATCCTGGCGATGCCATGGTTAGTGTGTACAATCCTGAGTATCCAGATATGTTAGGAATCTATTTCCTATCCTTGAATGGGGGGAATGTGTGGAAATTAACTCAAAACCAGCACAAACTGCCAGCTGGAGTAGTTGATGTCTGTAACTGCTCTGATTTGTGCTGGTCTGATTCTCACTGACATACCACATGGTGCTTAAGGAAACTTTAGTGTAATTATGGCTAAATTATCGCCTAAGCAAAATTGCTCATTGGGACGCCCATTTTAATTTTGAAAAATGTTTCAAGCAGTTATTCTAGAACTGGGAATATGGAGTAATGAGACTGTTTCACTGAATTTCTTCGGATAGTTTGGGTTAATCTTTCCAATTCTTAAGCAATTTCTTCAAGTTTTAAATTGCTTTGAAGAATTTGGCAGTGTTATAGTCCTTGAGAGTTCCCTATCTCTAATGATGTTAGCAATGATAGAAACATATTAAATAATTTTGAGATATATAATTCCTAGAAATAGCACTAGGCTATTTCCTTTTATAATTTGTAACACAGGCAATAGAGCTGTGGGATATTTTGGAAAAAGTCCTAGAAAATGCCTCATTTGCAATAAATAAGCTAGTAGTTGAAGAAAGTATTTGAGTTGATTTTTTCAACTGGATATATGAGTTGATAGAGTACTTTCAAATATTATATGCACAGTAGCCTGCTTGCTTAGTCATTTGATTATATATGTTTTCTCTTAGCACTCCTTAGGACATGAAGCAAGATTTAAAAACATTAGAAAATAAACAGATTAGCATAGCTGGTTATTAATGTGGAAATTTCAATAAACGAATATCATATTTAAAACACAGCCTCTTTAATTATTTATACCTAATTGATGGCTTGATTTGTTCAGTAGAAAGGATACTGTTAATTTAAATTCCCATTTATTACTGCCACAAAGTGCACTTTAAAATATTCCTTGTCCTAGAGTCCCAAATTATGGGAAAGGAGATAAAACAGCTGCTACTGCTGTTGTGTTGGGCAACATTTGTTTGTCTAGACAGCTTTTTTTTTCGTAATACTTACAATAGTATGTGATTCAAAATTACAGATCAGGCACAGTGATAAATCTGGATCGCTTCAGTGAGCCTGAGTGTCTGCATTCAATTACAGCCTTCTTAAAATACAGTGGTGGATTCCTCTGTTGTACCATACTGATGGAGTCCCAAATTAGTTTAACAATTAGTGTCTGCAAAACACCTAGCTTAACTCAGAGCTGGAATCTGAGACCTCAGAATACTTAATCAGGTTCAACAGATATCTCTTGACACCCACCAAAGGCCTTTGTCTCTTCTCCTGTTGCCTTCTTTTTAAAAGTCTTCAACTCTGAGATACTGTTTTAAGTGACCTAATTTTTGCGATTTGTTTTCATTTTGATGAATTCATGCTGCTGCCTTGCATTGGTCTGTAGGTCTCTAAGAATGTATTCTTCATTGCTTTCCCATGGAAACTTAAGCAGCTCTATCCTTTGTCCCCTTCACTTTTTCTCAGTATTAAAATAATCTGCAGGTTATTAAACTAATTTTCCTGAGTCACTCTAGACTTCCTTCTCCTGTAGAGATGAAAAATATCAAGATATCTCTCTGGATTTATTGGAATTAAGCCATCAATTCAAATTCAGTATGGTATAAGACAGATCCCAGTCTTTCCTTCCAAACCTTCTTCCCATTTTCTTACTCTCTGCAAAGAGAAACATCTCTATGCTTTTTGCTACTCAGCGCTGATCTCTCCCTAGGTCATCACATGCAGATAGTCTAGATACTGTGGTGCATTGATTCTGTACATTATGAGTTTGAGACAGTTATTTTCTGTTTATCCATGGGTAAAACTGTCACATAAACTTTACTTTGGGACTGAACTCTAAAATTCTTTTTTTTTCCCAAAATCTATCAATACAGTATTGTACTGCTCTTATCCACTCAGGATGCCCTTGCACCTTTTTTTTATTATCTACAGCATAAGGTGCTAATTTTGAATGACCTTTTCAGCTTAACCACAGCCTCTTCTCATTTCTCATTTGCCTCTGAAGTGTCCATTACGAACAGATGGGTTTCCCCATTCTTCAAATTTTTTTTTTTGTCCTCCCTGTCACTGGCTATACAGTAGAAGGATCAGATTGTTTTCTGTAATACCATATACTCATTTACTCCAGAAAAACAAACTACTGAAAAATTAAATGTCATAACTAAGTGCTTACAGGAACTGAGATTTCTGAAGCTGCAAACAAAAACAAGCATTAGATAGACACATTTTCTTGAAGATTTATTTCAGCGGATGTTTTACATCTTTATTTGTGGTAGAAGAACAAAAAATCCCTCAATAAATTAACACCCATGTCCTCACTCAGTTCCCTCAGACTTTTCCGGAGTTGAGTCCTCCCTTTTATATATTTCCCACCATCTTCTATCTCTTTAACTCCTCTTTTTCCACTTTCTTTGGAATTCTAGGGACAAGTTCCAAGTGTAGTATTTTTTAACATTATTTTACTACAAAAAAAATTCTTCACTGTGTGTTTCTGTAGTCAGACAATTCATTTCAATAGAATATTGAGATTTATTCCATTCTTCTCCAATGAGAAGATTTTGGAACAGCAGCAACTTTAAAAAAAAAAAAGGAACAACAGAAAGAAACAGAAAAGTAACTACCATGAGGGAACAAATCTAATATGAACATATCTGAAGCCTAAAAAGTTGAGACTTATTTGCTGTTTAGTCTCTTCTAATTGCGGTATGTATACACGATATTCCCTGTGTTCAATTTTAGCTTTCTGTAGGTACCATAAAGACATTTTTGTATCTTCTCCAACATTTTTAATAGTTTCCAGTGACTATTCACAGACTAAGTGAGAACTTCATTTTGAGCCAAATAGTGTCTGTTCTTCTTTCCAGCCTGTATGTTATTTGCTAGTTATTTGGATGTCATAATCTCTTTGGTTGTACTGTCTGCTATCCTGTTTTGTCTGCCCTGTCTATATTCTATTCTTACAACCTTCAGAGAATGTTTTCTGGGCCACATCCAAGGCTGTATTTGTTCAGGTGAACTTCAGGAAATTTCAGGGGGAAAATAATCCTTCATTCTAACAGTCCGTGGAGAATTTAAATCAATCAATCAAAATGAGGTCAGGTAGTACTATCTGGGATTTTAAGTAAAGCAATATTTAGGGAGGAAAATTGTCTAAACAGATGAATGCCTACAAAGTTAATACTTGAGAAGATCTGTGAGCAAGAGGAAAAAACATTATATCATTTTTTCCATCTCATATATTACTTAATCCAAAGTGTGCTTGTTTGACATTTCTGTTTCCTGTTTGGATAATGCATATGTGCTAAATTCTGGTGATGAGTTATTTGTTTGTGCAGTTGGGCTTCAGATAAGCAAAATAAAAATGTTTAAAGCTGCACATCAAAGCCAATATAGTAATTAGTAAGCATTAAAACCTTACTACTTTGATAGAAGGAAATACCAAGTTCCTCACACCAATTCTAAATAAATAAGTTTAAATTAAGAAGATTATATGCTATGCTTAGATCTGTCTGGGTCCCAATCCTTGGCCTTCAGGGCTGACTCAGGGGATTTCAGAGTTCTGCTTCCTACCTCCTACTGAAGGTAGGAAAAACCAACCTGCCTGTGGCTGTTTTTCTAAGATGCAGCCTCATTCAGTTCCACAACCTGATGCACTGAGCTTGCCTCACAAGTTTCTGCATCCAGGGTAGTATGGTAAAAAGTATCTAACAATATATGCTGAGGACCAGACAGCATCCAATGGGGTCAGACTGTTCTGTGGGTTATCATTTGCTTATTATCAGGTGTTATCATTTTCATTAGTAATTACTCTATCCAATGGCTAAACATGCATATTACCACTAACTGCTAGCAGTACTGTGTAATTGTTCCTACTGTGTATTTTTAAATAGCAAACAATTTTTAAACAGTTAATGGAGGAGGAAAAAGAGACTACTGCTGCCACTCACTCCAGTACTGCAGCAGCCATCACAACATCACTCTTTATCCAGTATTTTAATTGCTGTGCGACTTATATGTGATTTGGACACACATGGATGTCTAGGTTTAGAAGCAGACTTCATAAATGAAGATAGCAGGGATGCTTTAATAATTATTTTTTTTTCATTCTGGGTAAGCTTTGTTGAATCAATTAGCATTTCACTTATCATTTTAAAAATTAATAGATGAGCAGTGAGAAAACTGATATTTGCTACATGATATTTGCAATGCAGATTTTACACTCTCTGGTTTCACGTTGTTGATGGACTATCATAGTTCTAACACATGGAGCACTTATCTGTTTCAGAAAGCGCTGATCCAAAAGTAACAGACCTATGTATTATAGGTACTAGCTCTAAGTCATTTCAAAAACAGAATGCAAAAGGCCCATAGCTTTTTGAAAACTAATATGACTATTATATTAGTTCATAAAATATTTGTATGAAGTCTCTTGGGTTAAAGTATTCTTAAGGAGGTGTTTATTTTTAGACAGACCTACTGAGTTTTCTCCTATTGTTTACTAAAGTAGCTGCTCTCAGAGGTCAGAAAGAGCTCAGCTTTACAAAGACACTCTTCCTTAGTAGAAAATGAATCCTCAGAGTCTTTAAAGGGAACAAACAAAAATATGTCTAATAAAACGTTTTTTAGAACATTTCATTTGATGACTTGTCCAGAAAGAGGAAAAGTAACGTAAAGATACAAGTTTGGACAATAATCAGACACAAAAGCATATGCTCTCTTCTCAGTAAGTGTAAATAGCTGTGTAGTAAGTGTAAATAGCTGTGTATGTTTCTAATGTTTCTGCCATAGGAGCATAATTCTTTTGAATTCCTCAACCTATGTAGTTGGGAAAACATTAACTGACTTTTGGTTTTCAGAGCAGTGGACTCCCAGTAAAAAAAGCAGATCCACCAGCTGGGTCCAGTCAGATGGAATGTGCTTTTGCACAGTTGAAAACTTTGGAGTCCCAACAGTCAGCAGGACCAGTGTGTACTGATCCCTCACAGTGAAAAGGTAATTCAGACCAAAGCCATAGCTTCAAATAAAAGCAGTGTTTGTGAAAGATATCATTCTGATAGCTGTGAAAAGAGAACTCCATACTTTTTCACAGGAGGAGAACAGCTTTAGCTGCAGCAAATTAAGTTTTGCACTGGTGTAGCACTTCATTTATGTCTCTGAAATACCCAGAGTGATTTATTTTATTGACTCACTTAGCAGCTGGTTTTATCTATTGCAACAGCCAGTTCCAATCTAGCAAATGAAGCTGATGCTGAGATGAGCTGTATGAAGTTAGACACCTGTCATCCACTTGCAACGATCAGCATATTGCACAGGGGTGCAACAGCAGGGGATAAGAGAGGCATGCAGAGACATATCCAAGCCTAAACCTTAATTTTCTCTGCAGATGCTTTAAATGAGTGTTACTGTTTGTAGATACATATGTGCTTAGTACTAGACATCTTAAGATATTTGTAAAATTACGAAGTTCTGAAAAAGCCTGGGTCATCAGTTTGAAACTGAACGAGTGTTCTGTGATTTGAAAGGAAGACTGGGGGGAAATTATTTGTTCCGAGGGGAAAAGGTTTGAAAAGAAAACCATTGCAGGCAATTTTTTAGACATTTTCTTACAATGCAAATTATATTTCCAAAAGTCTAGACAAAGAGGAATGTTTGGAGACGGGGAAAGTGGTGTTTACCATTCTTGCTTTCCATTCTGTGCATCCAGCATGGCTAGGTCCAGTGGAGCAGACTGAACGTCATGCGAAGTGCAGTGGGCAGTACCGCAGCAGTGGCCAGTCGTGCAGCCCAGCGCCCGTTTTCGGCCCAGTGCGTCGGAGTGGGTAGAACGAGAACCCTTGGTTATTCAAATGCCAGGGTGGCAGGGCAGAGGTTATTCCTGCTGTTCCCAGAGCCTGTCCCCGCAGCTGTGACGCTGACCAGGGCACACCAGACCGCCCGTGGCCGCGGTGCCTCCTCCCCTCTTGCCCGGCACCGGTCCGGACGCTTCCCCGCTGCCGGCGGTGTGAGAGCGGGGGACGTCAGTGTGAGGGGGCCGGTCTTGGGCAGGGGAGGGCGGCCGCGTCCCGTCCCTCCCCGCCCCTCGCCGCGGCTCCTTCCCTCCCTCCGGCTGGGGGCGGCTGGGCCGGCGCTCAGGGATCCAATTCCTCCTCTCTCGGTGCATGGTCGCGGCAGGAGCCGAGGAGGGCGAGCCCGGTGGGGCGCGGGCCGGAGGCGACGACAGAGGAGCCGCCTCTGCCCGGCAGAGGTGAGGAGGGCGGCCCCGCCGAAGTTGTGCGGGGTCGGGAGAGAGGGAGGACGGGAGGACGAGGACCGCTGGGTGCGCTTCCATTCATTGCCCGAGCGGCGGCCGGACTGCTGTAGCCGCAGGACGGGCCGGGGAGCAGCAGCAGCGGGACGGGTACGGCGCGGAGGGGGCGACAGAGACGGGGTTGTGGCGCCGGCGAGAGCCGCCCGGCGTCCGCCGGGGCAGCGGCTGGCGGGAGGGCACCCGGGCGCCTTCCCCGCGGGGAGCGCGGCGGGGACACGGGGCGCGACCCGGCGAGGCGCCCGGAGCCGCCGGGCTGCCCTCTTCCTTCTCCCCCTCCCTCCCTCCCCGCTCCCTTCCAGCGGCGCGGCAGGGCCGCCGAGCAGCCGAATCGGCGGGATGCGGCTGACCCCGCCGGGCAGCGGGCGGGGGTCAGCGTGGCCGTGGCCGTGCTCCGCGCACACGGCCGCGGGGCGGCCGCGCTCCCCCTGCGCCGTCAGGAGGTGGACGGAGACGGGCGGGGGGCGGGGAACGGCGGGGGCGCCTCCGGCCGGCTTCCTGCGGGACGGGCAGCGCGGCGAGCGGGAGCTGCGCTGCCCCCGGCCGGCACACCTGCAGCCTCCACCGTGGGGACACGGGCGGGGGCTTCTAGTCTCTCCGCGGGTTGCCATGGGGAGCGAGTGTTCCAAGATCACCTTGGCACCTTCACACCTCCGACGTGCTCTTCCTTCCCGTCGCCTTGCTGGGCCCACTTTTTGAGGAAGGGATGTGTGTGTCTGCGAGGGTATTTTCTTAGGGCCCTTCAGGGAAGGGCAAGAATTAGGTGGCACAAGTTACCAGTGCAAGTTTATTGGCAGTTTAGGCGTCAGTTCAAAGGAACTCATTGCTGAGATTGGATCCTGTAATTCAGAAGTTATGGGTGCGTTGGAGCAACATCAAGTAAAACAGCAGAGCTGGCAGTGCTGTGTCCAGACAAGTGCACGTGCTGCCAGTACCTGGTGGCAGAGCAGCTGGGTTGCACCATCGTAATAAGTTTACACCAAGGCAGAAGTAAGCAAACGAGACACTGTGTGTGTGCATCCTAATCAGAAATATGTTATTAAGAATAACTGATCACAATTACAAAGCTCTAGCTGATCTCATCCAGAAGGAAATATGATGTATGTTAATTACAAGGTTTGGCTTTCTTAGAGAAACATTCCTCATCACCATTACAAATACCTTAATGAAGATGTCTGCTTGGTCACAGTCCTGCAGTGGGTGCTGGCTGTGCAAGCTCACACCTGCAAGGAGCCCTATTGTATTCATAGGTTTGCTTTGGTCATAGAAACCTCAGTGCTGTAACTCATAGAGGCCTAAATTTATGCTATGCCCATAGCCCATATGCCCATAGTGTCATGGACACTAAAATAAATGTTCAATTTTATTTTTCTGAGTGAAACACCCTACAGAAGTATAATCCAAATTAATCTCAGGCACCTTCTGGAGTATTTTCTCCATATTCATGCATTGTTGGATGCAGGATGTAGACAGACTGTAAGGGCAGTTAGTGAGAGGGTTTTATCTCAGACACAGTTTCATGGGACCATTCCTTGATTATTTCATTGAATATGATAGTTGCAGACACTCCAGTTTTAATCACATCACTGCTTTCTTCACAGGATTTCTTTGTGTGGGTCATAGAGTAGTTTTAATCAGTGTGTAGGAAATTACCCACTGTATCTTTTTTTTAGTTAGCCATCTGTTTTTATTAAGCATTCTGGGAAATACTTGCATGATGATGTACCCACATGTCAGGCAAGTAGTGGTAGTGTGTCATTTGCTTTTACAAATATAAATCACTGGGAGTGGATGCAGCAGCATTTCAGTATAAGAATGTTATACTGCTTTTGTTACCTCTGTAATCAAAGCATATTCTTCCACATCTTCTAAGTCACTCTAGATTGTGCTGGGCTGGTAAGTTTGGATCAGGAGTACTTCTGGCACAGACTGAAAGGAAGTCCATGATTTCCATGATCTTTTTTCATGTTCTATCTTACAGCAATGAAAATTGCTTGTGGTGTTTTGTAATACAGTAGGACAATGACATACTTAGTGCTACATGTTATTGCATCAGCAGGATCTGGTTGAGCTGCAGGTGATGCTGTAGTTGGTACCAGAGAAGAAACCCACTGTTTTATCTGGCATTCCATGTAGACATTGCTGTTTAAATAATAATTACATGAAAAAGAGGATTAATTATTTTCCTGAGTGTTGAGAAGAACGGAATTATTATTCATCAAAGTTTGTATTTCCAGAAGCTTCTGCTTTGTTAGATGTTCAGTACTTGTTGGAGGGCTCCCCAGTAAAAGAGAAGAGGTGGTTGCGGGAAGGGGTGTGTTGAACAAAGGATGGCAGCTCCTATCTGATGAGAGATTTCTGGTTATCCACTGCAGGCAAAAAACAGTTTCTAGGAATTTCACCCTCAACATCTTAAAACCAACTTGTTATGAGAGCAAAAGGAAAGAGTCTCTTCACGTAGGACTAGCCCCTGGTGAAGCTTGACGTGGGAGGATGAGGTGCTGCTCCACTGTCCCTCACTGTCCTTGCTTCCTATCCACAGTGTGTTCATGCACAGGCGCAAGCACACACAGCTCATCTTGTGGGTGACTCTTTGCACCATCCAGCCTATGGGTGGGAGAGCAGTGATCAACTTCTGAACTGCTGGTGGCAATGAGAGAAGCCCTTTTATGTCCCCATTCCTTCCTTCCCCTTGAACAAGGGCTTTCTGTGCCTTCCTGTTTGCTGCTTTCCTCTGTGTTTTCTGTGCCTCCCTTCCCCCACAACAGTTTCCATTTCTCTGCTTTCTGCCTAGGGATAAATCATTTGGGGTGTCAGCATTTTTAACTCATTTGGCAACAAGTGTAGAGGTGGAGAGTGACTGGAAGATGTTACTGCTCCTTGGAGCCCTTTTTTGATGCAGCAACAATTGCTAATGCAGTTGTAGTTAACAAGTCTGTTAAAATAACGCTGAAGACGTTTGCTTATATTATTCCTTCTGGGTTTTCAGCTTTCAGAAAAATGACAGATTTCTCCTGTATTGTGGAGAAATGCCCTGGAAATGTGGAACTAACAGGATGTATTTTTCCAAAATCATTGTCCTACACGCAGATGAACTGGAATTAAGCTGAATGTAGGGCATCCATAAAGCCCAGATCCTTTAAAATTGCTGGGAAGGTCTGGTCAGATACTCTGAAAGCTGTCTAAACAAGTTCTGTTATTTTACTTTTAAACAGTCATCTAAGTAAAGTGATATTTTTATGTTATACTGCTGAAAGTAGTTGATACATTTTGAAAAATAATGCTGATTTGCGAACTTAATTTCTTTTTTAATTACCTTTGTTTCTCCTTATGTTTAGACTTTAGGAAGTCACAGGTAAGTATTTCAACATCAGTTAATCAGAGAATAATCAATTTTCCTAGACATATTTTCCTAAGCAATATTTTTGTGGAATGTAATTCCAAAGAAAACAAAGTCCATAATAAAAAAGTAATTGAATTATAAATTTGCTGCAATGGCAAGCAGATGACTGCAAATCTACCCAATTTGTGTGAGTGGATCAGGAATATATATGAAATTCTGAACTATGGCAATGCATGTAGCAATTGGGTAATTATATTTTCCATGACTGCATCACAGCAGAAGATAGAGACTATTGTGCTGTTACACAATTAATAGGATACAGTTTCTGATTCCCTGTATGTAATAAAAAAAAAAAAAATCATGGTCTGTAGCTAAATATTAATTTCTCCAGTCTTCCTTTCTTTTGGTTCTTATAATCATACTGTCTTCTTCAGCTTGGAGTTGCATAGTGAAGTTAGATGTGGACTCTTCAAAGGAAAATCAAGAATATTAAGACCTTGCTGCATGAGGAGAATGCTGCAGCAATTTGTTTCTTAAAACATTTCTTATGTGCATTGCTTTAGATCTTGATGTTTGGGGTTTTCTTTGAGGGTTTCTCTGAGGCCCATGGTGAAAACATGACTACTAAATGACAAGCCATGAGAATGAAATATTATCAAAAGAGAAAAAAATGTCTTGGAGAAAGTGTCATTTTGTGTTTCAACCAGTGAGAGTACTATAAATGAACCCAGACACACAAAGAAGAGTTACATTAAGCTGCTTTTCCAATATTTTCATTTTCACCTTTAACAGCTTCTAGTGCTCCGAAACGATTAATGAAGCAATGTTGCTGAAGCAGCTGTACAGTCTCCCTTGTCATTGGTGTCATTGCTCTATTTCAAAATTCTTTGTCTTAATACTTTCTCATTATCTTGAAGACTATGAAGGTATTGTTAGATTCGTGTGTTCTACATGATATCTAACATCTTACTGGTGAAAATGTCTTGGATTTGAATTTATACACATACACAGAATTAACTTTAGAGTTCACTAATTGATCTTCATGTTTGCTGACACCTGACACTGCATATGTTCTATACCTTCTCTCATGCATAATTTCTGACAGTTCACCAATTGGTATTAATGCTGTCACTCTATTTCAGATGAATAGTAGTAAATTTTGTAGATAAAATTATATAATAGTCTTTAATATTATGACTGATACTTTCACTAAAGTTTTACTGTAGGTTGTTGGCCTTTTCGTTGTGCAGAATTCTTTTCGATCCCAAGTAGGTTATTCTGTAATGCTACTTTAGGAAAAAATCTTGTAAATTTGCTGCTAATACAAATGATCGACATGATAATTGTAGCAATTATAACCAGGGCCTGATCTGAACTTTATTAAAAAGCTTTATTAAAAGCTGTACAGTTCTTAAATCAGTTTATTTTGAGCAGTGTGTCTTCTCAGGGTGGCTGAGACTTTGGGTAACTGCGACAGAACTTTTTTGGTTCAGCTTCCAAGCATAATCCGTTAAATCTGTTTGGAAGGAATCACCTGTGAAGTGGGAGGATAAATTCAGTCTCTCTATCTATTTGATCTTCTACTGAGATTGCAAAAAGAGTGCCAGTTGGTGCCATCTGTGTTTATGGATTTTGCAATAGCATTCACTGGGAGATTATCTGAAAGCCAAATCAGTTTACATAGGTCAGTGAATTGCAGCTTGCAAGGCTTGTGTCTGGGATCATTGTAAACAGGTTTTTCAGCCTTATCATCAAACTTTCATTTGTCAAAACCTGATCTCATCACTAAAGCATGTGGTGGTGATAGTGCACCAGTTTTATATTTTGGTAAACACATTTGAGAGAAACCTTATTTTAATGGTTAAGTACTCTTGTTTTTTTTCTTAGCAGTATTAGTGCATATTGCTTAGATACATCCTGTGCAAACAGTAATTTTGGGGAGGGAAGGCTGTACTGAAAATACTTTCATACATAGATGTGGTGTTTGTTTCTGAAATCTTTAGAAGTCATGTATAAGCAGTGCTGTAAATATAGTTACTGTTCCTGCAATTAAAGTACCTGTAAAAGAGAAGGTGCTGCAGATAAGAGAACAGTTTGTCATATATTAGAAGTTTACTGATGTTCTACTTTCAACTGGGTTAGAGATAATTTCCTTCCTGGTAGCTGGTGTAGTGCTATGTTTTGGGTTAAGTATGAGACCAGTGTTGATAATGCACTGATGTTTTAGTTGTTGCTATGCAGTACTTACAGCAAGTCAAGGACTTCTCAGCTTCTCAAACTCTGCCAGCAAAGTAGACTAGGGGTGCACAAGAAACTGGGAGGGGACATAGCTGGGACAGTCAGGCCCCCGGCTGACCACAGGGATATTCCATACCATATGGCAGTGTGCTCAGCACGTGAAGCTGGGGGAAGAAGAAGAAGAAGGAGAGGGAATGATTGCAGTGATGGCATTTGTCTTCCCAAGTCACAGTTACCTGTGATGGAGCCCTGCTTTCCTGGAAATGGATGAACTCTGGCCTGCCCATGGACAGCAGTGAATGAATTCCTCGTTTTCCTTTGCTTGCTTTAGTGGCTTTTGCTTTACCTATTAAAGTGTCTGAATATCAACCCATGAGTTCTCTCACTTTTACTCTTCTGATTCTCTTACCCATCTCACTGGGAGGGAGTGAGTAAGAGACAGTCATGACACTAAAGCAAGATTTGTAGAGAATTTCTCAAGCGAGTTCTTTGTGTGTAAGGAATGTTAGCATCTCTTTGCACAATTGTTTAGTACTGATGAATAATATGTATTGAATTGTGCTTAAAATGTAAGTATTGGAGGGCATCTCGTGCAAATCCTATAGTTCTCACAGCCTTCTAAAAAGCTTATTTCACAAAATAGGGTGGTAAGTATACATGGTCGTAGTGATAATTTTAGCAATTGTAACTTGATTTCAGAACAGACACCTGATAAAATCTGAATGTCATTTTGCACAGGCAAGTCTAAGTAATTTAAAGTTTACAAGAAAATTTCAAATGTAAATTCTAGTCTAAATAGGGTAACATAATCTTTTATTTTACGTGTTGGGAATAATAACATTTTATATTCAGTTGTATTTGTGGTATTACTTCTGTTCTTTTAGAAAATGGTTTTAACTTGTAAGTTCAACATTAAGTGATGGGACAAATTTGACATAATAATAAAAGTTTCATGCATTCTTATGTCTCTTCTCTCTCTCTCTCTCCCTCTGCACTGATTTTTCTCAGGCTAGTGTTGCTCTCATATGGTTTATCTTTGAGGAGTTAACAAAAGATCTCATTTTTCTCTGGTTTAGGTTTTCTTTAAGCTACTAATAGACACAGTACATGACAGCTGGCATGCAAGATATTCCACAGAGTGCCCAGCTGATTGCTCTGCTGAGATGATAGATAATTTAGCAGAGGTATCCAGTCTGCAGAAATGTGCATGAGGTTTGTATTGCGTATACATGTTTATTCAATCATTAGTCATGATCATGACTGCATAAAATCAGTGTAATTACCTTCAACCAATCTTTACATCTAAGTGACCCAGACTGCATTCCATGACAACCCTGACAGCTTGAATTAGAGCTTACCTTTTATCGTTGGCCAGATCTGGAGTACAGAAATATCCAGCCTTTCTTGAGCTTGGTTAGTGCAAGAATGGTACATGTTAATGTGAAAGAGTGAAAGTCCAGTCTAAAACAGAGCCTTAGAAATACTCTAATTTATTAATGCTTGACCAGTATGTAGCAGCAGAGTTTACCTCAATTTTCAGTTGCCCATTGCGTGCATTGCACAGTAGGTAAATAATCTGTTGCTGTAAGAGTGCATTGGGAGTGTCTCACATGTATGTATGCACTGTATTCTGCGTGATATGCCTCTGCTTCCAAACCATGTCCAGGCAAGGTCAGAGAATAGAAATCCACATTTTCAGCACAATGTCTCCAGCTCTTGACTGCTGGTCTCCCATCCTTTCCACAGGCTTCTTGGAGTTGGGCAGGGAAAGGATCTAAATTAAAAGTTTGTCTGAGCAGGTTGTAACCTAATTTTTTTCAAGGCAACCCTGTACTTCTCTTTAGCCCCCACTTTTATTTTGTTGTTAAATCAGTAAAAAGAAGCCATTCTGTCTTAGGTCCCCAAAAGATCATAAAAATGTAGGATTGAAGAGACCTTATGCAGTCATCTAGTCCCTTCTTCTACATCAGGTTAGGATCATCCAGGTCTATCATCTGTGACTTATTCTAAGGAACTCAATGGTCTCCCTTACATCATCATGCTATGAGGAAATTTTCTTTTCATATTATCCAATTCACACCTTTCCTATTGCAATTTAACATCACAACTACTCATCCTACATCTATCTTGGACATAGCAAGTAGTTGCTTTTCTTCTCACACTGTGTTTTATTAACTGTCATAGCCTCCAGTTTCTCACCTCACAGGTGCTGGTTTTTGTGCACCAATTATTTTTGTTGCTTTTCTCTGAGTTAGCTTTCATTACTTCACATCTATTTTTTATTTGTCCAGGTTAAGACTGTGTTCCCTTTAAAGCTTTAATGATGTTGAATAAAATAGAATAGAATCCTCTGTATACTTACTGACACGATGAAGGTGGTTTTTTTGTCACTGACTCTTTTTCATGGTCAGGCAGTGATCCATCAGATCGTCATCCAAGGACTCTTTTCTAAGACATTACTCTCACTGATCACTTTATAACTGTCTATTTCTGCCTAACTGTAGAATCTTGTACATGTTTTTACTAAAGATGACGTTGCTTTTTCAGGTTATTCCTTCAGTTTGTTGTTTTGAGCTCTCATATTTTTCTCCAGTAAACAACCTACCTTTTCTAGACTAACATTGCCTGGTTATATAATAGCTTACTTTATCACATCATACAGACCCTGAAAATACTGAAACAAACATTCTTCAGAGATCTTACCTGAAAAAAGAGACAATTTTTTTAAATAAGTCTGGTTTTTTTTTCTGTGTGTAATGAACCTTTTCAAGGAAGGAAATGTAGAGGAGAGAAAATTTTAGGAGAAAGTATTTTCTGTGAAGTGCAAGTGATTTAAATTAGCAATGTGTATTGAAGAATCTGTGGTAAGAAAAAAATCATCATATTCATGGTTGTCTTGTGGGCTGGGGAAAGCAATGCATGTCACTTGTAATGCTCAGTGGGAAACTTCCTTTCTCCTCCTGTCTTTCCATTAATTTACAGGTGATGGAGGTAAATATTTTCACAAGAATCTTGGCCTTCATAATTGATGATTTTTTGCAACATTAATAGTAGTTCATTATATAATGAAAATTGGAAAATGCGCTTTTAGGGGTTGTAGGTATAGTTAAAAAGGTACAAGTTATGTGAGAAAGAGAAAAACAGAAAGGTCAAATTCTGGCAGAAATAAATGTCCATAAGAACTCAGATTAGAAAAGAATTTGAGGAGTAAGTCAGTGAGCAGAAGGTCTGCTACAGAAGGCCAACATGTAACTGAAGACTACAGAGAAGGGGAAGGCAAGGCACTGACAAGGACAGCCAGAGATGCATTAACACCTTCCTTACAAAGAAGAGTTAAAATGCTGAGTAGAAGAGACAACTGGGGATGCAATAATAGGTTTATAAAAATTTGAATGTCGTGGCGAGGGGCTTAGAGATCAATTGTTCATTTTCTCTCTCAGCACAAGAGCTAATGAGCATGAACATGAACTAACAGGTCTAGCAGGTGTTGGATTTGGAATAGCAAAAAGAGGAGTTTTGTCATGCACTTATATTAAGTTGTGTAACTCCATAGGATGTTGTGGATACTGAAAGTCTATACTGATTCAAAGTAAGACTGGACAAAGTGAGTGGAAAAAAAGAACCTGTAGAGGATTATTAAATATATAAGCATGACCTCTGGCTTTGAAAGTTCCCGAGCTGCAAATTATTGGAGACGAGTGTATTTGGGGAAAGTATGACTACATGCTTACAGTATTCTTATACTCTTCCCCAGACATCTGCTTTTTGCTGCTCTTGGAGACAGAGGACAGGGTAGAAGATTTGACCTGGCATAATTTTAGATTTGTCTTTTTAAATTATAAAAACTCAAGACACATTTTTCTGTGAGTTAGCAGCTCGGGGTAGCATCTGCAAATCTTGTACTTTTTAGACCAAAAGCCTCCGATCCATTTTCCATATAATCTAAGACAGAAGTACTTTTTTAATAAAACACAAACATTACCAGGAACATTTGTCTCCTGCCAGTTGGCGTCAACTGCAAATTATGTTTCATTTCAGTCATGCTAAAGTGCCAGATGAGATAATACATGTTGTCTCATTTAGGCAGCCTGAGCAGTTATGTCTGTAATCCCAACTTGGCTTTTCTGATTTATTTTTTTCTACGTGTGTGTAAAACAAAAGTTTTTTTGTTTCTCTGCCCATCTCCCTTCTACTATAGATACGTTTTTACTGCTTATGTGAGCACGAGCTACAGGAGCGTCCCTCCAGAGTTCAAGAAAAGACTGAAAGCTCTTAGATCTCCAATGGGGACAAAGCAGTATAGAGGGAGGAGGATACTGTGTTACTTCTTAACCTATAGACACTGATTTACTGGCTCGAGTTAGAATGTTGATTCAATGATACGTCTTTAGGGTACTAGTCAGCAGATCAAAAACCCATAACCACACATGTAAACATAATTTTTCATCCCCAGTTTTATTGTTAACTGTATACTAGTAGGTTTTTTGCTCTGTCAGATATTGTTCATGTCTTTATGACTGACAATTCCTGAACAGGTATTGTTTGTACTTCAGCTGGTGTGAAGTCAGCATGAATGCAGCATATGCCTATTCTCAGGCAAACTTAAACGTGATTGTGTCTACACCGGCTTAGGCGTAGATTTGCATGGTGATCATACCAAATGGTAATGTACCAAATGGTAATCTGGCACTAATGAAGACACCACCATGTGTTGCACATGCCCCCTTTACTTTTTTGTTACATAATAATACGTTTAACACATACTTCCAATGGTTTTCCAAAGTGACTGTGGGGGTTAAACTAACAATGGCTTTCTCTCCAGACTCTTATCAGTAGGCTTCTTACCCCCTAAGTGTTTCCTCTCTTCTTGTAATGCCGAATAAACAATTGTATGCTCCTTTTTTCACTGGTTTGAGGCATGAGGGAATGTGATTTTGACTGGAGGGGGAAAGCCTGTGCAGTGATTATAGTGCCAGTGAGGGTTTTTTGTACCAGATATTAGACTGTTCTGTGTTACCATTTCTTGAGTTCCCAGATTTATCCTGTGCTGCTGCAGTGGCATCTGGGTTAAAGAGGCAAGGATTGTGCAGGTTGGGAAGTTCCTTTCTGAACCTCTGTAGTCTGTTCCTACGTCTACTGCTGGTATAGACTGATCATACAGTTTGCTTCACAAAGTGGAGTGGGCTTTATTGAAGTGTGTGGCTCTGGAGGTGGGGAATGAAAGGCAACGTTTGGGTTTGTGTAGGTGAGACTATTGAAGTTTCTTGTAAATAACTGTGCGTGCTGTTTTGTTATTGTTGGGTTGTTTGTATATAGTAACTACTTTGATCTCTACACACGGAGTGAAAGTTGATTAATGTTAGTTGCTACAGCAAAGTTGCTTTGTGACTACCTTAAGAATGGGCTCTAGAAAAACCCAGAGGTATTCTTGTTTTCAAATATCATTATCTGATACCTGCGAATATTTGAACTGATGATGTATTTGCATATAGCAAATAGAATTCTCTTCTCTGAGGGTTTATTAAAGCTGGGCCTAATGCAATTAGTCGTAGTCAACAGCATCACAACTGAGAGTTTTGGAACTGATAAGGCAGTTAACTTTTCTGTTTAGATGGAACATTGTCCAGCTCTTTTCCTGGACTAAAACACCTCTCCTGTATGGACAGGGGAAGATTCATCTGTGCCTTTAACTAATTATACTTGGAAGTATATCAGGTAATATGAAGTTAATCTTTAAATACCTAACTTCCTTTTAGCTGAAGAATAGTGTAAGGTTCTTTTCCAGAGATTCAGGGAATATAACTGAGGGACTCATACTTTAGATATGATCTGTGAAAACAGTAAAAAAAAAAAAAAAATTTGTTTTTGTTCCATTTAGCCTTTTGCTATTGAGTTGTGCTGCAAAAGAAAGAAACCAAAAATGACCTTGTTTCTATCTATCTGTCAGTCAATTGACTGATTAAACATTGATCTCAGATATATTATTTATGATAGTGATTCTTCTTCTAAGACTGTACTTTTCTGGAGAAAGCTAATAATAATAAGGCTATCTGACAAAGTTGTCAGACACTATTTTATTCTCCATCCTATATTATACAGTACTTAAAGAAGTCTGAAATTGTCCCAAATACACATGAAGTTCTAATGTCATAAAAAAGAATTTAATAACCGATTAGCAAATCTTCCATTTGAAGTTTTTCATGATGAATCTGTAATCACAGAGTTCTGTGCCAAGGGATAGCACACATTTGCGGACTTCACTTTCCATTCATGCTTGCATTTCTCACTAAGGAGAATACATTATTTTATTGAGTACTTTTTTTTTGTCAGTGAGAATGAAGTGTCAAACAAGCCAGATAATTTGAAAAACAGATATCTTTCTTTCTAATGTACCTTCCTTTACTGAAAAGTCTGAACAGAGACTGATCAAAATGAATGCTGTCTTTACTCACTTGAGTTTTTCTGTATCTGATAATATGAAAGGTTATTAAATTAAAGGTTAATTAAAATCCAGTAACTCAGACATTTGTCTGTCTGGGCTGAGGCATCATTTATCAGCTGAAGAGAGCAGTATGTGTATAACCATCTTTGCAAATATGTGTGACATATTCCACACTGTCTCTGAAGTCCTCAGACATTACAGCCCATATGATGAAGGCATTGGTCTGACAGTTGAGGAATGGGCAGTTACAGTCCTGATGTGTGGTGAAGCAATTTGCAATCTGGGAGGAAACGAAATTACCTGCTACTTATTTTTGGTCTGACTTAGACCACTACGTGTCCCTCCTCAGTCAAATTCTCAGAAATATAAAATTTCTTTTTTAGAAAACAGGGTTTGGTTTTAATGTTAGCTTCCTGTGGTTTTCTGCACAGCCTCAGAAGCTCAGGACATCACTATGTATCTTAGAGAGGAAGAAGGTACGGTCAAGCATTTGTTTTTTCTAAAGGAGTAGTAATTTGGAAGAATAACAAAAAAGCATTACATGAAACAGTAACAAATAAGCAGTGGTTTAATATTTAGAGATGTATACAGTCCTGTGCACAGGCATTGTCTTCATAAAGACAGGAGAAGGCAGATGGTTCAAGTGACAGTGCAAGAGTGGATGCAAGGGCTTAGCAAACTCCAAAATCTGGACTCCTACTGGCAAAACCCACAGATCTCTCGCCCCGACAGCTTCTCTTTGTGAGCTCCCTTGCTTGGGGCAGGAGTGCTCTGTTGTCTTTGGATCACCACAAGCATCTCGATTTTGCTTGAGAGAAGCAAAGACCTTATCTCTTAATTTGTGTTTATCGCATTACCTGATGATAGAAATAGTCTGACTGCTGGTCTTGCAGTGAAGCTAGTGTCCTGCTTAAAGAACAATGGGTATGTCCACCTACCAGTTCTGTCTGCTGCTCACAACTGGCAACTTGCTAAAGTCTCTTTGCTGTTCTGTTTTTGCATACAATTCTGAATTAATTATTTGATCCTGGAGGAGTTATATGTCCTAGTAGCTCTGAATTTAAGCAGTTAAAATTGTGTGTTCCTGTTGTTTTAACATGCTGTTACTCTGTCAATGGTTTAGTAATGTAGTAATAGTCTGTTTATGAACCAAAAGAGGAATGAAAATTACTGATCAGCATTGTCCGTAGTGAGTAGAGGCTGATTTTAAGCTTTGAATCTTAATTTTGCCATGAACTATATTTTAGTTGTTTTAATGTTTGTGTGTTTTATTTTTGACTGAGATGAAGTTTTAAAGTGAAAAATGGCTATAGGCAGCATAAACCTGTCTATCCTGCAGAAGCTGGATCTTTTTTTCTGTTTGTTTCCCCCCCCCTCCCCCTTTTTTCTTTGAAGTTCACATACTCTCACGCTGGAGTAAGATTCAGGACCTGGTCCCTCCCCCTGGATTATGGCTCTGCTGAGGACCAAGTTTTGAATGGCTTCTATGTAATCTGTCTTATTTTGAAGATAAGGTTCGTTTGGTCTTCAGAAAGGGCAGACATACCTAACCTGTCAGCCAGTTGGAGGAGAAGCAACTGTTGAATGAAAAATTCCATATTCCTTTTTCTGTAATTTAACATGATCAGGAAGTAACTGATTTTCCTTTTCCTTTTGCATGTAGGTTAGGATGTTTGTTTGTAATTTGTAGGCTGGCAGAAGATGATCCATACCCCCTTCTGTGGTTGCTGACTGGGGTTCAAAGAGCTCTACAGTTTCTGAGGGCTTTTGCATCTTGAAGTTTAAAAAAATAAATGAAGTAACCAACAGAAGACTTTCTCTAAAAATGTTTTTTTTTCCCCTCCTCTTTAATTGGAATTGTTGGGGAGTGTAAGCCTGTGGAGAGGCCTGTAGCTATTCCTGCATCCTCAAATGCCATTGGGATAGCTGGCATGCAGTCTGACAATGGTGGTAGTTCTTGAGGTCCTGGTAACCATTTGGTGAATGTCTCTCTCTCCTTTTCTAGTCATATATAAGTGATCTGAGCATTGCCCTGAGTGGGTGAGTTGCTTCATTGCTAATATGTGTGACTTTCTGGAGGGAGTGTGTGGTCCAAGAGACCTCACAGATTTCTTGGACGTGGCCCATACTGTAATTGTGACTGTTATTTATTATATCCTTTCAGAAAGAGAAGATAAACTAGTTTCCCTAATGACTATGTTTTTTCCTATGCTTAAATGAGTTTCTGCCTTTAGAGGGAAGATATTTGGCTCCCTTTCACTTATTTTTCTGTACTAATGTTTTTGCTCAGCTCAGCTGGAAGATTCACCACCTACGCATCGGTTTGTTCCAGCACAAGACAGGTAGCTACTTAAATATGTGAAGAGTTAAATTTTTAAACATGTGCACTGTCTGGAAAATATTATAAAAGCAACTGGTTGCGTGTTGCAGTTTTTATGGTATTTAATATTTATAATAATGTGATTACTTTTTACAGTGGTAATGTAGCAAGATGTACTTTGAGTCTTGCAAAAACAACCTTAATTTTGTTTGATTGGACATGAAAAAAGTGTTATTTGATGATAATAGATGTGATTTCATAAATAATTTTTAGAACTCACAGTTTGGTGTTTTGCAGAACTAATACATAATTTTTCAGGACAGAAATCTGTGAAGGAAGTACCACCAGAGACGTCATGGTATCATCAAGTCTTCCAAATTAAATAAGAGGAAGAAATATATTGTATTGAGCTTTGTCTTGAAATATTATTTAATACAATGCAGCTATGTAGTTTAAACTAAATAGAAAATGGGTCTAGGAAATCTAAAACCTGTTAATATTTAAGGAACCCTGAAAAAATACATAAGATCTGAGGTAGTAATGAAAAAAGATCAGTTCCAATTGTCTGCAAAAATATTCTAGGGACCAAGAAAGGGAGAGAAGTGATTCTCTCCTGTCTTACAGCACACCTCTTTGTTCTGGAGTGCATTTACATTTGTTCAAATTGCAAGCATTTCAAGGTGTCTGTTATGAAAATATGTTGATGGAATCTAAGGAATTAAGAAGAAAGTGTCAAAAAGATCAAAGGATTGGTGGGATGATTTATGAGGAAAACAAAACTACTCTTAATGTTTTTGTTAAACAGTGGTGACATTAGGTCAAAAAAGCAAGGTGATAATAGGATGACATGAAGAAAATGTGGCCTGTATGTCAGTGTTACTTTGTGTATTGAAATAATTTTCTCTGGAACTGTTTCCTGTCAAATACCAAAAATTGCATTAGTCAGATATGATAAAATTAAATAGGATGCTTTGTTCAGAAAGCAATGCTGTAATGAGCAGTCCTGCATTGACCTAGACAGCGCAGACTGTCTGTTCTCTATCTCCAGTTTTTAAGAACAACTTAAGGGGTTTGTTTTGTTTTTAGATGAACTTTAGCTTCATTGGTGCTAAAGTTCACTAATTCGTGAACTTGTGTTAGAAGTTGTAATGGAAATACTTGCTGAATATTGATCTTAATATACAGAATCTGTCACACACCTCAGTACTTAGATGTTTAGGTTTGTGGTTAACTCTTTTCACTCTCCATGTCTGGAAAATTTTTACGTTTCATGCATTTAAACTGGCATGTTTTCCATTTTTTTTCTCTCATTTTGTTTTCCTGTTTTATTTCCTATAATGATGCAATGAAGCCTGTCATTCTTGTCTCCTCTCTTGAGGCACATCAATCATAAGCAGAGAGAGGGCACTGAGCTGGAGGAATTGCAAACATCCTGCTCCCATCTTCCTCACTCATGAGGACTCCACAGTCCTAAAGGCAGCAGGATGTGTATGCTTCACCACGTGACTGGGGGACACCTGCCGATCATGAATCCAGAGGTCATACCCTACCTGTTACCTTAACTGGGATTTATATGTTTTGACTGTTTGAGCATATGTACATCTAGTTATTTACGGCTGAATATTTGAGAAGCTGTATGTCTTGCAGTAACCAAAAGGGTAGACACTCCATTTTGTCAAACATCCATCAGACATATTTCTACAATTCATTTTAGGTGAAGCTCATTTGAAGTCACTATTATCTTATAAGCATGGGCAAATACTGGAGACTTTTGTATTTTGGATAGGGATGGTACAGCTTCCTGGTCTTTCATGTGGGATGATGTCAAGAGGTGGTTCATATGATTATTCACTGGAAACTTTAAATGTCACCAACAGACAATGAACTACATCAAACAAAACAAGCAAATACGACCACTGCTTTAAACAATAGGGAAATATTAATACAGATATTTTTGAACAAGAGAAACAGCTGAGTTATTTCCATTCCCTTTCCAAAACCTCATAACTATATCCCTTCATATAAATTAATGAGTACTACTCACAGTGTGCTTCTCAGATAGCTCAGTGACCAACCACATGGTAGTCATACATTCTGGTGTTTCCTGGAGAGGTGGGTTTGGCACACTGCCAGGGAGTGTGGTTTATTAAATTAATTATCTATGGTAAGTGCAAATTTTGAAGTTATGAGGCACTCACTTCATAATTTTAGACAGCTTTCTGTGATTCTTCCTGCTTTTATTTTTAGTTTGTGCATTTACATTTGATATTTTAAAAAGATGAATGTTGCCCAAAAGAGAACACAATTAATTCCTAAAGGCAAAGTTGGTTTATCCCTTTTTACAGTTATTTTTTCATTGTGTTGGTGAACTACTAGGCTTATTAATTGCATGAATGGTTTGAATTGATTGAATTTTGAAGAAGCAACCAAATCCTCAGCTTCTCTGTATTCTGGCATGGCTACTATTGAGAAAAAGAGCTTCTAAGAAACCTCAGTATTCTGAAAAATAACTGAAGGATATTGTTGTGTGATAAGTAAAACATGTATGGTATCAGTTGGTCTTTCATTTATAACTAGGCATTTGAACATGAAAATTCTGTAAATCTCTAACACTTTATGTAGTTTTATTCTAAAACAGACTCCTGTAGTATTTTTATTTTCCTCCTATAAACAGGTGAAGATGCAAAATTAGATTTGAAATTGGAATTTCCTTTGTTTAGACAGGAACAAAACAGCAAAAAGTTGAACCACATTGACTGGGTGGTGTCAGTTTCTTGATAAAATTGCAAGTATTGATTTTTGTATGGAATATATACCTGTTAAAGAGAGCCTATCTGTCTTGTTTCAACTGAAATGAAGATACTCGCTTCAAGGGTGTGCGTGTTCTCTTTAGTACCTTGAATTTTTTTATCTCCTGTGCCTAGCAGTTCCTTAGACCCTGTATTTATTATTCTTTTAGTCAATTAATAAAGGTAATGTTGAGCATCTGAGAAAGAAATGGGTACAGATTATAGTGAAAGAGATACTTACTTAGGAGATCTATTGCTGTTTTCAGGGAAGCATATGCTGACCTACATGCTGTGTATGTTAGTGCGTTTTTCACATGCTCTTCCTGTGTAGGGGGTACATTTCCATATTCTGAGCATATGATCCCATTTTGTGGCATTTTTGATTAGCTTTTGGCATCAAAATCACATGTATTCCATATGCGATGGAGAACTCTTGAAATTTTATTCTTTTCCCATCCTGAAACACAAGTTTGCCTTTAAGGAGTGTGATCACTGAGCAAGAAACTGTCATGCTTAAGTTGGTACTTCTTGCAGATACATCACATTTTTATCGGTTTTTTTCTTTTTTTCCAAGATCAGTCTGGCTTTGATAAAAGAAGAATGTTCTGAAACTGCATGTCAGCAGCTTTGCAGAGGGCATCCAGTACAGGGAAGTGGTCACAACCAGGGCACATTTTCAATCTCTTACTAAAGTGTAATTACATTTATTTATTTAACTTATTAATTTAATGTAGCATTGAAGACACAAATTCCAGTCCTTAAAATACAGTAAGCTTATATAACAGTTGCACCATGAAATGTCCATATTATTCTTCGAGGTGTTTTCAGGAGAACTGCAATTGCTAGGGTGGTAGGACAGTTTTTAATTTTGGAGTTTGAAAAACAAATAAAGGAACTGGAATATGTTAAATAATGGTATGAACATTCTATCTATTTTTCTTTCTCCTCAGGAGGGATTACTGTTTAAGGTTGTCTGGAGCTTGTTTTTTTTAAGACCATAACAGTGATGAGAGCTTGGGTATTTTTAAAAGTTACCTCAGCAATTGACTGGCATTTAAGAGATGCAATCTTCTCTTCCTTTATAAGACTCTGTTTACTGACTACATAGAAAAATACCAGCATCAATTATAACAGGAACTGATGCAAGAAATTTTAATAACTGGGAATAGCTATAGACAACCTTTAGCTGTATATTGATATTTGAAGTTTACATGAATCTGTTGATCTAAAGTGGAAGAAAATTACTTTTCTCAAAGGTGTTGAAAGACAGATAACTCATCTGGCAGTGATGATGTTGCAATACCATAGATATCTGAGTTCAGTTTATAGAGGTATTATGCAGGGTAAAAGGAAGTGAATTGAAATGTATGATCTCCACACATGAAGATTATACAGGATATATATACTTAGGATCACATAGATAAAAAGAAATTAGTTCTGCATGTGCAGAAATGGAGATGGTAACCTGGAAATGTGATTAAAAACCCCAGTCCAGCATAGCCATTGTAGTCATTGTTAAAGCCTTTTTCCAGCAGCAACTGTTCCATGCTGGTTTTCAGTTATCTTAAAATTCTGAAAGAACATCCAGGCACTGTCTTTATGAATTATTTGAGAGCACAGAATTGCCAGAGGGCCTCTGGCTCCCAAAGTCTGGCCTTCAGATGCCAGATGCAGCTATACAGTAGGTTTTTAATTTTAAGAGCTTTGCAGAGTATCTTTGCTCACCATGACACACATCTCAGAATGCTTCCCAGTGCTACCTATTAAACTTTAGGCATCTGCTCATTTCTGGGATACACCGTGTATCTGTATTAAATCTGAAATACACAAAAAGTTTGATTTTTGCATTAATTCTTTAATTCATTAGGATAAGATAATAACCAGTGTTCTCAAATCTCAGTTTCCTCCTATTTCACCTCACAGATGACTTCAGTATTTGGACAGTGATGTCAGCTACAAATCTTGTTTAGAACAAGTCAAGACTCTGCCCCGTGGGTGTGATTATCCTGACCCCTGTATTGAGGGATGTTGATTTCTTTCTATAAGGAGCGAATCGAACTGCAGCATTACAGTTGGAGCATCACTCAATAGGAATGGAATAACTATAAATGAGAGTGCAAAACCAATAAGGATTTTATAATTAGTGTTGTTCAGTATTTGAAAGAGATACTGTAGCTCTTTTCACATATCTATAACAAAGCAGATTCCAATCCAATAACTCCAGTTGTAACAGCATCCTTTAAAATAACCAAGGCCAAAGGAAGTATGTCCATAAAATTTTGAAAAGCTCCGCAGTAACTTCTCTGCTCTGTTAATACTGTTTACATCCCCATCCTCACCACTTCTCCTACCAATTTATTGGTTTTTTTTTCTTCTGGAAAAGTTTCAGAGACTAGAGTATGACACAAGTGTTCTGTCTCTATTAGATAATGTGTGATGAGTTAATGTTGTATGACAGACTTGTGGGCTGAATCTGTGTTTTGGTATGAGCTGCTGGGGAAGAGAGGTTAGGAAGATAGCTAATGTACAGATGTGTGAGTGGACTGTGCTGTCAGCCCTGAACAGTCAGAGTGCTGTTGCTGCCTGAGAGGGTAAGAGTAGTTGATGGTGGCAGGTAGTGATACCCCAGAAATGGTCATTGGCTCCCATCACCAGTAGTTTCAGCCTGACCTTCTGCATCAAGCTGCGGTAGGTGGCAATTTTTTACTCCTCAAGGAGTGGGTGCTACCTGAAAGCCACACTTTTTCCTCCAGGATGCTGGGTGGACTGGATAGAAATGCTGGAAAAGCCAGATGGGGGGACAGTGGGCTGTTTGTGATGAGATGTAGGCACTGGAATAAGTGTGTAAAACTCATACTAACTGTTAACTGTTTGTGGAAAATTTATCTGATGAAATTAACTTGATATTTTTTTCAAGTGAAGTGACAAGTTCAGTTGATGAATAAAGATGTGTAACAGGCTTAGATGAAGTACTTAACATTTCAAGAGCCTTTTGTGTTCACAAAGCAAATCAAAATATTGGTTTTGACCTGGCTAACTGATGGATGTAATGGAACTGTAACTTTGGAGTTGTCCTTGTTTACCCAGGTTTGCATATAAGCTGCTAGCTCTTCACTAACCATTTTACTAGTGACATAAAACAAAAAAAATCACATTACCTGTGCGAGCCTCTGAAGAGTCATAAAACCAGCGATTGCAAGGCACTAAAGGACCCCTGTGGTCAGGCAGCCTGACTTTCAGGTGGTAGAGGCATTGGAATATTTCTGGATTAATTATTGTTTAAGCTGCAATATAAAAAGAGCATTCAAAAATTACCAGTGGTAGGAAAAAAAATCAACTCCTTCCCTGCCAATGACATACAGCAATTAGTGGAATGACAACAGAAAGAGATGGTGATGTGGACACGTTAATAAGCTGAATCTGGTTAATGACAATTCTGAAGTCAAAGTCATCCTGATGGGAAATATGAGTAACTACCAGGGGTTACTCATGTCATGTAGAGATGTGGCAACTCTGAATAGAGGGTTACAGCAGATAGTCAGCTCAACCTAAGTTCTTAATATAGCAGGATGTGAGAAAACGACTATCACAATTCCTGGGTATAAAAATTAGGTGCTCTGCCTGGGAGTAGAAATAATATCATGTTTTTGGCACTGGTACAATTGCTACTGGAATAATCTACTAATGTCTATGAATCAAAGACAATGTTGACCGTGACCATAGAAGAGCAAGAAAAACCTGTATAGTAGACTGAGGTAAGGTGTCAGAAAGTTAGGGGCAATTCTACAGTCAAGATTACACGTTTTTCCCCCCTGAAAAATGAACTGTAATTCAACAATGAATTATTTCATGAAAGTCATATGGCTTGGGTTACATGGCAGTCCTTCCTTTCTAGTTCCATAAGGTATGAATCTCGTCCATGGAACTGTAGAATAGTTTGGTTGGAAATTATGTTTAAAGATCTTCAACTAGATCAAGTTGCTCAGAGCCCTGTCCAGCCTGACACTGAACATTTCCAGGCATGGGGTGTCCACCACTCTCTGGGCAACATGTCCCAGTGTTTCACTATCCTCATGATAAAAAACTTCTTCCTTATATCTAATCTGAGAGGTGCTCCAGATATTTCATCATTTTTGTGGCCTCCTGAGTACCCGTTCCAACAAGTCGACATCCTTCCTGTCCTGCCCTGTGAGGAACTCCATAGCTGGATGCAGTATTCCAGGTGAGGTGTCACGAGAAGGGAGTAGAATCACTGCCCTTCAGCCTTCTGGCCATGCTGTGTTTTCAGTTGTGTGTATTTGCATAGAGACCATAAACCAGTGCTTTTCACTTGTCAGATTCTTGGCTCATCTGTACACTGTAAAATGCTTGTGAACACTGAAGTCCCTCAAGATGTTATGCTTTGGGAACTTGTCCTGATTTAAAAAAAAAAAAATGCTGCTGAACTTGGTTGAGCTACAGCACTGTTGTCACGTCAATCAGGATCACCTGTGCTTTCTACCTGGCTGTGCTTTCTACCCAGGTTAGCTTACTGTAGGATAGTCCCTCCTGCAGTGCAGTGACCTACACATCAGTGCAGTTATAGACACATTTAGCTGGCCAGATGGACCCTACTAGTGCTTAACCTTGACTGCAACTGGTGGCCTAGGGTTTTTCGCCCAATTAAGAGCTTGAACACTTTTTTGGAGACATCTCCTATGTGAAATAATTCATTCTTGAAGAGATGAATGTAACTGAGAATGTCCATGATTCCAGATGATTTCTATAGATGTATTACTCTTCGATAATAAATCATGGCAGCTGGGGGATTGCATTATTTATACTGCAATGTCATATTTCCAGACTGAAATGCTACATACGTATTTGATTTCTTTAGAAACAAAAAGATGTCTTCCTAGCTGCAATACACAACTCCTTCAGATTGAAAGAAAGATAACTTTTTTTGAGCTTTTGTCATGGTCATTCTATTGTATGTCAGTGATAGGTGCTAGTTTTGGCATGATCTCATTAGCTGAGCACTTGCCATGTTACCATAGCTCTATTTGAATTTTAAGTCCTTGCTTTCTAGCATGACTTCTGCTGTTTCACACACACAAAAGAAATAAACCACACAAATCAAAAAAGTAAGTAAAATTTTTGTCCTTTTTTGCCCTTCCCAGACAGTTTAGTATGAGATCCTTTGTGGTATAGTAAAATAAAACCAACCCTTGATTTGATGAGTGCTTTGAAGAAAATCCTGTGTACTGAGTTATGCTGTGAAATAAAGCCTTCATAATTCACTGATTTAAACACAAACTTCTAGAAACACATCTGGGTATTTAGTTTAAAAATAGATACTACAATGCTTTAGTAGCTGATGTAACCCATTTCAGATGTTAAAAAAAAAAAAGAAAACCATGCCTTAACAATGTAGACTTACTATTATTTTCCAAAAATTGTAGTTCAAAAATATGGTAAAAATACAAAATTAAGTAAAAGTGCTAGAAGTATAAAGCTGAACTGTTTTCAGTTCATGTTGTGAGTGTACAGTGGATTTTACCTAATGAGAAAAGGACTGAATAATCAGTTCTTTCTAGCAATTATCTGATATGCCTGCAGGATCTTAATTAAAATGAGTCGTTCATGTAAAAGGAAACTAAACATTTCCCTTGACTCATTTTTCTTCCATAAATTCATTTTCGGAATGTCTTGCTTTCAAATTCTGCCAGAAATTGATATACAAGTATATTAAGTCATAAAAGTGCTGGGTGCAACTTCAAAGCAACTCTGTTCGAATCCCATGTAGCGCTGAAAAATTTGCCACCTGATTCATGTTACTTGATCTTAGAACCTGCAATGTTTGTAGAGTCAGTAGAGAGAACCAGAGATCTCCAAGGGAATGGTGAAAGTTGCAGTATTAGTCCACGGACACAGTTGCTGCTTGTGACCTGCCTGTCTTTGGAGTGGAAGTACCTGGCTGCTTGGTGCTGGTCATCTCTGCCAACATCCTCTCCTGAGGATGTGTAGGTGAAAGATCTGTGCCTGCCCCATAGCCCTACAGCATACTGGTGAAAGAGGTGGTGCCATAACCTCCCTTTGTCTGCTAGTTTGGGTGCTTGCACTGGAAATGGATGGACCTGTATTCACATCTTTTTGCAGGCTGGGGGACACACAGGCAGTCACCACCTCTGAGTGCTATGTCCTCACCATCTCGGGTCACAGAATTGTCAGAACGAGAAGAGTTGGGGGATTTTCCCATCTTAGTAATTTGACCCACTCATTTTGAGAGTAAGAAAGCCAGGAGGAAGGAAAAATGGTTGAAAGAACCCCATTTTTTGAGACTTTTTAGATGTTACCTGCAATTGGGAGTGAGAAGTTACCATTTGTCATCCCTATGCATGATGATTTTAGGTGAATTCTTAAAAATATAAAAAGCTTTAAATGTCCAGAGGATCTGGGCAATGTGAAGCATCACATCCATCTCATGATTTAATCAGAATTTTGTGTTGTTACCTGTGACTGCTGGTGATGGCTGGTGTTAGGCTTCTGATACAGAAAAAATGCATGTGAAAAGCACCCATGTTTTGGCACCGGTGAAAGACGCTCTCCAGCCCAACAAAGAGCTGCCTGCTGAGCTGTCAGTGCCGTGGGGAAGGCTGGCAGGCTGGCTGCTGCACCACTGTCTTGTTAAATGTGTATTTCAGAAACCAACTTCCTCCCAATTCTAGTTTTAGGCATCAACACAAGTAGCTTGATGTTAACTTTGCAAACCTAACTATCAACTCTGTTGAAACTGCACTCACAGTATCATCAGAAAAAGGGACTTAACTGCTGTTTGCTAGTATATTTTGGAAGTGTGTGTCCTTTGTTTATCACTTTGATACATTCTCATATTCTAGGGTTGATTATTTCCAAGGAGCTGAAAACCAGTAAAAATCAGTGGAAGATGTACTGCTTGCTATACCTGACTGCTTTTTATTAAATATCAAAGGGAAATAACCTTGTTTTTCTTTAACATGTTAGGATTAAAGGTAACATTCAGCTATTGTTTTGCTTTAGGTGCTTGCTTAAAAAATCTTTACTTGGAGCTGTGCTAATATATGTTAGTTTTTTGAGAAAGCTCTTCAGAAATGCATTTTTTTTATTTTATGTTTTGCTTTATAAAATTGGTGTTCCTCTTCTGAAGGAATATAAGAAAAGGCTCTGTTTTCTGTTTTTTGGAAAAATGAGATTTGTCCAGCAGTTGAGTTCAGACGTTTGGCTATGTGAATTTTTCAGAGATTTTTTTTCTTGCTGGGTAAGATTGTAAAGACTGTAATTGAGAAAATTGGTTTAAATTGGTTTCTTGGATCGTAAAGAATCAAAAATGGCAGACCACTAGGTTCCTAGTTATAATTAAAGTAAATATTTTAAAAAGTTACTCTGTGTGTAAATGTTGCCACTTGCTAATGGCTATTGTGTTTATTTCCACACCAAAGCAAGTGAGTTGCAAATGGGTTTCTTTTTAAGCAACTTGGCTTATACTTTCTGCACACTGTAAATGTTAATATTTAAACAGTGAAATCAGGGGGTTAAATTCTCTTTGATTATTCAGAATTGTTAAATATTTTACCAATTAAGAAGCAACAGATTTTATCTGACCCACTGGAGTGGGGTGGGATTTTTAACACTTAATCATTTATAAGCTACATTTGATGTAGGGGGCTAATGTTTATCGACTGAATTCTTGGGTTTAACAGAATTTTTTTCTGAAATACAGTGGAATCTAATTTAGTGTTTTCAGAGAAGCATTGTGGGGGGGGTTGTGTGGTTTTTTTCTTTGTAAAACATTGAAAATACTGCTGAGTTACTGATGCAGTTAACTAAATGTCCATGAAGCTGTGCTTACTAGAGATGCAGATGGCAGATGCACAAACGGAGAAATACATATGTCTTGGAAGTGCATTAATTTTATTTAAAGGCAGCTCTTCTGTGGATGGCTCTAAAATTTGAAATACCTTGAAGACTGTTTTGAATTTTCCTGTATTTATTGAGAACTGAACTTCATTGTATATAGTATGTAAGTAGTATACTGGCCACAGGAGGATTAATTAAAAGTATGGGCCTGTCAGATTGTATCTGCAACACCTGTAATAGGAGTTTGAGATGGAGAGGAGAGCTAGGAGGAAAGGATCAGGTTCTAATTATTTTTGTTTTAATTTTCTAAGGAGGTTGGTTGTATCCAGAAATAAAAAGAAACATTTTCCTGGGAAGGTAGGTCTTGCTGTGGCTGAGTAGGGGCAAAGAAGTGGGGCTCTGCTAAACACATACAGAATGTTTTTTTCTTGAGCAGTTTTTTCCCTTTTATTTGGGTTATTGATCAAATCAAAGGAGTGTAACTGAAGAGTGCCTTCAAGTGAACTAAAATACCTTCCAAGTGAACTAAAACATCCCTTCATTTTGAAAAGGATCCAGTGTGGACAGTTTCAGGAAGCTTGATGTCATCAACAAAGAGCGACTCACCTGTTCCTTGATAAGCTGTGGCTAGTGCTTTGTTCATGGCTTGTATGCTGCTGGACTGAATGCAACTTACAGTGGTTATCCTACTTACACTGGTTTTATTAATATACCTGTTTTTCTGTGCAGTTAACTTCATACATTTTTGCTACTCCCAGAATTACAGGAATCTTTGTGTCTTTTATCGCATCTAGCAGAAGAACTATAGTATCTTTATTACCAGCTTGTGCTAAAATTGTGATAACTAGGTACTGTTCTTGAAAGCTTGAAAATTCTCTGTTAAAAGATGTGTTTTTTTGTTAATTTGAGTTGGGTTTTTTTTTCCCCTAAGATCTCCACCATCTTAAGATATGGGCTTGCCAGTTCTCTTACTGCAAAAAAAAGGATGCAAATGAAATCTTATCTGAAAAAATGTCTTTATCTAGATTGGAACAGGAGGTTCACAATTTACCTTGTTACTACTGGGAAGATAAACATGGGTTTTCTGTAATGTCCAACTCTTGATGTTTTTATCAGGAGACAATTTAGCTTTAGAGAGTATTCACTATTGCAAGTAATGAAAATTGGATATCAAGTTTATACTGACATTTGAGCACTCTCTTTTAAGTAGGAATATTCAGATGAAATGAGGAAAATAATTTTTTTGTTTGCTTTTTTGGTCAATTGAAGTCATTGAAGACTTTCTGCTGATGTTCAAAACAATGGAGATAGGGCAGATTTTTTTTAAGATCACTGTCTCTCTGTATTTAAAAATCACAGGAAGTGCTGTATCACTTGGTGCACACTTCAAGTGATCAAATGCGTGTTCAGATGTGGCCAGATAAATTAGTCTGTTAACTGATAGATAAGTTTAAGACCTTTAAATTCCTGTTCTGTAGTTTTACTTGTAATTCTAAACCACTGTTTAAAATACAGGTAGTATTGTAGGAGATCCTGGATGCTTGCATAGTGGAAGTAAAAGATGAATCTTTGTGTTTTGTTGTAACATTAAGTATCCTTAAAAAAGGTAGATCAGTATATCATTAGCAGTTATTATATTATACTATAAAATTAGTTTTCTCAAAATTAGCTTTCTCAAACAAGTGAAGATAGGTGTCAGCCACTAGGCATATTATTCTGTGGAAGAGTTGTATTTTCTAACTGAACTGTGAAATGTGCATTTGACCCTGAAGTTGGATAATTTTGTGCACACATTTGTAAAATACATCCATTTGTAGGTTACCACACAAAATATTGCAAATATGTCTGTCTAAAATACTTAGGACACACAATGCTAGCATGCCCTGTTACTTAATTTACAGATGTTTTCTTTTAATGAAATAGTGGGCTACAAACTTAACCATGTTTGTGTTAATAAGAAGATGGTTTTGTTTATGTTAAACGTTTTTACCCTTCAGTCAGTTAAAACAAACCAGCAAGCTAATAACATTGTTAGGTAGGTTTCTCCTAAATCTGAAGGAATTTCTGTTTATCCTCTGCTATGACTGAAGAAAGTTTTAGCATGAGCAATTTCTGAGGCTGAATATTTGTGCAGTACTGCAATCGTAATAGAAAGCAAAGATGTCTGGAGTGATCAGAAAAAAAAAAATGTGTGGGCCTGACTCTGGTCAAATGATATTAAAAAAAAATTACAGATGAGGCAAATTGAAGGTGTTCTAAGATGCCATAGATGAGCAACCTTTCCGATGTTCTTAAAGAGGCCGGTCTTGGGAGCCCATTCATTGTCTAAATCCCCTAGAACTGAAGGAGGGCATAGATTGGCTCTGCTTCTGACCAGCCCTGCTCTTCCCCTCTGCCAAACTAACTCAAGAGAAAAAGTACACAGGCTTTTAAATGCAGTATCTTGTTAGGGTGACCTGTCATGCGCTCATGTAAGGGTGGGAAGGAGATGGGACCGAGTGGCCCTATGCAAGGCAGAGAGAAGGGAGGGCAGGAGTGGAAGTCCTCTGCCATGTTCCTTTTCAGGTGGCAAAAGAAAATTCAAACTGGTTAGGCTGCTCCTGAAGCTGCAGCCTTGGGGTTACAGGCAGGCCTCTTTCTTCTAAGAGATGCTTTCATTTTGCGTGCAAAAGGGCCAACTCATATTTTGATCAAAGGAGGTCAGTGAATACAGGAGACTGTAAGATGTATGACAGTTTTAGGAACATATTTCAGACTTGGCTGCCTGTAAGGCCATGACATGAATGATACCACGGAACTGGCCTTGCTCTGCTTCAGATCAAAGCTTTGCACTCTTCTCCTCATTTTACTTCTACTTCCAGATAATTGTGGACAAGCACAGCAGGACACTGTCTGCCTGACACATCTAAATAAAATCTTAATGCGGAGATTCCTGTTCAAAGCATTCCCTCGTTACCCTCCTCAGCTGTTGTGTTTCACAGATGGAAGGAAGCCATTTTGTTTTCACAACCTCTGTTGTTACTGTTTGATTCTCCCCTGGGAATCTCTTTTTCCAGGATTACAGTAGCAGTATGTTGGTTTTGGAAAGAGTAAAATAAACTGGTTCTGTTCCTGGAAATCGAAGTAGTGCTTTATGCAATGAAGAGAGATGTGGTACTATGGCCCCTGTACATAGTACTCTGGATTGAGGAGTGACTGGGAGATGTGACACTGACTGTGCTGAGTGTTTCCAGGTACAGGGCTATGCCCAAAGAAACATACATGGAAGACACAGTTGTCAGCAGTGAGGATTTAACTGATATCACAGAAACAAAGCCTAGCTCCTCCTGATACCTATCAAAGTATTTGATGTCTTGCAGAGGCAGACTGGTTGAGTTACAGTGGTTGAATTACTTATCTGATGTCTCTGGATGTCTCCTTTCTATGTCCTCATCTGCTGTGAGGATCATCCACTTCTACATCTGTTGGCAGTAAAGAGCAGTTTCTGTTTGAAGGGATCTTCCTGATTTGGCTGAGGCAAAGGGTATTTGAGGGTCTGCTCCCGGAGGTATCGCACTGCTCCTACCTGCATGAATAGCCAGCATGTGCTGGTGAGTACATCTGTATTTGTTATGAAAGCTGCTGTTATGCCTGATCTGCAGAGCGATTCTCGTGTTCCAGGGGAATAAGAGTGTCCCGTTGCTTTGTGAACTGTCCATGGACTTCTTGTGTTTACATGAAGGAAGATGGACCAGTGCTTGTGTGACAGTGCTGCCAGACAGAGCGGCTCTCACATCTGGGAGGAAATACATAGCAGTTCATGAGTCCTGCCAGTGGGTTTGTGATCAGTCTCTTTGCAAGAATCTGGAAATTAGCAGTAAAAATCCCATTCTGCCAGCCAGTATGTGAGGACACAGTGGGAACTGCTAGGGGTTTTTGTTTGTTTGTTTGTTTTGTTTTGTTTTGTTTTTAAGGATTCATTTGAGCGTTTTTTTAATTTTACTTGTCATTTCAGTGATCACCCATAATGGAACAAAAGATAGGATTGAGAGAGTGGCCCTGACACTGTTGTTATACATTTCTGTCTGGAGAACTACTGCCTCTTTGGTTTGTCTAACAAAACCCGCAAGCTTTGCAAAGTACCTTGGCAGAGGGAGTTTCCTGGTGAATAACAGGCTTCCATCTGGGTCTGTGGGGAGTTAAAAGGAGTGTTTTGATGATGTGGTACATTGCTAAGCTAGGCTTCAGGAAGATGTCAACAAGTGTTGTACCGGTGTATGTAAGATCCAGCAGTTAAATACTGTGTTAAACACGTGAAGTATAACCTTAATGGCTTTTTGTGAAAATTTGGGCAAAAGTATGATGGTATTACATTGATGATATTAACAAATGCCGGAGAAGTATTCTCTGCAAGGATCCCAGCATTAAATGGTTCCTTAAGGTGCAAATTATATTTCATCCTTGCAGTTCACAGGTTCTGACTTCATTTCTCCCAACACTATACTAAAATATCTTGATGTATCTTGAGGACTACTGAATCTACACTGGGAGATTTTATTTGAATTTAAGAAATTTCTAAGGAAAAATAATTGTTTTTCTGTCATGAAACCATTCCCTATAACTGTCACGGCCATTAACTCTTCTGTATTTATTTCAAAACTGTTTCTCCTTCATTTTAATATTGAGTCCTTTAGGAATTTTCAACCCTGAACAGTTGTAGAATTCAAGTAAGAATCTAGTTGTCTGTCAAGTGCTAGTTAAATATTGTGTTCTTTTATTTTTTGGTCTTGGTCCTTATTTATTGCAGTTGTTACCAGTATATCAAATATCTGAGGGAGGACAGGAAGAAAAGCACAGGTGAAAAGAGCAGATGAAGGAGAGGCATGCCACTTTACAGTGTATTGTATGTCCACACTGGAACACTCTGCTATGTTTCCTGGAGAAGCAGACTCTTCCTGACTCTGATCTGCTTCCTGGAAGCACAAGTCCCTTTCTACTGGATTTCTGGATCTTGATGTAAGGAAAAAAAAAGAAAAAAAACTTTCATATTTACCAGGAATTTTATTTTCTTTACAGGATCAACTAAGTCAGCTTAGCTAATCTTGGTAAGAAATGGAGATTGACACTTCGGAGTTTGAATTTGCTACTATGTAGAATATAGGCTATTTTGGAGAATGAGAAATTATTTGATGTGTGCTTAAAATAATCTGTTACTTAGGAAAGCACCACTCACTGGAAAATACAGGGATAATGTAGTATAACAACTTAAGAAAAAGCGGTGATATGCAAGGAAAATGACCAACCATATTAACAGATCTAGATGCATGTGAAAATAAGGTATTTCAGACTTAATTTTCATTTTTGGCAGGTTTAACTCTTGTTACATTGCTTGATGGTGAGGAATTTAATTCGATGTTACCTTTTGACTTTTCCAGCTGCACTCTTGCTTCATTTGTGTTCTTCGTGGCTTCAGGCTATTCCAAGCTTCAGTACACATGAGAAAGCAAACAACCCCTGCCATCCAAAAACTAAGCTAAAACAAAGCCCCTCTAAAAGAGTTTTTCTTGCCTTTTCTTTCCCCTGCTATGATGTACATAATCTGTCTTGATATTTAAGATCTCTTTATTCAAGTTTTATGTACTGTTTCTAGCCAGCAAACTTTGAAGGACTAAGAGTTGATGCATAACTTAATTGCCCTTGCTAGTTAAGTGGGACTGAACTGCATCTTTGTGAAAAATTATAAGAAAAAGAGTTTGCTTTATAGTTTAAAAAAGGATATTGATTTTACTAAGGAAAACTACATCCAGAGCCTGTAAAATTTCCAGAAATATTTGAAAGACACAGATAAAATTTGAAATTAAACTTTGGAATTCAAGTGTAGTATTCACAGTAGGACATAGGCACATTATTCTGTTGTTTGAAAGGAACAATTTGTTTACTTCTGGAAAATGTGGGAACTGTAAAGGAGCCAGTGTTGCAAATTTGCTGTAATCAAAACCCAATGAGACTCACTGGGAAAATACCCCACTATATACTACTGGAACAGAAGTTTAACAGATGGGCTTAGTAAGATTATTTTTAGACATGTAAATTGGTTGAGTGTTATCAGTAACACTTTCTCTTACTTGAACTGCAACCAATAGTTTGTCAATTTTTTCTTCCTAGCCACTCAAAGGTTAAATTAGAATGTTTTACAAATGATTCTTTTTCTGTCTATAACTTCTGTTTTCAAAATCTACAGATATGAAATAAATAAATAAAAAAATCAAAGTGAATTTTTTTCCACAGTAGAAAAGCAATGCAATATGCTGTTGAACAGATCCATGGAGAAGATAATTGAAAGCTGTTGAGCAAAGCTCTAGAAAATCATTATACAGTCACAGTCTTTGTCAAGCTTTATGGATAACCTACTTTTAAAATGGGCCCCAAGAGTAGAAAAAATTCAGATTAAAGAATAGTGTACTGTATGCTTCTTTGTCTTTGATTCTGTCTTCTGAAATCTGATTTTCCCAAAGCTCTATAGAGATTACAAGGAGTATACTGACTGCATGTTGGTTCCTATAAAAAAAACCCGAGGAATTTGAAAATACAGAAACAAGAAAGCGGCAATTGATCCTGGCATTACACAGGAACATCTGTCTGGAGTTTCAAAGGCAGCTAGCTATCAGCTATGGCAGATTTTCTGTCTGGCTGTGCAAGGACTGTGTGAGCTTGTTGTGTCTATATTAAAACTGCTATTGTTCTCCTGCTGTGAAATGGCAGATGGACATGTCTATCCTGAGAGATCTGCGACTTTTGGCTGACTTGTAGTTTTTGAATCCATGCATAATAGAGCTTGCCCTAGTCCTTCAAGAGGGAAGAAGAACATAGATAGAAAAAAAAAAACCAAAATGAAATGTATGGTACCAGGCTGTATTGTGAAATCATCAAAAGTAAATTCCTTTCTTCTTTTTGAAGGCAAATGGGTTGTTTTTCTAAATGGGAGTTATCAGCTTTTAGTTTATTTTTCTGGGGATATAACATATATACATACATGTGCAGTGGATATTTTTCTTTGCCTTAAATGAAACAATGGTTTTGTCTATTGGTGCTATTCTAAAGTAGTTACATAGACAACCAGTACAAAGGCATGGAATCCTGAAAAGTATAGGGATAAAGAAGACTGAATTTGTTGAGATGTAGGAAGGGAAGGTATCCAATTCAAAAAGACATGATGTGAATTAATGTGTCATTAGAAACATGTTAATTAGTTTTTTAATTACATGGGTTTTTCTTAATATGTAGCCTAAATATATGTTAATTGGTTAATAAATATATTTTATGTTTCTGAAAATTGTTTGCCTGGCAAAATCTTATTAAAAACATGCCATCTGTATTCAGCTCAGGTAAATGTGTTTTTTTCTTGAAGTAAATGATTCTAGAATTAAAAAAGGAGATGGAATTACTGCTGGTTTTGAGACATCTATTGTAAAAGTACAACTGAATTCACTGGGGCCACTGCTGTGATGTAAAGCTAAATGCTGATGCTTACTCTTCAGTTTATTGTTGTTTAATTCAAACACTAGCATTTTTGCTTCTGTGATGTTTCTCTGCAAGTTTGTGAATTGTTAAGGTCGGCTAAGGCAATCCGTTAGTCAAGTGTGTACCACTTTAAATTGGGAGCTATAAACCATCCTTCTAGACAGAAGAATCTGTTTAAACAAAGTCCTCATTTAAGCCCTATACAAAGAAATACATGATGAAGAACAATATATTGTAGAAGGGGAAAACATGGAGTGGACTGTGGGTGAAAGCATCACTTTTCTTTTACAGAATTTTCTGTTAACATGTGAATAGTAAGTGCATATTTTTAAAATACTAGGAAGACAACTATTAATTTAGTTAAATATTTGTCTTGCCTTTTCTCATGCAGTACTTTAGACAGGTGCATTACAACTCATCTCTTTGTTACATGTAGTTCCATACAGAATAGTTGAAGAAAGCAGATGAGGCAGTGTGTTGTGCATCCACTACATGGATGCACAGCAGTATGTCAGTGTACCCTCCTGAACAAGGGTCAGTCAGAGTCAGCCAGTGTCTTTCTTTTTCTTTAGCTGTGAAACTGTTCCTTCAACTGCCATGTTCTGTGAAAATTGATTTCTTTCTGCTAATACATAACTTTATAAATCAAAAAGAATTAGTTCAATTCAGAACAGTGTATTTGAAGTCCAGTATTCAGTAAAATTTTGATCCACAGCCCAAAGGAAGGTTTGCTACTTACCTAAACTGATGATTACCAGTGTTGATCAAGAATTCTTACCAGCTGTGTTTCTGGATGACTCAGATGTCTTGTTAAAGACGGAGTGGATTTCAGCCAAGTCTTTTTTCAGACTGAATGATAAGGTATAAATAGTTACCGCGGACAAAAAAGAACACCAACAAACATTTCAATTCTGAATTTAATTAATGAAATGTGGACATTTGTCAGGGGTAAGGGTTAAGAAATGAGATAATCCAGTCCTTCATCCATGTATGTTATTGCGGTTCTCTATGTATTATTCATGTTAGTATTCATTTCAGTTCTTCTAAATGGATTTTGGGTAAGTCTTTTAACTGCTCTATTGATCTACTGTCTGATGAGATACATCACTGTGCTGCTAAATACAGAAGGTGTGTGGCCTTGTACTTGCTCAAGTCCCGTGTATGCATTGAACATAGCAAATTGAAATTGTGCAGTAACTCTGCACAATTGATATCATGGGCCCCAAGCTGACCAAGCTAAAAGGATAAATATAGTTGTTTTACTAATGAATTGAATACACTGGTAAAAGGAGTCATTCTACTATTATACTTTCTGGCTACAAGTAGATTTGAAGCTCTAGTGTGTGTTTTAACCTAATCCAGCATCTGTCGTGGCAGCCAGCATTGATGGAGAATGGAACTGAAGTGTATAAATGCCAGAAATTATGTGTGTTAACTGGGGACCGACGTTTTGATTGGTGTCTCTTGCTCTTGGCTTTATTTTTCTTTAAAAAACTTCCTTCTCTTTAATTTTTATTAAAAAAAAGGAGAGAGAGAGACGTACCTAGATTAGTGTGACCTTTTATAGTTAAATTATTCAAATTAGTGCACATCTGATAGTGTTGTTTCTGGCAGTACCAGCAGGCTGCTTTAGCTGATCATTGTGTAACAACACATATTAGTGGAATCATGTCTTCTTCATGTGCGAATCCAGTCAGCCTACCTTCTAGGTAACCTGACATTTTCATTTACTTCAAGGCAGATACAGAAAAAAGATTGCCTTCATTGCCTTCTTGCTATTCCTCCTACATTATCCATGTCCTGACAGGCTGTCAGAATCGCTTGTGTCTCTTCTGTCTGTGACAAGGTGAGCTGCCTCCCAGTATTATGGAAAATTTCTTAACTATAGGCCTTTTTAGACGTTTACATTTTGGGAAAACTTAGCAGGAAAGTGACAGTGCTGACTGCAATTGAGAGCCAGCAGGGGATTTCCATTCACACAATAGCCTCCTACTATAGCAATAAGAAGTACCTTGGACCAGAACAATGGAGACACAGGCTTCCTGGACTTTACCAGCAGTGCAGCTGAAGGCAATACCTCAGTAGACCTCCACCTACCAGATCAGGCCAGACGGCTTTGCTTAGTTGTATAGAAGTGTTTTGTTAAACTTCTGTTGAACCAGTCTGTTTTATTGGCTCTGAGTAGCCTATGGAAGCCAATCAATAAGGTTGGTGGCCTAGACTGTTTCTTTACTATCTTTATTTAAAGAAAAAACCCCAACCAAACACAAACATTTGCTGCCTGAGTACCTATCAGTGGTCCAAACTAGTGTTGTTTGTTTGGTTTGGTTTGTTGATGTTGTTGTTGTTGTTTAAATCTAGGTGGCCAGGATGTACTCTTACTAATCTCCACTTCTTACTGCTTTCTCCTCACCCCTTTTTCAGCTTCCATGTCATCTCTTTACCTTCCGCTTTCACTGATTTTAATAGCTTACTGTGCTCAGGTAAGAACCAGAAGATTGCTAAACTGAAAACCAGCATTATCATTCTTCTCTTTGTCAGGTACTTTATTCTGAATATTTGGAGAATCTTTGGGAGAGCAGGAGACTCTTCAGAAGGCTGGGGAAGGGCACATGTAAACCTACACTCCCTACTTACTTCCTTTTTTAAATATATATATTTATATATAATATAAATATATTTTATATATATGTATATTAGAGGTGCTGGAGAAAATGAAGAGAATTGGAAGCTAGTCAATAAAACCTGAAAGAGGAAAAGAATTACAAGCTGGTCAATGAAACCTTAATCCCTGCACATTTTTTCAACAAGTTATTAAACAGTTGCTTTATAAGCACCTCAGGAATAATAAAATTGATAAGCAACCAGTATAGATTTATCAAGTGCCAACTGTGTCAGGCAATTTCAGTTTCCTTCCTTGACAGTACAGCTAGCCTAGTAGATAAAAAAATGAGCAGCAGATGGATGAGGTATCTTAACTTTGTTATTTTTTTCCTGCAGTGACTGGGTGTGATATTCTTGACTGTCTCGCACATCACTCATAGAAAGTGGTGGGGAACTCCACATGAAATGGTTGTGAAGTGAACACACAAGTGGTTGAGAAAAGCTCTCCAACTGTCCTTAATGGTTTATTGACAACTGACAAGTCATTTCAGAAGGGTCTAGTGTATATTCTGGTTTTGTTCTGTATTTTTATTAGGTACTTGACTAGTGGAGTACAGAGAATGTAGTAAATGATTATCAAGCTGTACTCTGCAGACCCTGTGGATCCACTGGTTACTTATAAGGAGTCATGATGGTTAACTAACAAAAGCAAACCTATTATCAGTAGGTCTAAATTCACTACACAGGGTCCTATGCCTCAACTGGAAAATTTAAATGGATCTCACATGGCAAAAGGATGGTTGAAAAGCAGTTATTTTGGCAGTTTGGAGAGACAATCCAAACACAATGAGTTGAACTTCCAACTTGTGATGTTTTACATACTTGTTGGAAGAGGAATGAAAACCTAAAGTAGTAAAGCTAGTGAAAATCTGGGGTTTGTAGTTAGTTGAAGGACAAATAATTTGTTTATACATCTGAGATGTATAATTAAGGAATGTTGCATGTAAGAGGACATAGCTGTTATTATCTGTTTAGCACTGCTGAGGTCTCAGGTAGAGGACTCTATACAGCAGCTGCTATAAAGTGCTTTGATACTATAAGCTTCAAGAAGATTTTGAAGGGATTGACTTTGTTTGGTCTCACTGGGAAAAAACAAGATTTGTGGGAGACATCTTATGGAAAGTGAAAAGCTTTATAGGAGATACTGTATTCCACTAGAGGAGGGCAGAAAAAAAATTAGTAGTATGACTTTGGGTAGATAATAGAAAAATATTAGATATGCTAATTTCTGTGGCAGCTACCTAATACCCTGTGTCTATTATGTGGTTTATCCCTCTACATTTTCTCAATAACTTGTTTCATTTGGTTTAATAGAAGGGACAGGTTCTCACATGTCACATAAGTGGAGATCAGATAATCTCAGTTGCCAGCCATAGGCGTCTGAGTCACACTGGGTTTCCAGGCTGAGGTGCTGTTGTCATTTCTGATGGCTACTGAGTGCAGCAGTGAGTAGAACCTGGGCAGCAAGCTCTGTCCAAAAGAGCGAAATCCTGTTTCGTTATGAACAGGTGATGACAAAATTATACCTTGATGGGTTTGTTGTTTTCCCCAGAGAAAAGATATCAGATTTAATATCACCTTCATTTTTAGAAGAAGTTTTGAAAAGTTCCTCCACACCTGATTCTTCTTGCAGTATCTCTTATACAATAAATAACCATACCGCTGACAAACCCCTAAAACACCCCCAAAGCTACCACATTCCTGCACTCGATTGGATGATTTATGGATTTGTGAATAAATCTGAAGGGACTGTTGATCCTGATGGAAATTTAATAGGTAATTAGATTGAAAACAACATTTAATACGTAAAGGGAACAGAAATCTTGGCCTAAATTACTTCTTACTGCTTATACTGGGATCTTTGTACTGTGCTGGGGCGTTTCTCAAGTACAGGGTCCACCTGTCCACTCTTGATTTTCACTGAATTAGAAAAGCTTTCTAAAAGTAGACCAACATTTAACTGTTTTGTAGAATACAGCCTTGGCTTTTAAAACTGGTTGTACTAATTTGTTTTCCTGTTTGAAAGTTGGCTGTGGATCGTGGCTTGTTTCCCAGCAGCAAATAAAATCACACATATTGGAGAAGAAAATTAATTTTTTTATTTGTAATTTTTATTTCTCACAATAATTACACATAACTGTCTAAATCTGTTGTGTCTTATACCATGCTGCTTACAGGAGTAGTGATTAATGCTGTTTGAGAAGTGGGAGAGAATTAAGAGTCTAATGTCTGCATACATTTTGTGCCTGTTGCTTTGTCTGCCTTCGTCTGGTATTTGGCATGTCTGCCTTTATTTAATGAGAACAGATGACTAGCCATGTTCTGGTCAGGCCAAGTGTCCATTTAGTTTCATACTCTTTCCAAAGGCAGTTAGTAAAGATGCTTGGGGAGAAAAATGTAAGAAATACCTGAAGTATATGTAGTAATTCTTTCCCATGGCTAGGTCCCTTAATTAGATGGTTTAGGGACCTCCTTAGCTAAAGGTTGAACCCAAGCATTTGTGTTTAAAGTAACTATCAGTGGGTCTGTCATTCAAGAATTTATTTATTTTTTTGTGTGTCCAATTGTGTGTGTCCAATGTCTTGCTGCTCTGATTCCATAATTCAGGTACACACTGTGAAGAAAAAGCATTTCCTTATTTGTTACAGATATGTCATTTAGTAACCTGCCCACTAGTTTTTGTTCTGAGAAATGGTTTCTTGTTGACTTTTCCACACATCAGTCATTCTGCCAGCCTCTGCATCCTTCTCCTTGGTGATTTTTTTTCTTTGCTGAAGAATTACTTTGGTCTTGGAAGGTTTGACAGTGTTTTGATGCAAGAGTCAATCCTACAACACTGTGAAAGCACCACCATCCACTTGGTGGCAAACACACTGATTTTTTTTCTACTTTACTATCAGTAAAACTGAGTTAAAATTTATTTAATTGAGATACTATGATTTATGGGTTAAATTACGTATATTAATTAAGGAGGAACCAGATTGTGGTTTGAAAATTGTGATGATTTCCAAAGTAGAATAATGCTGAAGTTTCTCCCTTTGTGTGCTGTACATAGTCATTAATGGTGGCTACTGTTATTTAATGAAAAATATTTTCACAGGCTAAACCCACTTGTAATATCTGAGGGATTTTTTATGGTTTCTTCTTCTATTTTTATGTAAAAATTTCAGAATAACAGAGACAATCTTATTATAGCATCTTACTGTGTTCAAAAAGCACCTTGGCAAACAGCTGTTGAGGCTGAGAAACAAATTCAGATGAATTTCAGTTAAATAAGAACAAAATTACTTTAGAATTTAAAAAATGCAAACGCTTTTCATTCCAAAGAAAACCATACATTTACCTGATTTATTGGATCTAAACTATTTCCCAGTCTGCTGAGCCTGTAAGTGGATTCTCTGCAAGTGCTCTGGCTGTCCTGTTTTGTCTCTCTTTTCGCCCGTTACCAAGCCATATGTGCCTGTTTATCAAGTGCCCTGTTATGGAATAAGCAGGAGGTTTAGCTGTGCTGCCCCTTTATGGCTTGCACAAAGGAGTGAGAGTCTATTTGGCATGCAGTGGTGGAAAGGACGATTTGGGTGTATGTTGTGTATTAGCACGATGCAGTGTGGAGCAGGGTGTAGTGGGAAGGGCTGGACATTGCAATGCTGCTGAATGTGTGTTGAGCATGAGGTTGTGGATGGTGGGAGAAAGCTACTGAAGTATCTCTTATTTTCAAAAATAGGGACCCATTTGGAGGAGGGACTATAAGAGATCCTGTCAGAAATCTTGATCATCTGTGAAGCACAAATCTGACAAGAGTAAGCTTCATTAATAGCAGAGCTCATGGATCTGCTTGCTTTAATCAGTTTTCCGTAACTGAGGAATTCTTTGCCATATAAGTGTTTATTTCAGATGCAAGTTTTCTATTAGCAGACAAACACAATAAATTTTAATTAGAATAATTCAGACTTCGCTCCTCCAAAACTTGATGAAATAGCTCTCTTTGTCTTGAGTGATTTCTTCATATATTGTATTAGGAGCCTTAGTGGTGAGAAGTATTGGATGGATGACTCATCTGTCTTTACTGTGTGCTAGGTTGCATGAATGATACTGCGTATATGCTTGTCTACAACTCTGTGCTACAAGTTACAAGGGATTACTGACCATGGAATTATCTACAACTGTTAGTTATCTTGGAGCTTCTTACCTTGGAGAACTTTGTGGAGAGACTACCAGAGAGCAGAATAGACTAGATTGGCAGGCAAAAGGTGGGAAAAATATGTGGCCTTCTATGAAATACTAAACTTAAAATTAAGGGGAAATGTTTTATGGGTCTTTGAACATTTTTCAATGTTGTTTTGAGTTACAGAGGTCAAAAACAAACCATGGGTTTGGTTTAGGTAGGCTAATGCTTTATAGCCCAGTGATCATAAATGATGAGCTGAAATATGTTTTTTAAAAAGAAATAGGTTGTACTATTATCCAATAATTCGCACTATGTTTAAGTTGTAAAATGTTCCTTTTCTTTAGAAACAGAAAATTCTGACAAGGCCCAATAGATCAAATTCATTGTAGTACTAAAACCATGTATAAATACTTTTTTGTATTTCAGAATTAAGTAATTTAGTAATAACTTTAAAGTTATTCACTCTGACATAAGCAGGAGGAGTTGTATTATACAAGAACTACTTAGCACTTTTTAAAATTTACTTAGAATATATAAAATTTTTGTTGTTGCTCTAGAGTTTTTGGGGTATTTTTTGTGTAGCCAAGTGATTTCATATTATAATTTTATACTTACTTTGTGTTGAAAAATACCAGTCAGCAGTGGTTTGGGTGGGGGGATTTTTGTAGTCTTTTTCCTAGGCGTTGTTCCAAAATACACAGCTAAAATGCTTCATAGGTTTTGTTTAGAGCAGGGCTTTTAATGTGAAAGATCACTGCTGAGTCTTTTTGATGCAATTTGCAAATACTTGATTTGTGTTCTTTCTTCAAACTCAACATGACATTGCTGTGAAGTGTGGCTGTTAGAAATACATGTGATTGTCTTGCATACTCTGTTTTAAAGAGGATCAGAGAGCCTGCCAGTTTTTTTCTGAACATTGAGAAGTCTAGTAATGAGAGAAAGAGGAGAGTACATGAGAATTAATTGTGTCAAAGGGTTAAGATATCATCTTACTGCAATAAATGTGGATAACTTCCTTTGGACTGTTTGGGTAAGGTTGTACCCCGATCTGCTCCTCAGTGCCCATGACTGAAATTTATGATGCATGGTAGATGCCTTTCGGCACAGAATGAGCAGTCAGCTTTTCATTAATTTGTAACAGAGAGACTGATGAGAACATTGTTCCATGCTGTGGAGAGCTTGTAGTGAATTCCTTCAACGTTAAGCAAGCTAAAAATAATTCTCTAGAAAATGTATGCGTTAGCTAAGCCCTTTGTTTTCTGAACATACATTTGAACAGATGTGATGAAAGTAAAGAGCAGCATGTATCCTCCCTCTTTTTAAAGTAGTCTTGAAACTATTAAGATTTAAAATTGGTCAGTAAAGTTTACATATCATTGGGGAATTTGTCTATTTGCAGTTTAAAGATTATGTTAGAAAACTTTGTAACTATTTTTACATATGTTGATTCTCCGAGAGGACTGGGATGGAAGTCTGCAAGAAGGTAAGTTGCTGAATCCAACTGCTCCTAGTAGGCAGAGCAAAGGAAGAACTGCACACTAGATAAAACTAGTTTCCTTTGCTACTGTTTGGAGGCATAAAGTTTCACGAAATTTTAGTTTCCACGGGAAGAGGAACAAAGATAAGAGCCATTGGTACAAGCCTTTAAAAATTGTGGTGGAGTGGGTTGTGGAGGGAGAGTTGCCAGAGTGAAGAGAGAGAAAAGCTGTGGAGGGAGCAGAGATATTGCAACTGAGGGGCAAAACACAGATGAAGGAGACTGGTTGGAAAGCAAAATGAAAGCTTTGAGTAAGCAGGCAGTTGTTGCATGCGAGACATCTTTGCTATGCATGATTTCCCAGGTATCTTCAGGTATCAGGGAACAAGGGGCAGCAAGCTGTCTGTATAGTCTATAATATTTCTGTAAAAATAGAATGCATTTATATCCTTTTTAAAGTAAATTTTTAAAATGTAGGTCTCTATGTCTCTTTCTTGCCTCAGAGAGCAAAGATGTTAATTGCTGGATGAAACTGCATAGCTGTATTTCAGACACTGCATCTCCTTGAGGGACAAATGGTCCATGGCAGGGATGTTCAGTGGTAGAAACCTGTCCACCATGAAGGTCTCACACTTCAGTTGCTGGGGAGGGAGGCCTGAGCTGGAACCCTTTCCTGGAGATAAATTACTGCTTTTTCTTTTTTTACAAAGGGAAAATAAAAATAACTACTGGAGTATTAAGATGCTGTTCTGCTCCCTATCTGTATGGTAAACAAATCATTAGGGCACTTAGTTGTGAAGGTGTCTTTCTGTCCTGGCTGCAAGATGATTCAAACCATCCCAACCTCTCCTGGCCAGAGAGGCTGGAGCTGGCAGGTCACCAGCATGTGGCCACCTTCTCTGGTCCTGCTGAAGCTGTGTTACTGCCCAGCTGGGAACTCAGCCCTCTTTGTGCCATGGAGAAAGGGAGGTTGGCCCTGGCTTAATTATTTGCACTTAAAGGGAATGTGGAGATCTCATCTCTGGAACAGAGGCTGTTCTTAGGACTTTAAACACTGAACAGTGGCAGACCTCTCTGTGGATCTCATCTTGATTTAAACTTTGTTTTTTGTATTTGTGTTGGGAAAGGGGTTGTAAGACAGGAAATTGCTGCAAGCTGACTTAGTATCACTAATTTAACCTGGTATGTGTGTCCCTGAAAGGGTATGCATTAGATGCAAGTATCCTGTTCTTAAACCAGTTTTCCTTTGCTAGCCTAGTTTCCCAGGGCAAAGTATACTTTTGAAATCACTATGGTAGTTAGTTGTGATTGATTTTGGTGGCTGCAGTATAGTTAATGTGTCTGTGAATTTAGGAAGAAAGAAAATGAAAATATTAGGTATGAGGTCCAACAGCATAACACATAAAATTAATTATATGCACATCAGAACATCTCGGCTAGATGCATTTTCATGGTGTTAGGTGTGTGAATAGAGCTTCTGTTTGCTCACATAGATGAGGGTCTGGCAAACATGAATCCTTAACTTTTTTGGGTTAATACTAAGAAACAACAAAGATGCATTTATTAGAAAAACCCTACCTTAAAATTCAGGCAGGAAGCAAATGGAGATCCCATTGACCTTGTGTTGAACCAGGAAAATACTCTTAATTTACAGATACTGTTTTGACTAAATACAGGAATTTATTTGTTTTGTAAAAGTGTATAGAAATACTGAATTTAAAAGCTGTTTGGGGCAATGTAAACATATTACTTATCCAAAACACTTCAAGGAAGGAAGTGTGTACTTCACACTTTTCCTTAGGAATTAATGTCTTGCTTTTAAGTAGTACTAATTTATACAACCTATATTTATAATAAACAATACAAACTGTAAGGGGCTAAAGGGTTTTTTTTGTTTTTTCCTCTTAAGGAGAGTCTTTCATCTCTTTACTGCACATAGGCTCAGAGACCTTCTATTTGAAAAATACTAGTAGGAATTAATTTCATATTTTCTTACACTTAAAGAATAGCATTAAATATCAGTTCCTAGTCTTTATTACTTACGTTAATAGTGGCATAAAAATCATACTTGAGTGCTGCATAAAGAAGGTGCAAGATGCCCTGAAAGCTTTTTCGTTCGTTTTGTAGGAATATTAAAAATTTATTTTGGCCTCATGGCTGCCTACATAACTTCCCTGTGCAAATCTTAAAGTTGTTTTCTTATTTGGCTGAAAATGTTATACATAATTATCATCTTGTTTGGAGTTTTATAACATGGACTTCTGTTTTATAATCTAGTGAAAAGCATTCTATTTGTTTTATACAGACATTCACAAAATGGGGAATTAAAGAGAAATATTGTTGTTTCTCTTTACCTTTATGAATAATTAAAGCATATTCTCCCACCTCCACTGTATTTTTACTTCCCATTCTATTTTTTAAAAAAATAATTTTCTAAATATTAACTTAGGTAACTTCCACCTTAGATAAAATTCCACAAATTGAAAAATATTAGTCCAAAGTTAAATTTAAAAGTAATTTTGAACAAGGTTGTCTTTCATACAGACAGAAAAATGGGAGCTGTATCCCTATCAGGCTAAGACAAGATTCCCAAAGAAATGGAGGTTTTCCACAAAGCTGAAAGAAAAAAAAGATTGAATTTTTGTCTGCATCCAGACTGTTGGTGTGGAGCTGAGTTGTTTGGTCACAGGCTCTTTAGTCCTGCAGCTTGAATTTTACCTGTCTAAAAGGCATTTTTGCCTTCATATCCAACCACCTAATTGCTATCAAGAACCTCTTTCACTTGTCCATATAGTGCTGGATCACTGTTCAGGTGTGAAGTTGCAGAATAGCTTCCGGATTTGTCTTCAAACAGCACCACTTGGGCTGTTCATTGTTTTCACTCTTTAGCAGTTTCTTGTCTAGGCAATTCAGTTCTTTGAATGTGATCAGACATTAAACAAAACTCTAAAAAAGTTCTCAATAAGCAAGACTTTGCCTTTCAGCCAGATTGTAGTGCTGGAATAAAGTCTTTGACCAAAAAAGGCAGACCAGAGTAATAGGTTTCCCTGATTAGGCTTTTATAACTGCATATTAGTATTTTTGGAGCTTGATTATAGTGTGATCACAGAATCATTATGTATTATTTAGGAAGAAAATAATAATGATTAGAGAAACTGAAGTAGCATTTAATTAATCTTTGATTCTAGTAATTAAAAAATAGTTGTTTCAGGAGCAAGATGCTTTTGAGTGACTCTGTGGGAAACCATTATATTAGGCACAAAGATTTGAGATCCAAGCTTAACAGCAATGTATGCCGTAATCTCATCCAAACCTGCTTGTCTGTCATTAAAAGTGAACTGGTTAGGCTGTAGGAATTAAAAAAAACAAAACAAAACCAACAACAACAAGAAAGCACCCATCTTTTATAGACATACAGTCTTTTAGAAGAACATGCTTTATAGATAACTATACGTGTACTATATGTAAACTGATGTAAGAGATATTAGTTCATGTTAGTGTCTGAGAGTAATATTACAAGTGTTGGGAATGTACCCCTAGAAATTAAGAGTATTTAATATTAGTTTCTGTGTCTCTCTTTTTTAGTTCAGTTGTACTTTGAGTTAATTATAAACTTTCATCAATGTGTTTATGAATATTCTCTCTCCAAAGTCACTTCAGCATGTGAAATATTTTTAACGGGAATACCATAGGATCACAGGATGGTCTGGGTTGGAAGGATCCTTTAAAGGTCATCTATTTCCAACCACCTTGCCTTGGCCAAGGACACCTTTCACTAGACCAGGCTGTTAAAAGTCCCATCCAACCTGAAATGGGGTATCCACTGCTTCTCTGGGCAACCTGTTCTAATGGCTCACTACACTCCGAGTAGAGAATTTCTTCCTTACATCTAATCTGAACTTCTCCTCTTTTAGTTTAAAACTGTTCCCCTTGTCTTATCACTATGTGCCTGTGTAAAAAGTCACTCTCCTTATTTTTTATAAGCTGCCTGTAAGTTCTGAAAGACTGCAAATATACACTATTCAGAAGACAAAAAAAAAAACAGGTACTGTTAATTGACTGAATTTTTTAAAGCAGCACTTTCTCTAGATGACTTACAGTTTTGGAAGCTGGAACACTGTTATCACAGCTAGGCTTTGTGAACGAAGATTTGAGAAGGGCTCTACCCACACTTGCTACAAGCATGCTGATGGCTAAAAAGGCCAATGTGAGATAGACAAGTCTGGTTGCAGAAGGCACAGTGGAAAGACTCCTTAGGTGATGTCGACAAGATGCGATTCTTCCTGCGTTGTCTTTTCTCCTCGAGAGTGATCCTGCGTGTGTTCTCAAAAGCAGCAGCAGCGTTATAGATGGTGTGTCTGTCTCCAGGCCTCCCGATTGGAGGCCAGGGTAGACCAATGGTGGTGATCAATATGGCCAAGGCTGAGGGATTGTTTCAGGCAGTCCTTGTATCTCCTCTTCGGGGCTCCTCTCTTGCAGCAGCCAGTGGCAAGTTCCCCATAGAGCACAATCTTAGGGAGGCAGCAGTCCTGCATCCTGGAGACGTGCCCTGCCCAGCGCAGCTGTGTTCTCAGCAGCATGGCCTCAATGCTCGTGACTGCTGCCTGTTCAAGGACAGATGTGTTGGTCACACAGTCAGTCCAGTGGATGTTTAGGATTGTATGGAGGCAGCGCTGATGGAAGCGTTCTAAGAGACGCAAGTGGTGGTGGTAAATGACCCATGATTCGGATCCATATAAAAGAGTAGACAGTACAATGGCTCTGTAAACGCTGATCTTTGTACTTTTCTTCAGGTGTTTGCTTCGCCAAACTCTTTTATGGAGTTTACGGAAAGCTCTGTATGCCTTTGCTAACCTGTTGTCTATTTCTGCATCAATCTTATCATCTGAGGAGATGATGCTTCCCATGTAATTAAATTGCTGGACTGATTTGAGCTCTGTTTCACCAGTGGTGATATGGGGATGATGGGAGACTTCCTGAGGTGCAGACTGATAGAAAACTTCTGTTTTCTTCAAGCTGACTTCCTGTACCTGGGTGCACAATCCTGAATGACCATAGGTGAATGAATGCTGTTCTAGGCAATGCTAAAAGTTGCAGAAACTTTTGTGTTTATTTTATGATATCCTTTCTGGCCACGCAGTGGTTATGAAGTAGACTATCCTGCCTGTGACTTGTAAAGACACATATTTTAGTGATAGTGGAAACTGTCTTCCTGTTACATGCAGCTTGTGTTTCTGATGTTCATCCTCAGTGTCCATCTTCCAGCAGAGGCCACAAAAATGACAAGGAATCTGGAGCATCTCTCTTATGAGGAGAGACTGCAGTAACTGGTCTTATTTAGTCAAGCTAAGAGAAGACTGAGAGGGGGTCTCATTAATGCATATAAATATCTCAAGGGCAAGTGCCAAGAGGATGGTGCCAGACACTTTTCAGTGGTGCCCAGTGACAGGACAAGGAGTAATGGCCATAAAATAAAATGCAAGTTCAACTTCAGTATGTCCTTCACATTGAGGGTGGCAGAGCACTGGAACAGGCTGCCCAGGGAGCTGTGGAGTCTCCCTCTCTGGAGACATTCAGAACTGACCTGGATGAGTTCCTGTGTCGCCTGTGCCAGGTAACCCTGCCTTGGCAGGAGAGTTGGACTAGATGACCTCTAGATGACCTAGGTGACTAGAGGTCCCTTTCAATCTTAACAATTCTGTTATTCTGTGATTTTTGGGAATTAATCATTATATGTAAACTAATGTAAATTCATACAATGAATTTATTTTCTGTTGTGCTTCTATGTTACTCTCTATAACCTGCTTCTTGCTTATGTCAAATAATTCTGATGAATCAAAGACTGAAATTTCTAAGTCCCAGCTCTCTGAGATATGTTTTTGACCTTGATTAACAATTTGGAAGATGAAAATGGATTTTAGGATCTTAAGAGTGGGTGCCCTGGCAACTGAAAGCATGTCTAAGATTTTTTTGACTTTATAGTATTTAAGGCGCAGTATAGATGAAGATCAGTTCTATCTGATTTCTGGTGACCAAAAAAAAAAAAAAAAAAAAAAAATTAAAGAAATGCCCTTATTTAATCTTCTTGGTTTTCACTTTTCTATTGCTTGTTTTCATTTTTGAAAGCTATCTTTTTCTTTAAATAACTGGAAGAAAATGCTCTTTAAACTTCTAATCGGTTTCAGAAAGGCTTGGATAAGGCTTTTTAGTATAAGTAAATTCCTTGTTTTGCACACTTGGACACTTGGCAGATGAATGGGGGATATTTTGAGTTTCAAAGAAACTGAAGATGCCATTTCGCACAAGCAAGCAATTTTTCAAAGACAGAGTAATATCAAACACAAAATAGTCCATTCTCAATAAGAAAAATTTAGAATAACTAGTCTTGCAGTTGCTTAGTTTACATGTTGGTATAATAAAAGTGGAGGTGTTGTTGAGCATTTGACAAATTCCTCACTATATGTGGTAGAATAGCATCTCCTTCTGTGCTGAGTACCTGTCATGTTGTTTAGTTACGAGAGTTACAAGTTCAGCTTTGCACACCAATGCTCCTTTGATCCAAATTCTCCTTTGATTTTTCTTCCTTGTCATCCAGGGTATTGATATACAATAAAATGAAGTTCCAAACCACTGTTCTCCCTCCTGTAAAGTAAGAATAAATTCTTTTTTCTTGGTTCCCACTTTATTTCCTTAATTTGCTCTCTATCGCTTTGTGTCCACCCGTCCTTATTTCATAGGAGACATTAAATACGTGCTGTGATTTTCTTAAGAAGGTGTGAAGGCACTCTAATAGGAATTTTTGTCTCAGTATGTTAAAATCAATTTAGTGGCTGCCATGTTATGATGCTCTTCCTCCCTCTCCCACTGATGGAAACATGAGTGCATTAATCTAGCCTCAAATTGCTGTATGGAAACCCTTTACTCTTAAGTCAAAGAAGTCAATGCAAGTCTGTGAATTGTTTTATGAAAATACTGGATCAAGTTTCAAGCTTCGAGTCCTTGCTGATACATTAAATTCTTCATGGTATTGGCAGGGAAGAAGCAGGGGACCTTTCTTTAGCTAGATAAATAAGAGAAGTGTCAACTCCAGATGCCTTGAGGGAGAGACTCCAGACAAGCTTTTAGTACAATTACAGAAGGACAAAGTAGAAGAGACCCAGGGGACTGCTGTGTGTATTGAATGTCATTTAGCTTTTTAGTACAACAGAGATAAGCTCTATAGGAGTGTTTAAAGTAGATATATTTGTAGTCTTTTGTGTATAAATGTGAGTATATGGCACTTTTTAAAAAATATATATACATATATGTGTATATGTACGCCGTGGTGTTTTTGGAAGCAGGGTTGTATGTGCAGAAGGGAATTTTGAATATGCAGTGTATCCTCTCTGTGCCTTCACGTTTATGGAATTGGTTATACTATGAATTTTAAATGGAAGGCTTAATTAAGTAATGCCAGCAATTTTGCTGAGCAGAAGACTTTTAGAACCCATCACTGTCCTTTCCTGTAGAAGACTTTTTTTTTTCCTTATCTGAATAGTTTCTTTTTACACAAACTATAAGCATTTGGTTATTTGAACTTTATTTCTTCTGCACCTTTTCTCGATTTTCATTCTAGAAAGTTTCTCTGGTTCTCATTCATGTTCTTCATCTGGTTCTTCCAGGGTAACAGTGTTTCAGCACTGGCCACATGGTACTACCCAGGTTTAATCTGGTTTCCATTGTTGCCAGTATGGAGGAGTTGTGTGTGTGTGCATATGTATGTGTGTAACAAAACCAGAAATAATGTAAATATTTATTTACGTATAAAGTGTTTTGGTGGGGGGTTTTGTTTGTTTGTTTGGGATTTTTTTTTTTGAGGTTCTGTTGTTGTCCGTGTTTCTAACCTTAATGAATGTGGAGATAAGTTTGAAAACATTGAGATAATCACATATCACAGGCATCTGCATTTTTAAGAAAACTTCAACTGTTGGAAGGTTTGCAGTGCCCTTGTAGCACATGGCAGCAGTATCTGGTTTCTTTGACTGAGGCATCAGTTTGGTGTGACTGAACTGAAATTTTGGATTTCCTTACATGAGGCATCATCATGTATGACTAATCATTGCTTTAATCCCAGAATTAATTAAAAAAAAGTTTGTAAAAACAGTGTCTTTTATCTACCCTGAGCCCTACCTCAGTCACTGTAGATAGTGTCATTCTTGCACTTGTTATATGTGGAGGTCAAACGAAGGTCCAAGCCAATGCCATAAGACCATAAATAAAATAGTTAACCAGAACTACCTAGTAATAGCCAGTGGCCTAAAATACAGAGCAAATTTGCACTGATGTTTTCATAGTTTCCGCTGCTCTGCACCTAAAGGACTTACTGCATCAAAGGAGGCAGTTTTTCATTTAAGGCTGTCTGTGTATCTTTTCTTCATTAATTTGTCCCATTATTTCTTGAGCAAATGTGGAATTTAGCATCCATAGCAAACTGTGGCAGATTTCCTCAACATAACTGCATCGCGTGGCAAAAGTACTTTTTTGAGCTTAACATACCCCATTGTTGCTGCCTACACTTGCATTGGCAAATACAGTGAAGAATTGCTATTCCTTTCTGTGCTTATCAGTATTTTACAGAGATCAGAAGAAAATACATCCTTAACACTTAAATTTGCAATCTGTTCAAAAGATGCTCACTGTCATACTCTTATAGTCTGGAACATTCTCTCACAACTATGGAGCTCCATGACAAAACCATGTATTTCCTGTATTGAAGTTCTGTGGGATTTCACCACTTCTGCATAACTTTTAAAAGTTACCTGACAGGCCATAAAATGGATTTTTGCTCTCTGGGTAAACTACTGAGACATGAAATGATGACCTTTAGGAAGAAAATCTGGATATTGCTTTGCCTTTTTAATTATAGTCTGTGACTTCTTAAGCATTTATTAATCACTTCCATCTGAGAGAATCTTATTTTTTTATCTTACTTAGAAAAGAAACAAAAACATTCAGCAGAAAAAAGCTTCTTAGACTCATGGTGTTTTCCCCTAGCACTTTGGGATACTATAACACATGCTTGCGATTATCTACTCTGCAAACAATTGTCAGGAAACCAGCTGTTTTCCAAGTCCCACAGAAGAACAGATGTGGAATTAAATTTCAAACAATGTACTGTTAATCACGTACATGTGGACACAAAATGAACTGGACCTCAGTGAGAACTGATTGGATGCTTTGTTAGCTGAGCATGGGGTGGAGAATATGCACTTTTCTTAGTCTTCATTGTCTGAACAGTCCTTTGAAAACAGTACTAATACATGGAAAGGATAAGGGTCTGGATTGGATATTTAACTCCTTCTAGAGAGCCAAAACCACAGGGGATCACCTGAATGGAACTGGACTATATTATGTATATACAAGTGATTGTATATGTATGTGCAATTTACTTTTATTTGAGAGCATTTTTGATGCTGTAAAGGATATTGAGGAGTAAAGTAGCTGCATATCATCAGTGTGCTTTCAAAAACAATTATTTAAACCAGACAGCTTTGCCTGTAAGAGATTTCAAGTCCATGCTGGAAAACCATAAGAAAGCAATCATGTCAGAAAACCTACTCATGCTGTGTTCTAAACCTCAGCCTTCCCTAGAAAGATCACTTAAAAAGACAGTCCATACAATTTCAGAAAGCTGGTTTTGGGGGAGAATGCATTAATATTTAGGAACTTGGGAACTTAGAGCTTCAACTTTACAGAATTATTATTTTGAATCAGCGCATTAGACAGTCATTGAGACTTAAGGAATTGTTGGATTCTTGTTCTTGGAAATCTTTTTTTTCATTGGTAAGAAAACTCATGGAAAAAGGGCTCTTGATGTTTGTTCTGAGTGTGATTGTCCTCACTGAAGTATGTATAGGTCTTGAAAAATAGTGACTACTGATAGGAATCTGCATTTTCTGCTGCTACAGAATTGAAACTGTTGTTAAAATATGTAGCTTATATATATATATATGTGGGTTTTTTCAGTTATTTGATCCCATGTAGCCTGGAAATAATTTGCCTTCCTGAACCTACAAAATAAAAAAAGGAGGGGGGGGGGTATGAAAAGAGAGTATAATAAATTTACAGCTTCTTAAATTTGATGAACTTGATTAAGCAGACAAGATTATGTCTTGTTTCAGGGTTTATAGTAACTCCTTGGAATTTTTTAAACCCCTTTAGAAGTTTTTAAATTAGCCTTATTGTTTTATATTGAAGGCTTAAAAAGGCTGTAAACTTGGCTGCCTGTGGTTTTTGGCTTGACAGTAATTGCCCCACAAGCTTGAAATAGGGTATGAGAACATTAGTAGTGATGCATTTTCTTGCCTCCCAGGTTCTCCATCTTGCTGCCTCATTGGCTGTTCCTTAACTTCTCACCTTGCATGTTCATTGTTATGTTTATTCTATTAGTAAGGAAATGGCCAAAGCCAATTAAAATGTTAATTCTTACTAAAATAGCAAATACAATGTTTTGAGAGATGGAGAGAACAGAACGAACTTTCAGAAATCTTTATATGTTCCAGAGACATGTTGTCTCTTAGCTTGACTTCTGGAGAGATCTGTGAAGGCTATATCAGAGTTTATGTATTTAAAAAAATCTTTCATATGTATTTCTGGGGCTATTTTGCTTGTGCTCTGTGAAGTGACCAATTCTTTCTTTTCTTTGTTTTTGGGGAGGTCTACTTGACCTTAGTTTTTCATGTTTTCTTTCAAAATTGTCTTTCTTTCATGGATATTACTTTGTTTATATGCTTTGCCAAAAATAAAAAAGAGATAATCATATTCAAAATAAACATCGTTATACCCCCATGTCTTTGTTTTTTAGCCTTTGTCTAGAATGACATAAGTGGCTAAGTATTTCATGGTTTTTAAAACATGACTTTGTGAATGTAGTTGATGTGGACATTGTGTGCTTTATCAAGACTTAATAAGTGCAGTTATCTGCTGCCTTTAATAATCAAAAGCATGGGATACAGTCAGTAGTTCTGTATGGTGATAGTTAAGAAGAAACTGCATTTTTGATGTTTAATACTTTGAGAGTATTTTAAATGGGCTGATAATGCGTGTTTTGACTTTAACAGTGGAGTTTGGGATGGTTTTAAGCTGTTTGAAATGTACTTTCTGAGGGGTGATTGAAAGCTATGCTAATATACTCTAAGTACAGATCTTTGGATGAGAAGGCCTTTGTAAGGGAGTTTGTTCCCTTGTTATTGTGGGCAGTCAGGTTGTGAACAAATTGTTTCATCACGTCATATGCCTTTGACTTAAAACTAGAAAGCTTTTTTACCTCTGCTTTTGTGCTTGAAAGGCTGTTGCAGAATTTTGCTCTTTCATATGGTTTAGAAATCATCTCTTAAGCTGCATCTTAAGTGTGTTTACAGTCAGTTCACAGTTATTTTGTTCTTACTGCAGGGTTGACTTTCAATTTAAATATTTCTTGTTCTTGCTAATTAGCTGCCTACAGTAATGGTAGAAATAAAAAACTTCATTTTTTGTCAACATTTAGTTAGGCTAAAGAAGACAAGACCTCTTATCTTTTCTCAGCTCTCTTCCCTCATTCAATGCAGTATTCTTTCCGTTTCTTAATCCAACTTGGATTCCTACTCTTCCCATCACTTATAAGAATTCTTTGTTGTGTTCAAAGTAAAACCTCACTGCAGTCTTCAGGAACTGGTAAGACTATCCTTTGGGTTGATGATAAATGATATAATCCAAGATTATACTGCCATTTATCACCTCCATGTCATGTTAGAGGTATTGCCCAACAGGCTCAAGGTAAGTTGTGAGATACGTCTGAAGGTTTTCTTCTTCTCAAAACAATATAAGCATATTAAACAACCATTCTTTAGGAATTCAATCTACCAGTAAAATTTAAAAGTGACTCTGGTGGAGAATACCACCTGCACTGTAAGTATGGTGTCTGTTTTTTATTTTTTGTCTAATGAATTGTTTTAGTTTAGAAAGTTACTGTTTAATGAGAAAGTATTTGATAGGAAAGCACAGTGGGGTTTTTTAAAGTTGTAGAACAAGTCTAAGTTAAGTAAACTCATGCCTATCAGCATCTCAGTTTCTCAACTGGAGACATAAGGAAAGCAAAGAATCTTCCTTCACTCCTACAGTTGTTGATAAAAGTTAAAGGAGAAGACATCAAAAAGGTTTTGCATCAGACTTAAAAGTTTGGGTGAGGCAAACACCCTCTCATGAGTTTCAGAAAATAATCTTAAAACTGATGTAAATGGCCTTGTACAACTTACTTTTGGGAATGTGAAACGTAATCAGTGTAGAAGATAAGCAAGCAGGAGCTTAAGAATGCATATTCAGGGGAAGTATGTCTGACTAAAAATTACATTCAGTTACTTGGAGTTAAAATTACACAGGTTGGAAGGGACCACTGAAGGAAACTATCATTTTTACCCTCAACTGGGGAAGATGAGTAAAGAAAATTTGAGTACTCTTCTTCAACTTACACCAGCCATTCCTATTTGAACTGAATCCATCATGGATTATTTTGTAAGCCCATTATTTGAACCTGAAGTTGACCTATGACACTCCAGCCTTGCAAGTACCTTTATACAGGAAATGGTAAAGGTAACAATCAATATTTCTTTTTAAAGAATTAATATAATCTTGAAAGGGAGAGGAAAAGCAGAAACTGAGTGCTCTTTTTGCCCTCTGAATCCAGAGGCCTTTTTAAAAGTGATTCTTCTCTTTGTATGTATATCTGTATGTGGAGACAATCTTTCACAATCTTCTTTTAGGTAGTAAAAAGAATAGGTCTAGGGAAAATAAAATGTAATCACTAGGAGCTCATTCTTGTCAAGAATTTATATCTTGGTTTTACTCAGAAATGGATTTTGAACAATAATTTAAACAATAAAGGAGTTTAAAGAATATTTAGAACTTCTTACAAATGTGTGCTGTGACAGTCTTCAAAGAGGACATCAAAAGCTTCAGGAAAAGCTAAACCCAGCCTTGGTACTCCTTGTATTACCAGGAGTTTTTCTTAAAAGATTGTTTCTCTAGGAGTGTTTAAGTAAATTTACTCTAGAAAAAGCTTAAAATGAAAAAAATTAGAAAGGCAAAGGAAAGCATCTTTGTAGTGTACAAAACCAGAATTAACATATTTCTTAGTTACTGTTCAATTCCCACCATTCCTGGGGCTAGCTGATTCTTCCAGCTGCAAACTGAGTGTGCTTTTTAACTCTTAGCAAGCAGTGGCTAGCTCATTTCCTCTTCCTTGGGTTAGCATCAGAGGAATGCCTCTTTGTGGGTTTGTAAGCGTGTGTCGGAAAAGTGTTCTGGATGGAGATGGCTCTGGACTTTCAGAGCTCTGTAGAAATAGCAAGATGTTCTCCAGAGATAAGACTTGAGTAAGGATTTTCATTTCTGTAACGTGTTTCACTGACATGCTCAATGAAGGCACATGGAATGTTTCTCAAGGTCTCATCTTTAATTAATTTTACTTACAATGGGTTTGGATATTGGATTTTGTTTTTTGAGGCTGAAAATGGATTCTGAGACATGAGCTGGAGAAGAATACAATTTAATGTGCTGTAAGTAGTACTTCTATCTTTGAATTAAAGTTTCAGGTGCATAATTGGCCTTTTTGTTGGATAGTGTTCAGATAGACCATTTTTGGTAGAAGTAACTTTGCTTTGAAACCAAATTGAATGGCCTAAGCTCAAGATTTTGTCACCTAGCAATATCATTACATGAACCATTGAAGTGTTTCATGATTAAAAAACCGCTTTTCATTGGTAGAAGGTCACAGGGTGTACCTCTGGATGCTTTAATTTGATAAACTGCTATTTAATTGTCTTTTTTTTATTGCATCCGGGGAGATGAAAGCTGTGAGAAAGGCATGGAAATTAGTTCAGCGTAGAAAATACACTTAAGGTGAACAATTTTGTTTTCCTGACACTGCAGAGAAGTCTGAATTTGTATTTTGAGGACTCTTAACAGCTTGTTAATGTCTTAGTAAGTCAGTCCCTAGTTCTGTATTTGGTGGTTTTGTTAGATATCTTGTCTTAAATGTACATGGAGTTTGAGTGATAAATCAGGTCTTCTTTTCTTTGGAAGGGAGAGGAGGATTGTGCTTAAGGCATTTTTTTTGTTTAGGTTGGAACCACAAAACAAAGAGGTTCCTAATTCAGTCCTGGTGCAGGATTATGGAAAAGTGCAGGAATGTTACCAGGCAATTTGGAGATTGTAATGGTTATTTCACTGACTTGTAATAGTCACAGCTTTTGTCACCGAGATCATACTCTGACTATAACTTTGGCCTGAGAAGGAGGTGTGGGAATGAAAACCAAACAAACTCTGCAGCTGTTGGTTTAAAGAAACATGTGTGGGTGGGTAAGAGAAGTCTCTTCTCTCCAGGACACCATGGTGGGATAGCTCTGCAGCTTTCTGCAACAGGCTCAACATGTCTACTGATTAAATAAAATAGTGCCTTAATTGCTTATGCCTTAACAAAACTCCACAGTTGCCATCTCTAGACCTTCAGGAAAAGATAACTGAGCTTGGAGACATTCTCTTCCACTTCTGACAGCAGATGGCTTTATTTGTAAACTTAGTGTTTTGCAGGCCAGCATGTGGTAATCTGGGAGCAATAGTTTGAATGTTAATAATACTCATCAGAAGTTGTTATTAAGCCAGTTGACATTTAGGAAGAATAGCCTGATCTTGCCAAGTGATTCTGGCTCGTTGCTGAGGAGCATACCACTGGTTAGAGCGTTTAATTAGCATCCCCGTGTCAGGGCCCCTGGGTGTTAATGGACCTCAGCCTCCCCTGGGTCCTGTTCACATTCTTAGGTGGGGGCCCAGATGCCTGTGTCAGACCAGCCTGGTGCAATAGGTCTGTGTTGGAGCTCTGTTACCAGTGTGCCTGTTCCAGTCCCAGCCTCTCTGGGTTGACCTGGAACCTACCTTTGTAACAGGCTGCCCATGGGACCTGCTTCTCTCACCACCCACGCAGGCAGGAGCTCACTAAGCAGTGCTGGTCCCAGGGTGAAGCTGCTTTCTCAAATCACCACTTGTCTGGTTCCTCTCTATGGTGGTCAAGCTGCAGTCACCTAGAAAAGCTTTATGGCCAAACTGGAGCCAGGGAACAATTTCAGTAGCTGTGGATATTCTTATTGGAGATGCTGCTGCAAAGCTTTTGGCTGCCTTGAGTTGGCAGAGAGAAAGGGTTGATGAAGCAAGGCCTAATTGCTGACTGTGATGTAACTCATAGGGCAGCTGTGGGAGGGGGACTTTGTGCTTTGTAGTCCCTGTGACACAGAGATGTGACTCAAGAAGCATGTTGTAAAGTGAGCTTGTTAAGTGCTTTTACAATGCCTTTAAAGTAAACAGTTTATGTCCTTTTACCCTCATGGATAACCCTAAAGAGCTCCCATTGATTTCCCTGAATGTGGGGTCTGGCTCCTGGCTGATGTTCCATATTACTAACTTCAAATAAAGATTTATGCTTAGCTAAAATAAACCTTAGAAGCTAAAACTAATTTTAGCGGGTAACTTTACTAAAAATAAATTTGCAGATCTTTTGTCTTGGTTGATAATAAATGGCTTTTTAAAGAAATGTAATTTGATTCACCTACAACTCGGGTGTTATTGTATTAGGTAACAGGCTGAGATGAATCTTTCATTCATAGTGCAGGTCTCTTAATGGTTCTGTTTTTATTATGTTTAGTTTTGTGAGAATTGATAGGATCAGAAAAATGCAATTTTGCTTTAAGCATTTTAATGATGTGTGTGCATTTGAGTAAAAGATTTTTTGTAGTGTAAAAAAGTAAGGTTTTTTTCCATTGCTCTCATTTAAATAGCTTGTAAATTAAATTGCTCTATATGGCTCTTTTGAATTTGCTTTAAATTACATATGTATAGATATGAAGGATAGCCTTCTAGATTGAACAAATTAGGTAGATAATAAAAAAAACAAAACTGGAGTTTTTGTCTCCTGTAGGTTTGTGAGAAAAAGAATAATGAACCTGAGAAGAAATGTCAAAAAATCTGGTTTATATCTTGAGCTGTTAGCTTCCTGTAGTGTTTGGCATTGTAATAAACTTAGAGGTTGGTTTCATTTGTTGGATTTTTATTTAACCCTACAGAAGTATATCCTTCAAGAAAATACTTTCCTTTTCTTGTTTTGCTGTTATTTCTGAAGGTAGCCTTGATGACGCCTATGAAATACTACTTTTTTTTTGTCCATTTTATCTTATGTTGTTCTGCATTGATAGCAAAGGACAAAGAACCCATTGAATGCATTATTTCTATTCATAGTGACATAATTGGTCATACAAACCTTCCTGAAGTAAGTAAATATTTCTTTGATTTGGGTAATTACTGTTACATAATAGGTGGAAGTATCATGCAGTAGTATATCTGAAGAAAAAGCTACTTGAAAAGGATGTTTTAAGATACAGCGGATATATCTGTATTCTTTTTATTTTATTTGTGCTGGGTAGCCCAAGTATACCTAATTCCTGTTGTGTACAAAGGCAGGCTATGTGACATGGGAATGTTATCAAACCAACAGGGTTCTCTTAACAGTGTCCAGCCTATTTGATTCTCCTGTTGACTGTAAATAAAAAAAAACTTGAAATCAGTGGCTCTGCTTGGTATAGAGACTCTTTCTCCCTGGATTATACTAAAACGTTTCTCCCTTGCAAATGAGAAAGGAGCTAAAACTGAAGAATGTAAATGTTTTCACCTTTTCTTTGAGGGGTAGGGCTGATGCAACCAAATTTACTGCTAGCTGCGTAGAAAGAAAGAAAGAAAGAAAGAAACAGATTTGCTCTATTTTTGCCAACTGTTGTAGAAATCCATCTGAGCTACTGCAAAATTTGTAAGAGTTTCTGAGGGAAAGAATGAGAGTGTACATGTGTTTTTTTCATTCTGATTTGTTTGAAAGGATTTGGCCGTCTGCAGCATACAGGAAGTGCACACTGCCTATTGACGGTGGGATGGGGAAGGCACATAGAGTTTCTTCTTGTTAGTTTGGTCACAAATATGGTGGTAAAAAGAAGACTGCTTTTTTTAATATAATATATGCTCTCGTTTTTTAAATTTTTAATTTTCTTTTTTTTTTAGTTTCTTATGTGCAGGTGAAGATCATTTCTGTGTCTTTGGCAGGTGGATGTCTCTGTGAGAGAAGGGTTTTCTACAGCTTCAGCTGTGGGCTATTCCTAGCTTACCCAGCCTGTGCTTCTCTTTCTTAGGGAGCCCAGACTACAAACAAGGAGATTTTCCTTAAAAGCACCACTTACTGGATTGCTCAGACAATTAGATTTATTTACACATACTTAAAATTGATCCTTCATTTTTTGGTACTTGAGTTTTAAGAAAACAATTTGGCCTTTTTTGTTCTTGAAAGTAGTCTCTGTCTCTGCTAACACTGCTCTATTTCCATTGCCGTAACAACTTTTTGAGACAGAAAAGTTGGAGTAATCTAGTTGGTCAAGTCAATGGTTTTTTTTGGTGAGTTGTTTTTGTTGGTTTGTTTGGGGTTTTTTTGGAGTAATATTATATGTGCCAGGAATTTAGAGGCTATTTTAAGCTGGGCTTGATTTTGCAGTGTTCCTGATACACTTTCATCTGTCCTCAGCAGCACACTTTGTTAGAAGTCCTGCACCGTCTTTTCTGTTGTTAAAGCATCTTCACCAATGCCAAATTATCTCTCTTTGTTAGAGTACACTGACTTTCTAACTCACTTTGTTCTTTTATGTAAGAGGAGGTTCATCATATATCTGGTCTTGATGAATGTATAAAAATGAAGGATTTGTTATTACTGTGGGAAATCCTGTATTTAACATTGAATCAACTTTATCTTGCTTTTATCACCTTAATTTATTACTTTTTGGTACTGGGAATCCAAAACTGCATTTTCTGTTCCAGGTGTGTATTCCTGGATTGATGGCTAAAGGCAAATAATGGCTTATTAGTGGGATCTGAGCCTGTAGATGTACTCGAGGATATTCTTGACCCTCCTTTCTGCCTTGCTCATGTTTAACCCACTTTCTGTCTAGACCCCCAGCTCTGTTTGGACAATGCTCTCAGGTACGTGGTGTGATTCTTCAGGTTGACCTGTGCAGAGCCAAGAGTAGGGCTTAATGATCTTTGTGGATTCCTTCCAACTCAGGAAGGAATATATATATCATTCTATGGTTCTGTGATGATATTTCTAGTCCTTCACTGGACCCTCTTCAGTAGTTCCTTGTCTTAGCCTTCTGCACTTCAGGCAGTGTGGCTGGAGCACTTGCTGGTGAAGACTGAGGCAAAAATGTCATAGAGTACGTCTGTCTTCTCTATGTCCTGGGTCACTCCATCTCCCATTTCCTTTTGAAGGCCCACATTTTCCCTAATCTTCCTTTTATCACTGAAATACCTATAGAGGCTTTTCTTGTTGCCCTTGATGTCCCTGGCCAGGTTTAATTCTATCAGAGCTTTAGCTTTTGTAACATGATTCACAGCTACTTAGATAGTTCCTCTATATTCTTCCTTGCTTCCAAGGTTTCCTTTTGTTTGTGTCTGTCAAGGAGTTCCTTGTTCATCCATGCAGGTTTCCTAGCATTTCTGCCTGACTTTCTTGTTGTTAGGATGTATTGCTTCTGAGCTTGGAGGAGGTGATCCTTGAATATTAGTGAGTTTTCTTGGGCCTTTCTTCTGTCCAGGACTTTATCCCGTGGTGATTCACTAAATGGATCCCTAAAGAGGCCAAAGTCTGCTCTCCTCAAGCCCACAGTTTGTGGTTTTTCTTAGCTCCTTAGTGGTTGGAGTGATGTCTAGAATGCTGCTTTTCTAGACAAGCAGAAGTGTCCTGGTGGCAAAATATTACTCATGTGCATATAATCTCTTACAAGCAAAGTTTTACCATTCCAGCCACCAATACTAATCATAAATATTGTTTTCATATTTTTGGCTCTGTACCTTTCTTACATTTTACATCACTTATTTCTCTAGGTATTGCCAGGCATCTGAAGTGGTTGCCCAGGACTTAGGGACTTGGAACAGTGGTAAGTAAATGAAATTCAGATTATATTATCTGTGTTTTCACATGTTGGCTGACTGTGAAGTTTACCTGCTGCTTGAAGGATGGAGGATTGCAGTAGGTTATGGCTTTTGAGTATTTTCTTCTGAGCACCAAGTTCTTTTTCAGAGGATTCACAGATTTTAAGAAGAACGGGATGTAGTCTCAGTGATTGCTTTTGATAAGTGAAGCTTCCTCCCCACACCACCCTGACTTAGAGAAAACTTAAAATATTTCAGGTACATCAGTTCAGTTTCTACTTGTTGAAGTGGTAACATGACCCTTTGTATTAAAAACTGTAGTGTTCTTTGTAAAGTTAGATAATTTTTTTGATTTCCTATGCTTATTGCTGAGGTTTTGCATCTTATGCGCTAATTATGCACTGTTTTGACTAGAGAAGAATGGAGGAAGGATATAAGGAAGAACTTAAAAAATTTCAAATACTTTAAAAAGTGACTTTTGTAATGCATTTATAAATATATTGTTTGTGCTTCCTTATCTGTAGATATAGGGTGGCAAGGAGAGCCTTAGACAGGCAGAGGTAAACTCAACAACTCTTAATTGTATTTAATAATCATTGAATACAATAGAGTAATAGAATCATTAAGGTAGGAAAAGACCTCCAAGGTCATTGAGTCCAACCTTTGACTGAACACCCATCATGTCAACTAAACCATGGCACCAAATGCCATGTTCAGTCAATTCTTGAACACTTCGGGCATGGTGACTCCTCCACCTCCCTGGGCAGTCTGTTCCAATGCTTCATTTTCAATGAAAAAATTCTTCTTGATATTCAACCTGAACCTCCTCTTGTTCTGTCACTAGCTGCTTGGGAGAAGAGGCTGATGGAAGAAGAGAATAATTATACTTACAAAAAGCAACTGCATTTTCTTGCCAAGACATAGGTATTTGGAATAATGTAATATTTCTGTTTCTCTGGTTTCCATAGTAGAGCCAGTTTATGTGAAAAAAATCATACTCATATTAAGGGATCTCATTTGATTTCAGTTGGCAGCAAATATAAATTTTTAGCACCTATGTATTTGATTCTGTGTGCTGTTGACTTTGATGATCAATACAGTGAGTTACCCTTGCCTTGTTTTGATTATTTTTTGATTTTGTGACCTCTGAAAATCATACTTGTTCTTCATTTCTAAAAATACCATTTAGTTAAAACACTGAAGAAATTTATCAGTTTAGAATATTTGCACTCATGTAGTTCTGTATTTACTATGTCCTTTCTATTTGTGCTTGTATTTTGCCAGGAAAAGCAAATAAGTGAATTTTAAGTGAATTTGTCAGTTAGTTTTGATAATTCCTTTTTGTCTACTGTTTATCTACTCCTGTGTCCCTATCCTCCACTGCCTGACAATTGTCAGGATAAAATGCTGTATTCGTGGTGTCATTAGTACACAAGTGGAATGAAAGCATCATAGACAGTTTATGTATCTTTATTCAACAAAAAATATAGGTATTCTTTCTTTCAAGTTTGATGCTGTTTAAGAAGTGGATAGTTAAGAATTAAGGAGACTTATTAATTTCAAATTGATTCTTGGGTAGTGTTACAGATAATGTAACTTATTTTATGACAATATGCCTCAGACCAGTTAAGAAGGGAGTCCTGTAGTGCTTAGTGATATAAAAGAAACACTAGCACATGCATTAAGGTGAAGCTAACTTAAACAACTTGAGCAACCTATAGCAGCAGCAGCAGCAGGTGGGAAGCCAATGTAGAGAGTTAAGTGTAGTGGTGATTGGTAAAATTGCACAGTGAATAAGATTAGTTCTATGCCAATCTAAATACGTTGAAAAAAAATGAAATTATAACTTTTTCTTCATAACAAAATATGTAAATAATATAGTGTCTCTGCAGATGTGCTAATGAGCACAAGAAAGGCTAGTTATCTGGGTTTTCTTCAGAGGCATTGCATAATTTGTCTTGGGGGAACATTTGAAAATATCTAAGCACTTCATTCCCTAAAAATCTTCACTTCAGTTGCAGTTAAATAATTAATAAAATTGGAACTGGAAGCAAGTAATAAAGAACAATGATAAAAATTTAAAGGATCAGATTACCTTCTGACAATCTCTTAAAGAAATCTTTGGTATTTTGCCTACTCTTTCCTCTTCTTTTTCTCCTCAGTGTTTCAATAATTATAAGAACATTCATATACTTGCTGACTTGTATATGTGCTCCTTTTGTTGCAATATGAGTAGGATAGAAGCTTATAATACTTTTCTAATAAACATGAAAGATAGGGTCTGATATTGTATTAGGCAAAAAAGGACCAGTTGTTTTAGTTTTCCATATAATGCTACTAAGAGGGGTTAAGATCCTTCCAGGACTTGCATATCATAGCTGATGGTGATCCATGCTCCAGTGAGATGCCTCAGCGAAGGCAGGTGCTGGTGTTGAATATTTCTGGAAAACAGCAGGTGTTTGGGGAATGTTAGCCTCAGGACTCTGATGGCTGACTGTGAGACTTATCTCTGAAGATCTGGAGGTTTGATCCCCTCTTTTAATAGCTGAAGTTTCATCAGCCACTTGCTAGTAATGTTGACTTAGTTGATACAAAGGTGCAGTAATGTGACAAATATTCTTCTGTGTTACCTGGAAATAAATGTTTTGACTAGCTAGTCCTGTTCCTCTTCAGGTAATAATACTTACCTAACTTTCCTGGGTAGGGTCCTAGTTGGCACTGGAGGACGAGGGTTATGCTTCTGACCTTGGGAACAACTGGGAGAAACCAAAGTGAGGGAAAGCAAGCAGAGTGCCTTTCTGAAGGTCTTGTCTTGTCTTATGATAATCCTCAGAAGAAAGAATACCGTGGTTTGCTCAAGATTTTTCTAGCTGTTATCTTATCAATGTGCTGAACTTTGCCTCTTGATGGTAACTTTGTGACATAGAATTATATTCTGTATTTCCGATAAAGTCATGCCGTACTTTAGCCGGAAATAGAAAATTTGATAATAGTTTTGAGGCAACTAGAGAGTCTCTGTTAAATCCACATAATTTACAGCAGAATACAGATAGGGACAGGGGTAGATTTTTGGATTTTGTGTTTGGTTTGGGATATATGACTTTGTTTATATTAGTCCAGTTTTGTACTATGTACATAAGGGAACAGAGGCAGGGTGGAATTGAAAACTAGAGGTGTGACCAGTATTGCTGGTTTTATGTTTTGTTAACAGCCAGAGTAAATAGGAAGTTATATACTTCTACTGCTTTTCCTCTTTGAGTAATCTCCTTTCTGTGTCTGTGCTTTGCCTTTTTGTTTTTGTTTTTCATATAATTTATCTTTGCCTACTCCTTCTTTATAGAATTCCAAGATGATTGTAAAGTATTAATTACAAATTTCACCCCACTTCTATTTAATAGAAACAATAGCAGTGGACTTTTTTCAATTTCTTTCCTTTTTTCTGTCATTAGTGGGAAGAAAGGACAAGTTACTGAGTCAGAAAAATATTACGGTTTCAAGTTCTTTCCTTGGGAAGGCACTGGAAACTTTCAGATGCAGTAAACCACACTGAACTGATAATTTGCTTATGGAATATAAAAAACAATGGTTAATTTTAATGTTATTATTTCTGGAACTTAGTGCAGTTCTTGATGTGGAGATGCCATGCCACAAGCAATGACTAAATAGCAGTTGCAGCTACAGGAAGAAATGTGGTGTAGCAGATAGAACTGCCTGTCCTGACTCCTGCTTTCGACTTCTGCGTCTGTTCTTAACCTGCTAAGTGATATTAGGAAAGTTAATTAGTTTCTTACTCTTTTTGTCGGCTTAGATTGCAAGACCTTTTGTCCAGGTACTGCATCTCAGTTCATGTCCCTGTGTTTTGGTGCATGAGGATTCCTTCAGTTGCTATAGTATTACTGTTGTTACTTGCAGGGTGTCTGATTAGCTCTCAGGAGCTCACCATGTGACATGGAATTCTGAAAACACTTGAATATTTGTTCTACAAGAAGAAAACAAGTAATACTTTTCAGAGCCTTGTTTAATGGTGCATGTGGTCTTGCACAGCTGCAGGCTGATGCCAAAAGGGACAGTATCACTTGAGCCTGTTCTTTGCCTCTTGCATCAACCCCCAGTCCCAAAGTGAGTTCAAGGTAAGCAGCTAATTCAGAAAAAAATAGAACCTAACTACCTTGGAACGAAAACTAAACCAGATAACTATGCTGGCTTGGCTTGTCCTGTGGCTGAGAAATTACTAGATGTAACAAAAAGGACAAAGACGTAATAAGCAGCTGGAATTAGGTGGGGAGAGTAGTACTGTTTCTTTCAGCAACAGGTAATAAGTATACCAGATGAGACATAGCATGGAAACCTAGGCTTATTAAGATCTGCATTTTACAACCAGATTTTGAACACAGCAGAAGAGTGTCTTGGCAATGAATGTGACAGCCCAGCTTTACTTCTGCTGATATTAGTTGCCAATATTAGATGTTCTTCACTGAAAGTATTTTTTTCTAATAGAGCTTTTTAATTGTTTTTTTTTCCCCTCAGGTAACAGTCATCTTTGCAATCCACATTATAATTTCAAGGCATATTTCTGATGCCTAAATATAACTTTTATGTAATTTTAATTGAAATTGAAGTCCACCTAATCTTGCAAATTTAGCTGAGAGAACTACCTCTTGATGTGATACTTTCTATAGACCTCGTATTCATAATTTCCCCTTTAAACTCTGTCAGGAAACTTGATTTGTCTTTGAAAATGACTTATATAATTGGAGTTGACTCTTTGAAGAGCATTTTTCAACCACTGCCCTTTCTCTTAAAAATGTATACAACAGATTATATTGGTTTCTTTGATCTAACTTTCTTTGTGAGCCTCATGTAATATCTCATGTTGAAGGACCTGTGTTTTCTTTCCCACTCACTATTGGTTTCTATGAAATAAAGAGGGGTCAGCAGGACCAAGGAAGAGAAAAGTGAAATGTTAAAATGATTTTGGAAAATTTAGGGACTAACTTTAACTGAAGAGCCTTTGCACACAGCCCGTACATGCTTATGAGGACATGAATATTTCCTGTCAATTGCATTCGTGGGTGAGGTTGTCCAGTAAATTCAGCCAAGCAAGAGGAACAACAGTTCAGCAGCAAAAAAAGCAAGTGTGTCTCTGAGAACACTGCAGCCCAACAGGGATCTTGGCTCTCAAGCTGTCTCCACAACTGACCTAGGCAATGATGTTGCTGAAATTTCACATCTGTTGTTTCTTACTGCCCAGTTCTTTGGCAACAGCCAGTCTTCATTTTTTCCATTATAGGCAGCTGCTGGAACTAAAAAGAGCTTGAGCTCATTTTCAGATGTGCTAAATAGACTATGTTTTACCTTTCTTTTTTTCCCCCCTTTTTTCTACCACGTACTAGAACACACTCACTTGTTTCAAAGGTGCATGATCTGTGAGTTCCATGCTCTACACGTGTCCGAAGATAAGCAGATGTGTTAGACTTACGCATGGAAATGATTTCTTAGAAATGGAGTCATCATAATGTCTGGGAAAAGAGATATACTTAAAAAGAAGCTGTCAGTGAAAGAAGAAATCTGTATAGATTGAGAAGGACTGATGGTCAGGAGTCACCAATATCAACACTGAAACCCTCTTTCCTCCCTGGCTGTGACTGACATGCAGGAAAAGTAGATCAGTGCTCAAAGCCCAATGGCGAAGCCAAGAACTTTATCACCAAGTAGAACTGAACTGTTTGAAATAAGTAGTCCCTTTTGCATTTCTTGGGGCTGTCTTACCCTTTTAACTCAAAGTCCCATAGAGGAATTCTCCTGTGTCCTTCTGGCCCTCTCTAGCTTAAGCTATTGAAGCCGTCAGACTATTTCCCAAAGCTATTAAATGGGGGGAGGTGTTACAGCCTCTAAGCAAGCTTGCAAATAAGTTTTATTTGTGTTTAAATACGTTGTAGAATTGAACCATAAGAATACAAAGTATTTTTCCCAATAATTTATACTGGCAGACCATGGTAAAACCATTTAACGAGAGTTATGAACTGAGAACTGGCCAGCTTGGTGAGCAAAGGTTTCTGGCTGAACTTTTTTTGAATACCAGAGAACCACCAAAATCCCTATTGCACTGATTTTTAAACCAGCATGAGATAATAGATATGACTTAATCAAGGACATCTACTAATATATGTAATCAGGAATCCCTGACAGTGGAGTGCAGTGGTCTGATCATGCTGCTGTAGTTCTGCGTAGGTGCAGTGCTTCCCTTAGTCTGGTTATAGAATACTGGAAGGTAATGCACGACTTGGGTCACAGAGTAAACAGCAGTAAGAGGATATTACTGACTTTCAGTGCAATGGAAGGAATGGATGGGAGGAGATAAGGTAACATATCTGACCCAGAGGTGAGTGTCTCCTAAAATATTTCAAGATGCCCATGAAAAATGCCTTTTAAATTAGTATCTTATTTTTCTGAATTATTAGAACGGTATTCTGGTGAAATATTGGTAAAAACTCAGATAAAATTATATATTCTTGCAACTGAAAAGAGAAAAGCTATACTAAATATAGGCAACTTAGCAATTTTTATCTCTTCTATTTTTTTTTCTCTAAAGCCAAGTAGTTTGTCTAGTTGGTAGAAGGTTGCCATTGTCCTTTACTGGATGATTTTTAAATCCACCTTTTACAGAAATCATAGAGGAAGATAAATATTTTCATAAAGATTCTTTTGGGGGTAAAATTTAATGCAGTAGACAAAGAAAAAATTATAGTCTCTAAAGATTTATGGATTTTATTAAATGAGAAAAAAGTCCTTCCCTGCAGATATTTTTTTTCAGGTATTGGAAAAGTTGAAGCTGAGAGAACAAAAAGAAATTCTATACTAGGGAGGTTAAAAACATCCCTTAAAATCCAACTGGTTTTCCAGATTGTGTTGAGCATATTTCTCTTGAAATTGGCTACTATTCATATTCCTTCCTGAAACTGTCAAATCTGTTAGAAGTATGATAATAAAGTACTCTTGCATGCACATATGTCAAGACAACATTATACTCCATGAAATTAAAGCATTTTCTTGGGCTGCCTTCCTGGCATTCTCACCAGTCTATCCACTCATGGATATTTTTCTTTGTTACTGACTTTTTCTTTTTTTTTTTTTTTTAACGACTGTTTTCCTGGCAGCTGGAGGGATTCTACCTCAGAGGTACTCCTAGCATATTAATGCTTGTGAAATATAGAGGAGATGATGCTTTTTCTGCATGTAGAATATCTAAGTGAATCAAAAGAAAATTGACCAGATGCCATGGCTCTTAAGTAGGAAAGACCTTATCCTATTTATTTTTACTTCTTTTAATCACCAATCTGTATGTATAGTTCCTTCTTATTAAAGGAAATCAACAGGAGCCCCTGGTGGTCTAGGGGGTAAAGGCGCCGCGCTGTCACCGCGGAGACCCGGGTTCGATTCCCGGTCAGGGCCACTCCCGGGCAGGTGGGGCTCGTTAGCCCTTAAAGGTAACCCACCTACGTCCTAAGGACCTCACTGCCACCGTCCAAGCTCGCTTGGCCCCGGCAGATGAACCTTAGGATTAAAGGGTGGGCTCAGTTCCGCGCACACTGTGTCTCACCGAAAAAATCCAATGCGCAGGCTGGAAGGTGGAAAGACCTTCCCCGGATCTTCGCTCGCGAAGACTGGCCATTATTATTATTAAAGGAAATCTATGAATAGTAATAGCACATTTTAATTTGTTCTCCATTTCACCAAATTATTTCAAAAATTCATCACTTTTGTTTTAGGATGGTACTCAGCTAATAACGATAAAATGGGAGTTAGGATTAGCTGTGCAAAATCGTATTTTTTAGCATGTTTTGCAACAGTCTGAAAGATTGCTATGTCTACCTCTGTCTTGAGGCAGAACTGAAAATTTTACACCTATGGAAAGTCTCTTATGGGTTGTGTGTGTTTCCACATATTTGGGCATCCTTAGAAGAGACCTGGTTACATTGGCACACTGCTAATAATTTTACCTGTTGGAGCATCAAATACCTGTACATACTGAATAACCTTCTAATGTTGCTTGAGTTTGATTAGAAATCATTATAGAGTGTAATTAAGATTTTGAAGTGTATTGCAGTTGTCAGAGAAAAGGAATTATTTAACTGATAAATTCTTGGCTGATGTTATGGAATGTCTTAAGTGTCTGTAGTTGTGTTGGTCTAAGAAAACATCCAGAAAGGGAAAAAAAAAAGGATTTTTAAATCTATAGACCTTCAGTAATACTCTGGAAAAATGAAAAGTTTCTGCTTTCACATATGAGTACTGAGTTTCAGTTTCTCTGTTAAAAACATTTCTGTTTTAAAAGTTGCCTTTGTGGAATTTCACAAAGGTTGGTAAAAATTAGAGGAACATATTAAGAAAGGGATGAATAACAAACAAAGCAGTTAAAAAAAGATAGTGGCTAGAGAGGTCTTAAAGAAGCAAAGGTTGAAGACTATTAATTCGCTGGCTCCCACAAAGTAAGTAACACTTGTTGTTCCTCCCACACCCTAAGACAGGAGCTAGTAAACTCTCAGGTGTCGAAGTGTGAGCCACATTATCTGTTAGACTATTGCAAGACATTCTGAGGAACGTCTGAGGGTTGTGGTGGTATCACCTCAGTACAACATTCTGCCCAGCTTCTTTGGGTGTAATACTGCAGTAGAAAGTATAGCAGAGAACACAGAGCGAAACCATTTTGAGAGGTGTTTCATTAAGTCATTCTGAAACCAGACCGTAGAAAGGAGGAAAAATTAGCTGTTAATTATCTGGTGCACTGAAAGAAAACTGCAGGACTTACTCTCTCAGTGTGCAATGTTTGGACTTAGATATCTACAAAACTTGTGATAAAGTCTTAATTCCTTTCCTTAACACTGTAGGCTGATGATACTGAGGATATTACAGCTCCTGCTCTGCAAGCACTTATTCATATTGCTTAGGTGTATGAAAATTCCTTCGGAAGGAAGTCTACTGTGAGTACACAGAGCGCTGTCCTTAAGTGTCTGCAGAAAAGGGGCCAAGTCTGATACTGAGCTGGCTATTGCTTTGTTCCATTTTCACTTTTTCTTAAGGGAAAAAAAAAAGGAGTTACTTCTACTTGAAATCTCTTGAAGTGTTTTGCATAAGTAAAGAGCTCAGTTTGCTCAGCTGTTGCATTACTTCCCTTTTTGTGAAAATATTTTGAATCTAAACAGGGACTTTGATTCCACTTTTTTCCCCCGCCTTGTTATTACAGGCCAACAAAAAATTGTCATCATAACACATGATGCTAAAATTCTGTTTACACAGTTCTTCAATCCGTATTTGCTGTGACTAGTCGTACCTTTCACCAGGATTGTTAGATTTGATGATTAGAAAAGTTCAGCAGCCTATGGTCCCTCTTTGTGACTGCTGTTTTGACAGAGCAGCTAAAAAGAGCACTGAGCTCAGCCCAGTAGCTGAAGCCATCACCTTCATCTGGGGCTTGTTCTCACAGCTTTATATCTGGATTTTGGTGAGAGCCATTGAGTCAAATGCAGTCCATTTGTTCTGCTAAGAGCCCAGCTGTGAATATGTAAATCCCCTTTCTCTACTGTTCTTTGCAACAACAGGTTTAATTGTTACGGGCTCATAGGAACCAATTAGATTAACAGATGTTAAAGGGAGCCAGTTTCAGGTCTTAGTGGGAAGAAGTAATTTGAGAAGCCTTGTGTAAGGGCTTGCTGACACCGAGTGTCTGGGTTTGAGGCCGTGGGTGCCATGGTGGGAGATAAGGACAGAATTTTTTTTTTTCTTCTCCTGTTCCTCTACTGATTTAAACTTTTTGGTCAGTCCTGAATAGCAGTATCTGCACTCAACAGTGGTTAGGATTTACAGATGTTTATGTGAATATTGAAAGGCAATGTGTTTATGGCACTTGCTTTTCAAAAACTTATGAAGAGTTTCAAGGATATACAGAGGAGCTGAATTTTAAAATCGGTAACCATATTTATACTATGAGACGTATATGCTTTCCTTCTCACTGTCTGATTTAGATAGTGTTGATTCTTACATGCATTTTGAGTCGTATTTGAATGGTCTTGAAATTATAGAACAGAATAACAGCTTTTAGCAACAGAGGCCCAGCCAGTGTTGTTTTCTTACTGACAGTACTCATTAATTTTACTGGGTTGATAAAGGAAGAAAAAAAAAACCCAAAAGAAAAAATCCCCAGACAATTTAGCTTCATTTATGTTCCTGCAGTTTTTGACTTGTTCCAGCCTATATGTGGGTGGAATGTCATACCATTGCTATTGTAAGTTGTCCAATAAATAAGTAGTTGTTTTCTCTGAAAGGAAAAAAATGGGAGTTCTCTCCTTAAGGAAAGTACACAATGAAGAAGACACTTTGGAATTCATGTATGTGGATCTTAGTGCACTGTCACTCAGAAATTATCATTAACAGATCAAAAACACCTCTGTAGCTATCTCTTGCTTTTTTTACAACAAAATCTGATACCAAATAGTCTGTCATGTTACCAAGGGTGTCATCTGTGTGCTTAGTTACTTGATGCATAAATGTATAATAGCAGATTCCTCTCCCCTCACCACAGTAATGACATTGTACATTGTAATTATGGACACCATGGCCGAGGCTTCTAAACGTATGACTCAAGGAAAACACTCGTGATAAAATCACAAAAGCTGGAAATCATCTGAGCTCTCTTAGTTTTGATAGGTATCGGCTATAGTTGCACATTTCTTTACAGGATCATGCTTGTAGATTCACCTAACAGCATATTTTTGTGGTATTATCCATGCTAATAAAAACAAAATTAATAACACTGGGAACTGTGCAGTGGTATTTTGAGAATGGAACTTAATTTTATGTGCCAGCTGATGAAGTAGCAAGTATTGATTTAAGTAATTATGCCCATACTTCACTGAGGGACTATATAAATTTTGACTTCATATTCGCTAAACATAGTATATTAAATATGAATGGAACTTTACAGTTTGATTCATTGGAAGCTAATGTATTATAAAATATGATGTATTTAATAACAGGATTGTTTTCCAAAATAGGCCCATAAAGCTGGGCTTTCAATATTCATATGAATATTTACAATCCTATGCATGAGAAACAGAAGTCAGAATAGCAGACACCAAGGTGAAAAGAAAACAAGACCATTTTCCATTTGAGTTTAATCTATAGATCAGTTCCATATGCTCAGCTGTTTGTGTGTGTTAGCCCTGTTTCCTGACTGGCAAAGGGTGCAATGATGCCGTGTCTATTGTACAGGTCCAGCAATTTGCAGCATGCCTAAATCAGTGAGAATTATATGAAGTTATGTATTTTGTCAGATTTTCCAACCAGGGTGGCCTAATCCACCCAGTTTTTTAAGACATTTTTAAAATGTTGGCAATGTTCAAACATGGAATTATCAGCACAACTGTAAGAGTTGTTACATGATCCACCTGGATTTAATCCTTGCAGTGAGAAACAGCTGTGGCTTTTTCAAGACCTATTCCTATGATGTTTGTGTGCATGCAATTAAGTTTGAACAAGGAAGGGTGTCTCTGTATCTGTAGTAACACAGGTACACATCTGTCCAGTGCTCAGTGAAGGTGGGTGAAAAAGTCTGGTTGGCTTCAGTGAGTAGTGACTACACCTTTAACAGTGGAGTATATGTTGAAACACACTGAAACACACTCATGCTAAGAGGCTCATTTAGAACTTCACAGAATTTGGCATATCATTGGGAAAATCCTGCAAAAAGGTTGTTCCCAGAGCGCTGCTATGTAGCTTTGTTTCTTTCTCCTCATTATATTTGAGGCATTTTTGTCACCTCTAGAGTATACAAATCATAGAGAGTAATGTAACAAATATTAACCATGGACATTTTAAAAGTTTTGAAGAAGAAGAGAGTAAGAGACAGAACAGTACATAAAACATTGGGACTTTTGTCATTGTCCTAATTATTTTTGGAACAAAAAATTGTTTGAATTCTGTGATTTGAGGAAGACCTAGTCAGATTCAAATCTGTCTCTCAAAGCCTTATGTCTGATATTTCTGTGACATAGTCTAGAACAAAGTCTGTTGAGTAAAACATTTGTTATTTGATCTAAATTTATTACAACAGAATAGATGTTTTTGCCATGGAAAAGTTATTTAGGAGTGATGGAATGAAGTTGGTTTGCTGTATTGTGATGAAGTACATACTGTAGTAAGGAACACATTATTTTAATGAAATGGATGCACAAGTCTTTGTGATCTTATTATTCTGATCATCACTTGATAAAGATCTAGACTGAGTTTTCCAGTTGCTAAAGGATTTTGATGACTTACACATGACGGCTTACACAATAAGGGTTGATGGCTATGCTGATTAACATCCTGCCTTTATAATTTAAAAAAAATAAGAAGCATTGTTACAGATCATTATTACCACCTTTAATTCTTAAATGTTAGCATTAATGTTATCTAGTAGTAGTTAGTAGTTACATCTGTTAGTTATAACTGATCAGAATTGCCTATTTGCTCCTTTCAAAAGGTAAATTGAATTGTGCCCCTTTGTTCCAAGGCAGAAGAATTGCTCTTTTGGTACAGAGCAATCCTTCACAGGCACTTGTCCTTTCTGAAACACAAAAGGCTAAGGGGAGTTGTGGTTTTGCAGAAGGAAAAAAGGAAAACTTGGGATACTAAATCACACAGACATTTGGTAAGTTGTGTTCAGCATATTGAATATGAGTGAATCGAGAGCAGATCCCAGCCCTTTCTTTGCTGAGTGGAAAGCCTTCCTGCAGCGGTATTCAGAGAAAAGCATTCAGTGTTGCTTAACTTCTGCTCCTTTTCAGCCATTGCAGGAATATCCTCCAGAGCTTACAGTGTAGTAGAAACTATAAATTATGTAGCTTCTGTCAGTGCAGTATTCTAGCACCATATTTTGTTTACCCATAGTTGCCACCTTTGAAATGCAGAGTTGCTTTGTGAAGTTCTCTGTTGTTCTAAGCTGACATTTATATGTTTTAAAAAATAGTTAGTTTTCAAACATTAATTTTAGGTCTGAGGGACAATCTGTAATTCTTTCTCTAAAAAGAAGGTACTTGTGCCTTTAGTGAGAGCAGTAACTTTTGTTCTGTAATGTTGTATGACTGGAGAGGGAACAGTAAAGTGTGATCTCTAAGTTAAAAGATGTTCTTCCTGAAAGTGAGCAATGGGTTTGTTGTTTTTTCTTATCCCAGGATTAATAAAAAACATTAGTTCTTGGCAGAGTCTGTGGTCTCAGGTTTGAAGTCTTACTGCTGTCCTCACGTTTTAAAGATAACTTGTAGTTCAAAAAGGGAAGGAAAATAGGTGCTGAGCAGATGAGAGGCTGATGGATAAGCTTCTATAGCAACAATCTGAATGTTGCTCAGTAGTAAGTACACCATGCTTGTTTCGAAAAGCATATTGGGCCAAGACTCTTTTGAAATGTACTTTCATTGTATCTCTTTCTAACTTAGTATATCCTCCAGAATAGTTTGCAGTTGTTTCAGCTTGCTATCTCCCAGCTGACACTGCCTGATCTCAAGATGGTGAGGAATTTTCTGTGAACTTTCTGAAAACCTGAAATGTTATGAAATCAGTATTTTTCACAGGCCTATACTACAGACATTGCTGGAATTGCTGGCACAAACTAGAGACAGATTTGTTTGCACTGAAGCAGTGAACAAAAAAGTAACTCGCCACATTTCAGCCAAAAGCCCTGAGGTGTGTCCTTGTTCACTAATATTAGGTCAAGATCTTGAAAGTTTTGTCTGTGTTTGAGGAGATTGACTCTTGTGATGGAGGAAAGTTTGAATGATTTCTGCTTCTCATATAGAGAAATACATGTCTTTTACCTGTAGTACATAGGGGGTTTTTGTTGTTGTTTTGCTTTATTTTATGTATTTTTTGGGTTGGGTTTTGGTTTGGGGGGGATTTTTTTTTTAAGGGAGAATAGCTGTTTGACAGACTAAAATATATTGCATACGAATGCTAAAAATTGCTAGAAATACTTCCAAAAAATCTTCCTGCTCTGTTGTTTAGAAAACTGAGTCATCTCTGTGCTTCATTACTGTGGTTTGATTTATATTGCCTAATTGCAGCTAGATTTCCAGGGCTTTAGGAATGTTCATTCCATTAGGAAGAGCAGTAGTTCTTTATTTAAAGAAGAAGAAAAATTTCTGGCAGGAGGCAATAGAGTCTGTGAATACAGATTGCATGGGACCTGTTTTGTGTGTGTACATCTTTGTAAAATTGTCACTGAAAAATAAATGCCTGTATCATAATCAAAGGCCATTGTGGGTTCCTGGCTGTAAACAATTTGAGTCCTTGGAAACCATTTGAATAAAATGCAGCAAACATTGAAGCTGAATTCCTCAGTACAATCTGTTTTGTTTGGGTTTATTTTAATATTTTTTTAAAGTAAGAATAGAGTAGGCACACATTCATTCTTCAATAGGAATGGGAAAATATTTGATGTATTTGATAAAGGGTCTTGACAGGGTTTCATTCTTTAATAAAACATGGTTTGAAAGTTTGGGGGGGTGAGTCATATCTTACTTTCCCTTTTGTGTTCAAATTACTTCTTCAGAAAGTAAACCAGGTGAGTTTGCTTGATGGCAGCATAGGATAGGATGGACAGAAAAAACGTTGGTCAAGTTTATGCTAGGGTGAATTTTCACTGAATTTTAGTGTGTTGAGTTCTGTATCTGATTTATGCTGTCAGACCTTACAGATGATGTCTGCTCGAAGGTGATAGGCTTTGATACCAGATCAAGCCTTAGCTCCCCATTTTGATGTGGTGATAGCATATGAACAGACTACTTGGCACTAGGAGGAGGCAATGTAACCTAGTGGCTTGACTATTGCTACTGAGCGTCAAGGGCTGTCTCTGGTACGTGGGAGTGGTGATCTGGGGCCTTCTGCAGCGCTCTTATTTGCTATGTTGTTGTTGTGCATGTTTATGTTAGGGCAGCAAATCTGTTTTGTTGTGTGCAATTCCTCTGCAGATACCAGAAAAAAGAATCATGAGGAAAGAGAAATTTTTAGATCATCTTACTTCTGTAAACTTCCTGGTTGTTTGTATTAATTTTGGAGGAGACATCTGGAAACCCTAGCTCCAAAAATGTTAAAACTCAGCAGGCAGTGATTAGCAATTATACAGAGGGGAACATCTGCAGCAGCCACAGGATGACTTTCTGAGCCTCTCCTCAAGACCTAGCTTCAATGACATCTTCACTGACAAGCTATCTATTAAGACTTTGATGTAGAAGAGAAGAGAAGCAGATGTAAGATATGATCCTTCTGAGTTATTAGGGGGTATTACAAAGGAGCAGAGATTCAAGTGGTTTAGCAGATGTTTCCAGTTAACCATGACTTCTTGTGTAACTGGTGGTGATGCTTTAATCCCGGGAGGGAAGAGAATGGGTTACTCTTCCACTAATACAATGCAAATACTTGCATTTATGCAGAGCATTATTCTGTGAGGTTGTGGTTCCTAAACATAGAATCTCACTGATTATCTTTCTTAAAAAATAAAATATATATATATATATATACATTAAAAAAAAAATAAAAAAAATTGGTAGGGCTAGTTGATTACATCTCATATATAGATGAGCTATCTTCATGATCTTTTCCAGGCCATTCATATCTCTATATTTCTTTATTTCATCCACTTGAATGCTTTGTTTTCACCATACGTTCTCCCATCTTCAGATAAAGCTAACATGTTTTCTCCATTTGTCTTGTTTTCCTCGTCAGTTTGTCATATTTTTCCTCTGTTCTTCCAATGCCAACCAAAATGGAGACATTCGCTTCTTGTACATATACCTAAATGTTATGGATCTCAACAGTGAAAGGGAAGTATGACAGGCAAGCTATGACAGGTGAGCTTCTGCAGCTGCTCCAGCCTGAAAGCATTCATGTGATGAGTTTTGCAAAAGGTCGGGTCTGCCGGGAGCAGCAGAGCTTTTGTTTGGAGGAAAAGGTACATGATTACAAAGAACTAACACCTTTGCTTTAGAGATTGAGAAAAAATTGCTGGTTTTCTAGAAGTTAATGTAGGATCTCTTTGAGAGAGGGGATCTTGAAGTGGAAGTTTGCTTCTTCCTAAGGATATGTTGCAGAGATGTGTTGATAGGGATCAGACAGATGACTATCTGTGATACAAAGTGCTAAGGGTATGCACTGGCAAAACATTAACTACTTGTTTTGTCTTGCTACCATTGTGGTTCGATGGTCCATTTTATGATTATACTGGTAGACCAAGGTCAAATGCAGGCCTACAGACGTTTATGATGAAAGTTGTATGGTATGGTTTTGTAAGTACCTCTCAACTGGATCTGCCTTCTTCTGCTTTATTTATCTGTTAAACTGTTCTCATACTAGCTATTAAAGGAGATGAATTTAAAATTTTGATGAACATAGCAAAGTTCTTCCTATTGTCAGGACTGACTTCTGAGCTTCAGATGCAATTTTCATCAACTCATAAAACAGCATAAAGAATATTTAAATTAAGCCTGCATAATTCCTACTTAAAACAGAAATCTGACTTGAGGCATCAACTTTTTGTGCAAGGAATTATGTTTGACTTGCCAAAAGATTGTCTTAAAAAGATACAAAAAGTTTTCCTTTGCTCTTAGGATAGTACTAACAACAGTGATAAACTGAGAGCCTGTAGATTGCACTTTGTGGGGGAGAGGTGAGTGACAAGCAAGGGATGGGTAAATACAAGTACTTTTCTTTTTCCTTAATATTATAACTCTATAGAAAGAAGCTATTTAGACAGAAATTGAAAAATATATATTAAAATGGCAATGAAACAGAACAGGAAAACCAATTCAACCCACACCTGAGAAGCTCAATTATTTATCTTTTTTTAAAGAGAGACAACTACGACAGAGTGAACTAATGTTGAGCTAAAAAGGTCATTAAAAAGTTATTTTCACTTAATAATATATTTCATAGCTGGATACAATTTACTACACTAGAGAAGAATTTTTTTTCAAACTACTGCACATATTTTTCATATGTTACTTGCTTTTAACTCTGTGGGATTAGAGTCTTCTCTATATCCTCAAACACAAGCAGTGCAGTGATTCCTGACTGAATTGGATAAATTTTGAATATAATTTTCAAATTTGTTTCAAACAGTTGTCAGCTCTAGCTGATGGCTGCAGTTGAAGAATAATGGGTTGTTTCCAGCTTTGTGAATAGTGTTTTATGTTAGAAGCATTGAAATTCAACTTGCAAGAACATAGCAAGGAGAACCTTTCTCTAAAAAAGGTAGTTTGTGGTTCTTTTGGGTTTTTTTTAAGTAGTGCACTATAATCTTTAATCATGCAAAACAGAGATTCATTGCTATGTGCACAAAACTCAGGCACACATATATGCTTATTATGTAAGTAACAATGTTTTAAAAAGAAGCATATTCTTATAGGCTACTATGTGAATTATGTTTGCATTACAAAAATGAAAGTAAGGAAGGCTGTTGTACTTCTCGTATTACTGCCAGAGATTTCTGTTAAGGAGAATGAGATGAATGGATGAGAAAATATCCCAAATATACTGTGAGAACTTTAGGTTTCACTTAGGATCTCACTCTATTTGGGCATGCTAATGCATTAACCTGGGAATTCTGGCATCAAATGGGAGTTTAACCCACCCAGAGTGTTTCCCCTGTTGTCATATACTATGCACGCTTCTTGCCAATTAGCTCTACCCAACACATGCCCTTTCATTTCTTTCAAGGTTTTTTGCAAAATTGATTCTTCAGTCCCTATTACACTGTGAAAGGCCCGGAAGGGCTTACTTTTTGCCTGGGTGACTAAAACCAGATTTCTGTTAGAGGACCTTAACATGTGGCTTAAGTAATAGGATATTCCATCAATTAATGCTTTTTTTCTGTTTTGGCATTCTATTTTCAATCTCCATGGCTAAATAGTGCTAAAAGCTTTAACAAAATCTGCCTGGCAGTATAATTTATGATTAGACTTGAGGGGTGAAGGCTAACTCTGCAGTGTATTTCACATAAACAAGTCCTTAGAGTTGTGAGTTGGAAAGACAATTCCTCTGGCGTATAGGTTATTTATGACATTTTCAAAGCCTAGACAAACTGAGACAGTGCAAAAGAAAAAAGCAAAGGAGGGAATATTTCATGCTCTGACTTGTAATTTTAATTGTTTTGGTGCTTTTGTTGTTTTCACATGCCAAGTTAACAGCAAAAGCTTGCTGGTTTTTTAGCTACTTTGATGATCTTTTTTAATGCATCTAAATCCAAATTCCTGAAAAGAAATGCTTTCTTTTGGACTATTTGAACTCTTCTAGGAGCAGAAGTGAATTTTTCATCCCAGAAACATGGTACAATAAGGGGGTCAAACCCAAATCTATCTCAGATACTTCTTTTACAGCTTTGAAATCTGAAGAATGGCTGAATATGCTCCTCCCTATATTTTGGGAATTGGTTTGAATGGGTTAAATCTTGCTTCTGCTATAATTGAGTGTAAACTCTTACACATCTTTCAAATCTATATTCACTGGTGTTAGATTAGGTTTAAAACCTATTTTGACATTAATGAGTACAGTCAGTTTCCCCATGAAGAATAGGAATACTGTTGGTTGTCTGATCTCAGGAAAAGAATGGACCAGAAGGGATTTTCTGCTAAATTTCCATGTCCTTTTAACCTCCACTTTCTTTGTTGAAATACATTAGTGAGATGGGGGAGAGGGAATAATTCCTTAGAATTTCAATTTTTGAACCAACCTTCAGGGCATTTGGCTTAGAATATGGTAGGACTTACAAACTATCCAGGAAATATTTTCACATTAGCAAAATCTTGTCATCTAGCATGTGCTAATGAGTAATTAGTGCTGAAAATAAATGGCAGTTGACCAGAATAGTTATTACATGAACTGGAACCATGTGACAACACATCTGAAATGTGTATTTTGTCCAACTATGCAGTGGAATCTCTACTTCAGATTCTTAAACTGAAGTAATTTTTTTTTTATCCCTTTAATTCTCCATCTAACACTTTCAAGGGACTTCATTTATTTCTCAGCTCACATTAAAACAATGGAGTTTTAGGTTGAAAATAATTGGGAAACTGACTTCAGGTATTTTACCAACAGATTAATGGGTAGTAGCTGCTAGTGATGCAAACATTTAAGAATTCTAATTGTATATACAGTGTTACCTAAATCCTTTCTTCTCTCAGGAAAATTCTTTCCTGTCTGTTATCTGAAAACCAAAATACTGAAGTTAGTATTTGCTCTTCCTGAAGGGAAAAAGGAAAACAAAATTTTAAAAATACAAATTTATTAATGCTCTTATTCTTTGGAAGAAGCAGAGTCTTGTTGATTTCTCTACTATGTGCACTTATAGACACCTTACAGTTTCTTTTTATATGATACACACTTGCAACATTTTTTAAGTATGTATTTATTGCAACTGGAACATTTAGATATAAGTGTTAACATTAATTATTTAAAACTCTAAGAGGATACATTTTGTATTTAGGATTGGTATACCCAACTCTTAACAACTGAGTGTAAAGGTATTTTCTTTTTATGTGTGCAATAGTAAAAGCATGTGGTAGTTTACAGTCTAGAAAGAGATGGAGTTTCTCAAAAAGTGTATTCCACCTTCCAAGAGCTCAGAGAAGCCTCCAACAGGGGCCTCCTGTCATTAATCCTGTATTGGGATGTCGTGTCTGATGTTCTGCTTTCAGAAGCATCGTGCTATAAAATTAACGTATTGAAGATAAGAGCAGCAGGTTGAAACAAAGTAGATCGCTGGAACTGGGTAACTAAACCAACTGAAGCTCATTCTTTTAGAGCTTACTTGGACAGTCTGTGTAAGTTTCAGTTTTTAATGTACACGTGTAGCTAAGTTTCTAATTGTTGAGTTCCCATGAGGAAATGAGCATTGAGATGGGTCTTGGAGGATAGTCATGGTAGATGAGGTGAGAAAGAGAGTTCAGGCCAAAAAGGCCCTGACTGCATCACAAGAAGAATGTGATGCAGTAATCTTTGTTTCTTGCTGCAGACTGCAGCAAGTATGTGGTGGGGGTTTTGTTGCTTTTCCTTTTTTCCTCCAGTGCACAAGTCTAATCTGTCAGCTGGTGTGATGAATGGTACTAGTCTGCAGCTGGACAGTGGTGTGGCAATCCTTTCCCCACTCCAGGACACTTCATGCTGCAGATATGTGATGCAGACCCAGCTCTGTCCAGAAGGACTGTGGAGTGGGGAAAGGTCACAGCCAGGTCTGTCTGCCTGTGAAAAAAAGATTGACCTGCAGGAAACCATTTGGAGACCTAAGCTGTGTATGTCTCTCAGCATGCTTAGGATAGTCAATAGCTTCACATTTACAGTTAGCATCCTTGCTCTGAGCCCATGGCATGAGGGAAGCTGCCCTCCCCAGGTCCCTCTGAAACTGTGGGGTCTTGCCCAGCACTTCCCCATGGATGTCTTGAGGCTGATGAGACCACGAGGCTTCTTGTGTGCCAGAGCCAGGGTCACTCACTCTGGTCACAGCAGCCCACCTGGTCAGTGTCAGAGCCAAACAAAGGCTGGGCTGTTTAGTGCAGAGTCAGAGGTGCTGCTTCTCAGGCCAATCATTGCTGTTATTTTCAAACACAAGTATTACAACTGGGAGCTGGATCAATGACCTCTTTTTTGAGATGGGTTTAAATGTATATTTTTGCAAGAATTGTCAGGATTTGGGGCTGTGGTGGGGTCAGCAGGCTGTTGTTTAGGAAAAAAAACAGTGGAAAGGAAACTCCTCAAAACTTTGTCTGGAGTGTAGTGTATGAATGCGAGTTGAGTTGTAATGTGTATAAAGGAGGAACTTTTAAGGAAAACAGAAGAATTATTTTTCTAGTTTTAATCTTGAAGTGGGCAGGATGCCCCTGGATACAATGGACCAGTGTGACTGAACTACAGAAAAATCAGAGCAACTAAATAAAACTATATTGTTTTTAAAGTGCATAGATATGAGTTTAACAATAAAGTTGAGCTCTTTGTGGGTACTATACTGCATATCAGCATTGCTGAAATGAAATAATTTCAGCACGTAACTTTGAGTAGTGTGACATGTGATATGTTCAATCTTCTCCTCCCAAAGAAATATCAATAGTTTTGTCATGTTTTCTGGAAGAAGCTTCTGTTACTATGGGCCCTGATTGATAGGGAAGTTTAAGCAATTATGTCACACTGTAATTTTTTTAATAAATGTCCTTCAACTTGTGATGCTGAAAACCATTACCTGAAAAGAAGAGGGTCTTGCTCTCCTTCCCCCCAACTCCCTGTTGTTTGGTCCTTGCCAGCTGGGGTCTGTCTCATCTTCACTGGGAGCCAGTTTAACTTTCTCACTGAGAAGATGCCTGTGGGATTGCTTCTTGGGTTTTCTTTCCTACCCTTCTCGATTCACATTTTGTTGGGTTGGTAGATTCAGTCACCCCATGGAGGGATCCAGTGGCTATCAGAACAGTCCGGGGAAGAAGAAGGAAAATGTATCTGGGATTGGGAAGAAAATAGTCAGGTTTAGTCTCCGAAGAGTCCCTGCTGGGCTGGCTGTGCTGTAGCATCTTAAGTTTACTCTTCACAGTGTGTGTATGGGCATTGTAAAGTAGTGTTTCAGATACAGAACAAGAGAGCTTTAAGAATGCTGTCATACAGAGTTCGAAAGGTAAGGAAATGCCAGATTTGGGGGTGGTTGTGCAAAATAAATTCTGTACACGTCTAGGTGCTTTTCGTCTCTTACTGTTAACACCCAGTTGCTATCCCTGAGTAAGCTGGTTGGGGTGTCCTCTGAACAGACCCTGTTCATCAGAAAGTCCTGTCTCCCTGATTCAGTCTCTCCATCTTATTCTAGCTCACTTTAGTTCTTCAGCCCACCCAGTGTCCAGCTGTGATGTGGTTGTTACTGGTTTTGGTTTTGTGTGTTTGGTGGTTAATTTTTTGGGGGTTAGTTTTTAAAGTTCTTTCACTGTTTCCTTCTAAAGTAGCCTTCCTGCCTGGCCCTCTGTGTAGCTCAGTCACTGGCAGAAGAGAAAAGCATGCCCTGCCTTCAGCTCTGATTTCAGCTCTAGTCAGCCATGGCACAGAGCTGATTGAAATCACATGCTGTCTCCCGGGGATGGTAACTGCTCTGCTCTTCTGGTCAGGACTCCAGCTTGAGGGAAAGCTGTGCAACATGAGGGAGCAGACTGTGGAGGCTTGAGTCACTAGGCAAACTTATGAAGGGCTTATACCTGCCAAATCAGGGTAGGTGTGCACCTCTCGATGTCACACACCAGCTGATGGAGTAGCAGATTTTATCTGCTATTACAAATATTTCCTTCTTGAACAAAAGGTCACCATAAGCTTTTAATACTGAAAAATGTATCTTCATTTTCTAAAACATCTTAACTGTTTGGCTAAAACTTGTGCAAAAAAATTTAGCCTCAGGCAGGCATCTGGTGTGGAAAGTTTCAGCCCAAACTGCTATTTTGGCAAAGTTGTTAGCAATGAAAAACTGTTTCAAGAGTGTTGAATGATCTCTGTACTAAGGCAGAACTTATATTTTGGTGGATAAAGGGAATGTATGATGGAGTTTTAGGCTGAACTGCAACAGCTTTCATTCCCCTTTCCTGTAAGGGGAAACTTGAATTTCTTGAATTTCTCCAACTTGAATTTCTCCAACAAAAAACTGTTTGCTAACACTTACATAGTTACCTTACGCAGTCTTAGCTGTTACCAAGGGGCATGGAGAGAAGCTCTGTGCTAGCATTACTAAAACTTAAAAAAAAAATAACCTTGGATTGTGATGGCATACAAAACTTTTTTTCACAGGTTCCCACAGCACACTGCTAATGTTGACAGGAAGCCAAGCAGTAGATTTTGTTATGGGATCCAGTTTTATAATTAGTTCTGCACCATTTTGAGCATGTGCATCACCTGGGCTGGAAGTTACTGCAAATCCCCTTGGATGTCTTGGATCTGCATCCCAGTGGAGGTGTTTGAGAAACACAGCAACTACCCTGCACATCCTGTTTTGGTGGGGTTGATTTATTGTCCTGTAATTTATAGACTGGCCATGTGAAGGGCATGAATCTGAAGTTTGACTGATTGCACTGTAAAAGAAAGCTCTTTTCAGATCACCCTGAAATTCTGACCACATTTCTACCCAGCCATGCAAGCTTACCCCATCCACAACTGCTTTCATAGCTCTTGCTGAAACCTGAAACTGAGAGAAAGGTGGAGAAAGTCTGTGTACAGGTTTTTTTAATGGTAACCCCACACAGGATTTTTTCTGTTCCATTCTGCTTTCTTAGGGCTTTATTCAGCACTGCAGTTGTTCTCACAAGTACCCTAATAAGCCTCTGTCTTGTGTTTAATGTCAAAATTGTTTGTTGGGCAAAACATTCATCTGTGAAGGGTTTATGAACCAATTGTGAACTCTAAGATCCTAATTATATTACTTCAGTTAATATCATATTATGGATCTACTCTTTCATATGCATTAACATTCCTTGGATCTTCCCTTACATGCCACATTTTTAAGATCTCTGGCCATTTTTTTTCTTGTTGCTGTCCTCTGATCTCTCTTGTCTTGTCTACATCTTTTTTTGAAATGTAAAAAATCTGGATGCACTGAAAATGCATAGAATCACTGCCTTCTGTGTGTTGATAGGAGTGCTGACACATCTTTGAATTAGAATGTTTTAGTTTTGCTTTTGTCATCTTACTGATGACACTTCTGACTCCTACTCAGTTGTGACCCATTTTACTGTCACTTCCTTTTCTGTGGTACTGCTAGCTGCTCTTCAGTCTGTATTTATAGACTTAATTTCTCCTTCTTCCTATTTGCCTGCATGGAATGTTGTCTTTTTTTATTTCATGCTATTTTATGGCGGTGTTCTGCTATGTCCAGATTCCTGGATGCTTCAATTATTTAAAAAAAATAAAAATGAAACTTCATTCATTATCTCGTTTTGTCTGAGAGGGAGAAAATGGAACAGTTTTGAAGTAGGATTCATCCTGATCCCACCCCCCTGTCTGCTCCCTCCCCTTCCTTTCTTTTTCCTCATTGCCAGAAACATTCCAGATCTGTCTGTCTGGCATTGTTTGGACTTCTGAGCACATACGTACATTCTTGAGATACAGCAAAAGATTATATCTCCTTCTCATGTACTATTTCTAACTGAGAAAGCAGCAAAGCTTTTTCAAAGTGCATCAGTATCCTATTAGCCCATTTCCTCATTTAATCTCATTGGTCTTAGTTAATTCATAGCCCTTGATATATACCAAGTCTTCAAGTTCATTGTATTTATGATATGTAATTGCTATAGGCAGATCCAGTTACTGACTTCTATTTCAATAAATTGAATCCCTCTACTTGGATGCCTCTTGAATTTCTTTACTAAAGATCATGTCTACCTTACAGTGAAAGGTTTTGAGGGTTATCTTTGATTTAATCAGTTTTAGCTTGCTCTATTTTTTTTCATTGTCTTTTCAGATGTGTCTGTTTCTTCGAAATGCAGTCTTGGGAAGCCCCTAATTGTTTGTACCTTCTGATAGGTGCTTGGTTAACTTAGTGTAAGCCACGGTCTCAGCTCACAATATGGCAACACAGCACAGGATTTTTCATTACATAGGTAGTCTTCTAGTGTTAACAGCATATAGGGACAATGTAAATGTAATGTAAGTGTGGGTTTTAATTGTGAAAAGGAAGAACAAGCAACCCTGCTTTCATGGAGAGGGCTGGTGCTCAGCCTTGTATTCAAAACGTTAGTCAGGATGTGACAGATATGCAGTGATACATTCACCTTCAACTAAGTTTCTCCATCACCTGTTTTCTTTAAGAAACTGTTCCCAGTGATTTCATGATGCATGCTTATTCTTCTGAACTTTTAAGACGTCACTCATCATTTCAAGGGCTCTCTCAGATGATTAGTAATCAGAGTCTCACTTCCTGAATACCACCGATCTAAGTGAAAACATAGTAACTGAGTCACTTGTTATTTTGTTTCCAAGATCACATTTGTAGATGCATGTTAATTGTCAAAAGATGCTTGTATTCCCTGTGATCAAATAGCTAGGCAAGCTTCATGGAAATAATGAGTTCATAAACTGTTGGCAATTAAGTTAGAATTTTTAGATTATACTGAACATTTCTAAGTATATCCTTTGAAATCTTTCTGCTTAGGAGAAAAAAAAAAGAGTTTATGTAAACATATTTATCATTTCAAAAGTTTTGCTGTAGCTGAGAAACCTGATATGTCTACAGCCTTGATATTGTGTATTAGTTTCTTCTGGGAACCGAATTCAGACAATGTCACTAACCAGAGGGATTTGTGTCTTAATATTCTGGTGGGTACATGAAAGCACTTTACTAGGTCAAAGATCAGTATAATAGTCTGTATTGGGTTTGTGCTTTAAGCCACAATTTTATTTTAACTAGGAGCTAAGTAGTAGTATGCATGGCAAGTTAGTGCAGAATATATCTAGCAATTTTTTCAAAATGAAACAAAATAAAACATACCCCCCCATCTCTTCACCCCTGTCCAGTGAGCATTGCCTGAATTTTATTGTTGGAATCAATAGGGCTTCATTTTCTGACTTTCATGGCTGGGGAAAAAAAAGTGGGTGGGGCGTACTCTCTATTTTCTCTCTGTCTAATTTTTACAGAGCATCGGTTTATCTGTATTGGGATAACACCTCCCTGAGAAACTGTAATAGAGCATGACTTTGAATTAATTTACATGTACTTGTAGTTATATTGTCAGACTTAAAAATTTGCTCTATGCTAATGCTTAATTTTATCAGGTTAAATATAAATATCCTTTAAAAGTACATGTTCTTTGTATGCTACCTCACTTAATCAGCTGAGGTATAGTGTATTTTTTAAATCATGTGCTTTTTTAAAATTGCATGCTTTTCAAAACCAGTATCCCTGTTTTTTCACTATTGATGCAAATATGGCTTGTGTCTACCAAGACAGGAAGAAAAAAAAGGCAAAAAGTGGTTTTCTTTGTTAATTGTTTCCATCCTTCATTTGTCTTATAAAGAAATTGCTTGTTCTTGAGTGATAAGTGTACATAAGTACACTACCAATGAGCCTAAATGAATGCTTTTTTTGTCTCTGCTGTCTCAGAAAGCAAATAGGAAAACGGACAAGTCATCAATGTTTTTCTTAGTATAGTACTGCTAAACACTTGTTTTTGAATGGTTTCAAAATGAATCTCAGGGTGATTCCTGCTTTCTGAGCAATATTAGTGTTTGCTCATACTAATCTTCAGGACGTGACTCTGCAGAGTAATTAAAAAAGGTAGTGAATTTTAGCAGCTGTATTGAACTCTTGAGTGCTGTGATCCCTCAGTTATATGACTTTCAGTGGTAGCCTACCTTTAGGAAACTGAATTGTTCAGGGTTTGATAAAGGGATGCATCCAGATTTAGTCTAACTCCAGTTGTCTTCAGCAGCATTCTTCTGTGCATTGCTTCATAGTATTTTCAGGAGACAAAATATAATTTAAATTGTACAGAGGGATAACTACCTGCTTGCTCCAAGACCCTTTTTGGTCTTCTCCTTCCTAAGAAATACTGTCTTAAGTTTTGGGGTTTAGGCTGTCATTTGACAGGATTGAGAGGGAAATGCTCTCTGCTATCCACCCCACCTGGATGGAATGGCAGCGCTGTGAGCCCAGGTGTAGGACGCAGCAATGAATACACAGCACGCAGGCTGTAAGTTCTGTTGTTCCTCTTCATATTTTAGCACACTGTCATTGTCTCTGAGTATGGTAATACTGCATTGGCCTGTGCTTATGCATACAGCTTTCCTGCACAGGTTATTTTAACACCCTGTGTTTTCGTTCTCATACTGTGCTTTGTTCCACCACTCTCTTCCTCTCTCCACCTGATTCCTATTTACTTATTTTCTTTTTAACTACATTTGCATAAAGGCATGGATGTTTTACTGTTACTTTCCTTCCTCAGCAACTTGCAGCTGCTCCAGATTTATTTTTAGTATTTCACCTTATCTCTTCCTTGCATTTGCTTGTGGTTTAAGTACTTTCTGTTTATTGTTTCTTTTTATAGTTTCCTGTAAAAAAAATATCCTTAAACAAAAAGATGGGTTTGAAAACAAGGGAGGGGATTGTTTTACTAGGTATAACTGTGACCAGAGTGTTAGTTTTACATTTCAGACACACACATCTAATCTAACCCAACCTGTAATGTTTGTTTGTTTGTTTGTTCACTTTTACAAACTAACCAACTTGACAAGTTGTATATAGTCTTCTTGTTACAGCTCATAAAGAAGCCAAAGTCTGGTACACAAAAGTTTTACTACCTTTGGAGAAAGGAGCTATATGCATTCTTGTTCTTGTATATGCATATTTCATTGCAGTTTCAACTGCTTTTAAGCCCTCGTGCGTAAAAGGCAGTGTCTGTGGAATACAGGGAATCAGGGGTGTGCACATGCTGCAAGCAGTATTTGGCTGCAGTTTCTGATTTCAGCCTCTTCAGTTTCTGATTTAGAAGACAAGATATTGGGCAAGTCTCAAAGTCTTCAAAATGCTTCAGAATTTTTGTAATAATTTGCTAAACCCCCTGTAGTGAATAACAATGCCCTACTTACATATTTTGTAAAAGCATTGAAAAGTTCAATGCTTCAACAGCTGCAAAGACTCATAGAAGTCTTACCTCACACTGCCGGAGTCATGATCATGATGAGCAAATACAAATACAGCTTACAAGGCAGGAATTACCCTAAGTTTGGTTTTGAAACTATACAGCTCCATCTGATCTGCCTTCTATGTTCCCTTCCCTAAATATGATAGTAGATTTTGATTGTAGCAAAAAAAGGAACAAAGTAGTTCTTTCCTTTCTTGGGAAAAACATGTTCAGTAAACATATGTGAGACACACACCTTGAAAGCAGAGAAACACAATTGCCACTCATCTCCTGCACCAATCTGTATAGGTCTCTTACAAATCTTAAAATATTACTGCAAAATGACGCAATACCAAAACAGGCATTAGCAGCAGTACCAGATGACACCAGCAATGAAGCCAGTGTCAGTATCAAAGCCAGCTCCACTATCAAAGCCTGGTACACAGTGAATTTTTCCAAATACAAAGGTAAGCAGTCCACGTGGATCTCAGACCATCAAGGGCACACGGCACAAGTTGCAGCTGTGAGCACAACCTGCTGCCAGGAGGCTGCTGCAGCACTGCTGACAGCTCTGAACCACTTGTTCATGTGTACCAGCTGGCCTCTGGTCACATCCCAAGACCGTCTGCTTTAAGAGCCTCTCACTTCTGCCTTAAAACAAAGCCCTCCTTCTAGAAGAGCTGCAGAGGAACCTAGATTTTGCAACAGCAGTTATGTCATCTCAAGCAAATTGGTATTTCACAGCTCAACTCAGATGAGGTAATTTTCCAAATTATGTCAATCCAGTTAAATCTTTTGTTTTGGCTGTGCTGCAAATGGACCAGGCTGCACCAGCAAGCTTTGAGAGCTTCTTCTCTCTTACTCCTGCCATCATCAGAGCTCAGAAAAAAGTGATTACAGGACCAAGGACTCAAGTAGTTGGTTTAACCTGTTCATGTTTTGTTTGGCACAGTAGATGCCAAACTGATGATCTGCAAGTGTTGCAGACACTGTTCTTCCAACCAGTTTTTGGGGACTGGCAAGGTGCTGAATGTGCACTGAAGATGTTTTGTTTCCCTTTTGATTTATTCAGTGGATTGGGGAGTTTGTTACAGTCTGGGCTTTTTTCTTAATGCTTTGAGAGGATAATTTCAGAATTTTACCTTCTATATAAATATTTTTATGGCTACCTCTAAGTAAATTAAGAACTTTTCTCTGCTAAAATCTTTTAATCTTTTCTCTGCTAAAATAGATGAATCTTCTGATTCAGCTTTTATTCAGGAAGACTGGAAAGTGATTTTCCATGGAGAGAATGTTTTTAAGTCTTTTTACTATATGAATATCGAAGACAAAACTTTTAACTGTGTCAGGTAGCAGGATTTTATGCACTGTCAAGAGATCTGAAGTTTAATAATGGGCAGCAGTTAGTGGAAAGCATTTCACAACAAAAAACCCACCCTCCTTTAGAGATTATAGTATTGGTCTTTTTATCTCTACCTGCATGTTTCTGTCCTCTCTATCCTAACCTATGTTAGGTTGTCTATTTTGTCTATTTTGATTTTTTTTCTTTCTCTTCTCTCCCTCAATGGTTTGGACATCTCATAGCTATGTTGCTCAGAAGAGAGAGAACATTAGGGCTGAGCATCTTGAAAAACAAAACAATAAAAACAAATGAACAGAGAAAATACTGGTTTTCTCAATATAGTTCATTTTAGCCTAAACTGGTTTTGCTTGCATTATCTGAACTTCTAATTCTCCAATCTTAACATAACTAAATAGACAAAGACTCACTCACCTGAAATTACAGCAAATATGCTCTGTGTAAACTAGGAGGTTTGTTCTAGATTGTGGATTCATAGTACAAGATTCTCAGTAAAATATTGATAATTGTTTAAATACATGGCTAGTCTGCATGACCATATTTGCCTTCAACGTTGTACATGCTCTTAATGATTTATTCAAACCTACCCAATTTTGCCCATTATGAAATGAGTTGTTTTTCTATGAGGGCATTTATTAGTAAACAGATGATGCAATTCATAATTTGCAACCATGTATTTTAAAGAACCAACTAATGCTAAAAATTACCATTACCTATGTACAAAATACGATGCACTGTTTAGAATTGTTTGAAAAAAAATTTCCATTATGAACTGTAAAACTTGTTGTGTGTACTGTATACTTACACTGTACTTTTAATTTTGTACTGAAGTTTTACGTTTACATAGAACTTGAAATGCAATAGGGAGATCTAGTAGCTAAGCTGATATTTAAAGATCATTTCCAGATTAGTTATCCATTTTCATGGTTGTATACATTTTAAGTACAGAAGAGGGCTGCTAGCCATATGTAGTCTAGCAAGTTAAACTGCATTAAAACAAACCAGAATTTTGCACAAGGCTCAGCTTGTAGAAGTATATCTAATCTTGGCTTTAGAATTGAATCAAGTTGCTAAAGTAAATCATCTCTTTATTTTTGTTTCTTGCTCTGAGTTTTCCAGAATTTCAATTATTAGTCTAGATTTTTTCCTTTGTGATGAGCTTCTGTTTTAAACTTTAGAGATCCCTGCTGAACACAGCATTCCTTAATTATTGGTTAATGAAATGTACAGCATTGAAAACATCTCAGTTCTTCTCTCTTTGGCCACGGTTAAGAGGTTAACCATTAGCAACAGCTAAAGCTCACATTCAGGAGATGTTCACAGAGATATGCTTATGTCTCTCTGAGTCCACTGCCTTTTTCCAGACCAAAAAAGGGGGTTTCCTGCACTTCTTTCAAGTTTACTGCTCTTTGTGGTGCTCAGATACTTCAGATGTCATTGTCAGTACACAAATAGGGCAGCTCTAATATATCACAATCCTTTTCAGTTACTTGAGCCACTAGTTCTCCTCAGTTCTAATACAACCACAAGTCTATGTTCGGTCAACAAAGGTGTTCCTGTCATGTACCTGAGTTTTTTGTATTACTGTGCTGAGCTGCTTGTCTGTATTGATTGGTTTTGAAGGACGTTTCACTTTCAGTTTGAATTAAGAAGAACAGAAATTATTGTGTACATTTCGAAACACAATAGGTTCTCTACCTCGTCTGTTACTGGTATTGTAGCACATCGTTTGCTTGAGCTGTGGGGTTTGGGTCCAAAGATCCAAAGTGCATCCTGTTCTGCCAGCTGTGTGTCCTTTCCTTGCTATGGGAATGTTACATATCATGAACCTGGGGAGCAGTCGATACCTCTGAGGTGGTTTTCTAAGTGGTGACTTTCAGGAAACTACTGATGTAGAAGATTATTTACAGGCATTTGCAGTGAGTAACAGTGCAAACACTTGCTCACAAAGGGCAATCCTTGGGTCTAACAGCCTTAGATCTTGCGTCAGCTGAAGCATGACCCGCCCCTGGCTGTTCAGACAGGCTGGAGAGCCACAAATGTGAAAGGACATACTGCAATGGTTTCCTTTTGAGAATTAACTGAAGCAGTGTTTCCTTCACACAGGGAGCCAAGGCTGTTCGCAGGGCTTTCTGCTTTGCCTAAAGGCCAGTGAGAAACTCAGTATGGTATCCCATGTTGGCCTAACTTCAATAGGCACCTCTGATAGGTGCCTTTCTCTTAAGCTTGTTTGTCTAAACCAGCTTCTCTTCCTTTCAGTTTGAAAGACAGTTCCTTCCTAAACAGTCCTCAGATCTTTGATCTGCTGTGTTTGTGAGGCTTTTCCTGACTTAGTATTGTCTTTTTAGTAAGCAATTCCCCAGAGTTTGCTGAGAAGTGTCATAACTGAGTCATTCTTTCCTTCCCTGCCTGTTTTTTCTCACTAGTTTCATATTAAACAATAACCAATACATTAGTATAATAAATATCTTAATACAATATTAATAAATTATTAAGAGTAGTTCCAAATCTGTCATGATGAAGTCATGGGAGTGAATTGTTTTTTACAACAAGCACAGATTCCAGGTTTTTTTGGGCTAATGCTTTAGCTGATGCATATACTATTAACTATTTAAACAGCCATAGCCTTTTAAAGTAAAAATCCTTAGTGTAAAAATCCTTTATATAAAAATAGGAAGGATTTGTTACTGCCAAATATCAGTAGTTCTTTCCTTCTGACTTCTTATTTCCCTCCTAACCTACCCATTCATCTGATCAGGCTCCTTTAGAAGCTGTAGTTAGGAGTTGTAACAAGTAATCACAACATGCGGAATATTTGGCCCTGCTTGACAGAGGTGATAATGTAGGTAACCACAAAAGGGATCTTCAGATGAGACTTTTGAAGATTGAGACTTAAGTGAACTAGTGACAAATCAAAGTAGGAAAGGAAACTCATGATTTCACTCCCAGTTGGTAAATTCCTGAGCAGTTAGACTATCATTAATTGTAGCCAAGATTGCTCCCTTAGTGATGATTTTTGATGTGATGTGTAATTTTCTCCTAAGATAGCAACAATAGAAATACTACACATTAGCTTTTCTTAGCATTGTAGGTTTTAATAAATTTTGGAATTACAAAAGATCTTGAGTAAGTTTTCAAAACACAACGTAATGGCTGTAGGTTTAAGGAATTTTGTAAGTCAATAAATACAGAGCAATGGAACAAATCTCCTGCTTGAGAATTTGTGCTGGAAATTTGAGTTAGCTTGATTTCCTCTTAGTGGGGAGGCAATAAGCAAAGTTTTGTCTGGATGAGGAAAGAGGGAAATGAATCCTGTGTTTAAACCTCCCTTGCAGTTGGTCTGAAAATTTGGAAACTCTCATTCTTGTAGTGATTTTTCAGTGATGTATTGGTCTCATTAAAGTCAGTGGGATTTTTGCCATGGCTTTTAATGAGGTCAGAAAAAGAATAGTATATTTCAACTGCCTTTTTTTTTTTTTAAGTTGGAAAGAGGTTTTGTATTTTTCTTTTACAGTGACATATTCTGGAAGCAAATCCACCTGTAATTAAATAGCATTTTCCATAGCACCTGCAAGATGAGATGGAATAAACATCTTGCATAGCTTCAGGAGAACAACATTCATTGTCAGCATTTTTTTAAATTTTTATATTTATTTTTCACTTGTTGGTGTACAGAGTATTTGGGCACATGTAAGATAGTTTACTTTAAATTTTGCATCTACAAGCTCTGCCTTTGGTAGGAAAAGGCTAAAGTAAACAGGGCAATTCAAATGAAAGGCAAGAAAATAGGGATTTGGTTAGGATACTTCAGTGAGTTTTGACTATTTTGCAAAATATTTTAGTTTTCAATTTCATATCTTACATTGTGCCAGCACGAATAAGACATGATGCATTGTAAGTCTACATTCTTTCCATTACCAGTGAAATTCATCTGTCTATGAACAGATTTTGACATGTTTTCAACCACCTGTCACAATAATGCACTCATTAATATGCCTGTGCAGGTTTATAACAGTTAAATATTTATGAGATATGCAAATACTTGCTCTCTTTCTTTAATTCACAAGTGATGACTAATAAAAGCTTTGCTCTCTGTTCTTCAAGTAAAAAGTGCTGCTTTGGAATGTTGTTTTAGTAGGCAGTAATTTGAGGAAAATATGAAGGTGGTTGGAGGGGGAGGGAATCCTTTGCTTGTTCTCTGCTGTTTGTTTGAAACTGTGCAACCACTTCAGCTTTAAAGCATCTTCTCCTGTTTTGTTATTTGACCCTGAATATTTTTGATGACTTTGAAATGTGTTGCATTTAAAAAAGCAAAACAAAGACAAACTGAAGTATCCAAGTGTCCTTCCCTCTTCTTGGTCCAGGTGCTTCCTGTGGTGAGTATGCACTGCTTACCAGAAACCAGTGCCAGCTGAGCTCGTTGTGTTCTGCACAGAAAACCTACTCCAAACTTCTTGGGACAAGTGTTTTTTCCTTAATTACTAAACCTTGTCCCTATTCTCTTGTGATAGGGTAATGTGATGAATATTCCTTTTCTTACATTTGCAAGTCACCTCTAGGTGTGTGAATAGAAATGCAGAGGTGCACCTTTAACGAGGTGAGTTGGTGTTCATGGTTCTGTCTCCTGAGAAATTGCTTGTCGTCTGGTCCACTGCTTTGAAAAAAAGACTGCATGGAAGTTGGCAAAATCCTGACATGTCCTCCTGAACAGCAGCTCTTGGAAGAATGGTGAGAGGACCAAATGAGAGGAGAAGTTTATTTACCCACATTTATCACTCACTCAGAAAATGAGTAATGTCTAATGCTCATACCACATTGTCTTAAGTGTAGTCCCTCCTTTGTCTGTGGTTTGATGGTTGGTTCACTCTGCCAGGCAGGGTGAGCTCACAGTTGACCAGCTTGCTTGTCCAGCAACATGCATGGATGGAAGCTGCATAAAGTGGGAGCTCATGTCGACCTGGGTGGGGTCAGCTTGAGGTAATTGAATCTTAGTGTGTGAGCCTCTTTCTGTTTGTTTTAAACGAGTCTGCAAACATCAACACAAATAGGAGCCCTTTCCACTCTCACAGTTCAAAGCATTTTCAGAGAGTTTATAACTGCTAATGAACAGTTTCAGAGAAAGCAGATCCCAGGTTTCCAAGATTTGCACATTTTGCATTATGAGATGCTCGAGCTTGTGTATTGTAACCAAGGTTTAGAAACTCCTCTATGCAGTGGTGCTTTGGACTCCACCAAGCTTTAGAAGAAAATGTCTAACTGTGCTTGGATTTATTTTATAAACTAGGGTGGCTTCAGCAGTCTGTGTGGCCTTCCATTCAGCTGTTTGCTTAAGCCAAGCCAAAAGCCACTTATCTAAAGATGATTTATTCTTACTCTTGAGCTGAGAGAACCAGGCTGGAAAGGATGAAAGCTGAATCATAGGTTTTAGTTTGAGCTTTTGTCTTAAGTCAAATCATAAGGGGAGAATGAAGGACTGACCATAACATTTTTCTGGAGGGTACTTGTGGTTCTCTTGTACACTGCTCGTTGGACACCTTTTTAAAATAAACAGCCGTGGTGTGATTGACTCAGATTTGAACTTTGCAGCTGTTCCTTCCTATCTGCCTGGTATGCCAAAGCAAAGCTCTGCAGCTCAACATCTGTAAAATCAAAACCTTAATTCAAATATTGTAGTTTGGATCAGCTTCTGACTTTCTGGTTTTGGCACTGTAAGCAAAATGAAGGCAAGTGTGTTTCTTTATCTAGTTCAGAAAAATAGATGTTGTTTATATACTTTGTATGTCGGAACACTGTATAGTAAAAGGCAACAGCTGAACGGTCCTCACTAGATAGAGATGTGAAAGTACGACTGGAGGCAGAGTATCTGGCTGTCAAAATTGCATCTGAAGAGAAAGTTTTAACAATGTTTCAAGATGGTTTGTTGTGTTAGATGAAAACAACAAAAATATTTTCGCATTTGAGAACTCAGTTTTATTCTCTCTGGATGCTGTGAGGATCTGATGTTCTCACTGACATCTTCTCACTGTGTTAAACTTCACTTAATGCAGAGCCTTACCATGAGCATGGTTCCAGTAGCCAAGTAAATGAGGCTGAAGGTATAGGTTTGATCCATCCAAGAGCTCTGCCATCCAGACAAGGAATGGTGGGTTATATGGTAGGGCAGGAGGGCACTGCCAGGACCCTTGTGCTGCCATGGTGTGCAGCTCATGCAGGCATTTGCTGTGCAAGACTGTTTCCCTCCTGGGACCCTTGCTTCCTCGTGTGGATGACCTCCTTCCTCTCCTGTGCAATTCAAATGCGATAGTAAAATAAGGGGGAGCCCAAATGGCTAAGGGGTGGGGCTACTTTTTGTAGTCTGCTTATTCAGCAAGAGTTATTTTGAATTAGTTAATACCAAAAGGGTTAAAGAACCATTGTATATTTTGAATTTGGGTTGTCAAAGCAAATATTTTGGCAACAGGTCAGAAATGGATATTGAGTGGTGTTCTGTGAAGAACATACAGTTCTGTTATGGAAAAAACTTGTTAAGGGATGGGAAACTGAGTGGAAGAATAAACAGCCAGTTTTCAGCCTTGCAAGGGCCTAGCTTGAGTTTCTGTTGAGCAGAAATGAAAAAGAAAAAAAAAGGGTGGAGCAGAGTGCTGGAGTGAGGTTTCATGAAGCACAGGTATTTAGCACACCCAGTTGTTGGAAAGGCTTCTGGGTATGGCACTAACATATTGTTGGAGCCATGTGATGGTTGGTTAGGTTCACTGGGAAAGCCAAGGTGCGGGGAAGAGATTGTTGAAAGGAAAAGGTTAACTAAAATGTGACTGAACTGTAATTTTTCTCCAGTACTCTATCTGCGATCTTTCCTTGCTAAATCTCAGAAAGAAGAGATGCCTCTGCCCCTCCTCTCTGTGTTCACTGTCCTGCTTTATAAGTTTTTATAAGTCTGTCTGCTAACAAAAAGGTGAGTGGTTATCTCATTTCAGGGCATCACTAGTGCAAGAATAAACTTATGCAGCAGTTCTCCCATGAATAAGAGTACATTGCTCTGCATATGTTTTGCACCAGAATAAAAACATTCATTGTCTGGGAAAATCCCAATTGTGAAGATTTTAATGAAAACCAAAGTATATTCAGTTGAACTGTAGTTCTCAATGACATCTACTAACTATCTTTTAGATGCTGCTAAGTTCCCTGTGTCGTACAACAGGGAAGTATATGCTTCAGGGAACTCCTAAGATTTGACATGACCTCTGCATCATCTTTAAACAGGCTGTTCTGCTTATGCAATGACTTTTTTGGAGATACTGTTTTAAAATGTTGATGCAACTTACTCCTGCACTTATGTTTCAATTGGAAAAGAACTCCATGGTTTGGTCTTTCCTTGTAGGATAAGATCTCATGTTATGAGTGATATGCTTTTATGACTGCCAGTGTTCATTTGGAATTTCCACCTACCTGTGTAAATATGAACTTTGTTCTCATCTCTGTTCAATAAACAGGTTCAGAGTAGGCAGGTACAGAAAAGGCAGTAAGAGCTATATAACAGCTATGATGAATGTCCAGCTCTCATGTCCCTTGCATCTCAGTTAAAATCCTGGAGTTACAAATATGAGGAATTCATATGGGTGTAGTTCTTTCAGAGAAAACCAGATTTTAGAGCTTTTTGGAGCATCTGTTAAAAAAATAAAGACATCTTCAATTAAATTCTCTTTAATCATGCAGATGATATCAGAAGAATGTAGATTTTCAGTGGACATTTCCTACATTCCAGTCATTATTTAAAGTGGAAATACTGAGCAAATTAACTTTTTTTTTTGGAAGGTTGACACTTCAGCTCTCTGTTATTACACAGGGTGTATTTGAGTCATTAGTATGCCAGGTTGCTTGAAAACTTCACACTTTCCCCCCTAAAAAAGGATAATTACCTGAACTGTTATCTCAGTATGTCTAAAAGCACAACTAAATATGTTTTGCCTTTTTTTAAGGCAGTGCCGTAACATTGAACTAAGGAAGACAAATTGCCCTTTATACCAAGGGAATCTGCAGATCTAGATGATTCATTACTACTAGTACAGGAGGGAGTAGAAATTTCTGGATGAAATTCTGAATGTGTGAAGTTGTGGGTGTGCATTTCATTTTGCATTCAGTGGGACTAGTAGTCAGCCGCTGGACTCAGAAACTTCTAAGAAATTAAATACCAACCCCATGACAAAACTAAAAAAATACTGGGGATGTCTGTTTTCCTGGCATCTGCTGACCACTTAGTCTTTGGCAGCAAGGCAGCAGTGAGGTCCAGATCTGGTTCTTCACTCTCTTGCCTCCAGTTCAATGTCGGTATTTTGGATTTTGTAAGGAAAACTTGGAAGCCTTATGTTCTCATCATGGAAGGGGTAATGTGAGGGCATTTCCTGCTCCCACCCTTGCTTTCAGGCAACACTGTTTTAGTTCAAGCAGAGAGGCATGTGCGATGACCCATTTGTTATTTTGAGGCTGATATTTGGAGAGGAGTTGGAAGTATAATGGTCTCTACCTCTTTTACTAAGAGGAGTGTAACTCTGGGAATGTCATTAGCTACTGTTGAAAGGCAGCAGTAAGGCTTGGGGAAAGCCCTGGGGAACATTTTGCTGCAGTCACAGCATACAGAAGACTGTGGAAGAGGGGATTTGAGAAGAGTTAGGAAGCCCAAGGCTCACTGGCAACCCCTCTCACCGGGGCTCTTGGACACTTGGCAGTGACTGGGGCATTTTTCCACAGATTCTTGTTTACAATGGTGTAAACCACTCACAGAAGGCTGCCTGCGTTGGCATCAGTTCAGGATGAGGTGTGTGACAAACCTTGGATAAAGAACCCAAGAAGCACTGCTCCCGCAAAATCCAGGCTTCAGAGGGGTCACCACATCACAGAGTGACACAGGTCCTCAGCTGTAATCCTGTTCACTTCCTCTTGAGGTGGGGTTGGCTCAGCCGCTGTCAGCAGAAACCCAGAAGGCTGAAACAAGGTTTCTTTGCCCTTTGCACCCAGGTGCTAATGGCATATGGAGCTGCATTCAGCTTCCGTCCTGGAGGTGTGCCATGCCGCCTCCCCAAACTGAAGGCAGGAGCTGCACATCTGTGAAACTACTTAAACGTGTCCGAATATTTTGTTGGGTGACTGCCAGCACCCTTGGTAATATCGACCAGAAGAAGATGATGGGGGTGTGGTGGTAGGAGTGGGTGGGGCCGCTGGGTGTTACTGAGACCTTTGCTTGCAAAGCGCTTGACAAACACTCACCGTGGGATAGGGCACAGCAGATACTGTAAATATCGGCAGCAGATACTGTAAGTATAAGTATCAGCAGTGGTAGGGGCACACTAATTACTCCCCTGGGACAAACCAGGGAGGTTCCAGCAGGCTGTCTGGTGTGCCCTTGTTGGAGCTTTTGTATGCTGATGTGGATTTGTGCCAGATCTTGGCTCTTTGAGGGGGTGGAAATGACTTTTCTCTCACTGCAGATGTGTTTTCTCTTTTTTCTTGTAGGTGTGTGATGTCAAACAGTGAGCACTCCTTGCAGCCTCCCCCACCAGCCTGCAGTGTCATGTGACAGTATGAATATTAAGAAAGAAAAGTGTACTTCAGAGTTCAGCATCCCAGAAGAAAAAAAGGAGGAACTAAACGGAAAGAACAAATGACTGCACTGCTTGCAAAACTTGGGGCTGTTCATTTTTTCTCCTGAGAAGCTTCATCTTGGCCTTTGTGAGAGAGTGGAAAGAGTAGTCGGAGCAGCCACAGTGGTTTCCTTAGGGTCCTTTTTTCTTTTCTTAATTTAATTTTTCCCCCCTGGTGCCTGGATTTTAAGACCGTCTGCTTCACTGATCACAAGCACTGGACATCAATATGTGTCATGTCATTGTAACGTGTCGATCAATGCTGTGGACTCTCCTGAGTATTGTGGTGGCTTTCGCAGAGCTCATTGCCTTCATGAGCGCAGACTGGCTGATTGGCAAGGCAAAGCCTTCCAGCTCCGAGGATGTGGACAACAGAACGGGGGGATCGCAGGAGCCTTACCATCCAACGCTGGGCATCTATGGGCGCTGCACCAGAATCTCCCACATGCAGTTTTCTAGACGAGACACACTTTGTGGTCCTTACGCTGAAAACTTCAATGAGATTGCCAGTGGGTTCTGGCAGGCGACCGCTATTTTCCTACCCATGGGAATCATGATTCTCTGTACCGTGGCATTTGTGTCTGTCTTTACTATGTGTGTGCAGAGTATTATGAAGAAAAGCATTTTTAATGTCTGTGGGCTGCTACAAGGGATTGCAGGTACGTGCACTTTGAGAGCAACTAACATTTTTAATTTTGGGGCTATTCAGATGAAGAAATACGACAATTCCGTCCTGTCTGCAGATAGACTGCATTAGGCAGACGCAAAGCTATTCTATACACTGATGTTTATTCAAACACAACTGAAATTTATAGCTACACACCGTGTAATACATCAACGTTGGCAGCAGAACTGCAGCCTGATGCATGCCAAAATGAAATGACCAATGTTGCTTTTGTTTTCTGTTCATTTTTTCCCCCTCTGAATTTCTTTCAGTTACAAAAACTTCCCTCCTTTGTTACCAGCAGAGAACAAAGTTAATACTCACGTTAAGGCAGTCTATCTCCCTCTAGCTACTTCAGTAGTTTTTCCATGGACCGAAGGCAGTTCCCTCAGCGTCTCAGAGGCTTCATGACTGTGGTGAGAGTAAAACTACCCCAGGACTAAGAACTGCCTGCAGTCGCACACCCCGTTCCTGCAGCATTTCATGCCAAGCAGCCTCCTTCAAAGCTGACAAGTGATACCTTGTGATAAACCCTTCCTTTAGCGAGCTTATCGTTCAGTTGAAGTTACACAGCCCACTAAGCTTATCTTTTCACTGTCCAGGGATCAGCTGTGGTTTGCCTGAAGAGATGAATTTGTTCTAGAGATTTGATGTTTCTGCTTAAACTCATAGATTTTACAGAGATTAAATGACTGTTAGCAAACCGACCCTGGACGGCCTAGTTAGAGGAGTATTCAGCTTTCTATAGCTGCCAGCAGGCTTGGGGAGAACTTGTCTCATACACAGGGTTTTATCATTTGTGCACTGTGTGTGTGTGGTCATCTGGAAGAGTAGAGTGGTCTTCTGCCCTACCTCAGGGAGCCATAAGAGACTGTAAACAGGGAGGGAATGAGGAGGGACACTTCCTCTTTCTCTCTTGGTGGTGCTCTCAAGCAGATGTTTTCAACTCACAAAATTATTTCATTACAACAAAACTTTAGAGTTTTAACTTGTTTGCTTTAACTTGTTTCCTTTTCTCACCTCCACTGAGGTGGCCAAACATGTCTGTGATGACTGTACCTAGACAGGAGATGTAATGGTAGGTATTCTGAGCTTTGTGAAGCTGGTTTGCTTCATTTCTTGATTGAGACCTAAATTAATCTTACTCCAAACACACATGGAGAAGTAGGTGAAAACTGAATTTGTTGCCTGCTGCAGCCCTCCAGAGCCAGTGTTACAGGCCAGGAACTGGCTGATGCTGGCATCTGAAGCACTAGCATTGCAGCTCTCACCATTGTCTGCTTCATATGAATTCAGTATAAAAGTGTAATACTTTCTTCCTATCACCCACAGTGTGAGGTTTGTGCTTCAGAGCAGGATTAGGTCCCTAAATTGGATAAATATGCTTCTGTTCACAGGATGGCGTACAATTAACATACTGTTTGTCCTTTATATAAATATGACGGGTTTTCTGTAACCAGTCCTGGTTTACAGAATTTTCCAGAACCAGTGTGACAAGGAAGCAGCTTGGCAGTGCAGATTAAGGCAGAGGAAGTTGTTAGCTTCTTGTTTTCTTACCCTATACTTCAGAAATAATCCATGAAACCATTTTTTAAGGATACATAATTGTTGGTTCTTTTCTGCTAGAGGGGTATTTGTATGGAAGGGATTGCTTAGCAGCATCAGTAGATCTTTGGCATGTCTGACTTTGCTCTGTTGAAAAGATAGCTTTTCTTACAACTCAGATACCATCTCAAAACACCTAGTCTACCATCTAGGGTGAGCAGGAAGTAGGTTCTTAGTGTTCTGTAGACCATGTATTTGTGAGAAAATACATGCAAAGACAGTTTCGTGTTTTATTATCTATCCAGCTGCACCCGTAATGGGACTTGAGGCCTAAAGGATTGAACTACAGTTGACAAAGCATTTCTTACATGTTAGGGGATAGATCAGTCCTTCTTGAGCTGTACTGAAGATAGAAGCACTTCTCTTCTTATAATTCAGATAAATGACACAGCATGAAACTGGGTAATAGGAAGGTCACGTTACTGAAACTGTTGCTATGAGAAGTACGCCTGCCAACAATTGCAGCCAGGTGTCTTGTGGCTCACAACTTGTTTTGTGAAGATTAGTTTTACTGGGTCCACTGCTACTTTTGTGCCAGTAGCATTACAGCATCTGCTTACTTAGTTGTAATTATTTTCTTTATGACTTACAATGGTTGTTAATTTCAGGTTTCTCAGTTCCTGACCTTTGAAAAATGATTAAGCAAGTTGCTCAAGAGGGACAATTGTCAGCATGGTTAAACCATACAGGGATTATGATAGCTAAACTAATGCCCTGACCAGAGAACAAGATACAACCCTGTCTTAATCACTTTAAGCATAACATCATTCTTTCAAATGTGAACAATTATGGTTTTAATAAGCGTAGGAGAAGAATTCACAAAAGAATTTTGTTAATCAGTCTATATCAGTCCAATATTTGCAAGTATGTCAAACATCTCCTTTTCAGAGATGAAATGCACTCATGGTACAGAGTCATCTACAGGAACTCAGGATCTTGCAGATTTAATCTTACTTAAAATCTCTATATTTTTGCAGTGGAGATTTAATATAATTAGAAACATGCAACAAGTTAATTTATTCCTGGAATTCATCATAAAAAAAACCAATAACAGACACTGGATATATCTTTCCAGTGTAGCAAGATTGGTTGTGACCTGGATGATGCCTACGGTGAAATTACAGAAGAGAAAGCAACATCTCTTCTTTTATTGCCTTTGGACAAACATGCAAATCCTCATTTAGGCCAACAGGGAGAAGCCATACACATATCTGGTCCATTGAGATTTTTTTTGTGGCAGAAAATGAGAAATGCAAAGCTATAAAGGAAGAAAATATGGCTATTGTTTAAACTCCTGTAATTCCTTTGTTGTAGGGCAAGATCTACCACTTACTTTCAGACTGCAGTACCTTTCATTCTGCAGCTGGAGAAACAGTAACCAGTAGCCCTGGTTCTGGAGATATTTGAGGATTGTTTCATCTGGAAAAGCTTTTTTTGTCTCTATTAGAGAATGCAGAGAATGGAGCCATGTAATTGAATAGATAATTACTACCCAGCATTAAGAAGTCCGTGCAGACTTTCATTTGTAAGTCTTTTTGGGGAAAGTATTCTATTTTTACAGTCCATGAATCACTTGAAATGCAGAGGCTAGAAGAGCAAGGATATTATTACTTGACAAGAATCAATTCAAAGTAAATTTTCACAGTAATCATGTAGTTATAGGAAATAAATAATTGATTATCCCCTATTGACATAGCTTGATATGCATATAGTGTAGTTGCATATGTGTTTACAAGTCTTGGTCTGGTGTACTTCACTTTGGTACTGAGTAATATAATCTAAACATAACCTAGCATCAGAGGAGAGTGGGGTGAGCTTAGGACAGAGCCTAAGCATGGTTTGGCTTCCATCTCAGATAGTTTATGAAGTTCATAATCAACAACTTTTCTTGGCTTCTTTTTTGAACCTCTGTTGTGGCCAGGTGGACAGGACCATTCCCCACAGCCAGCAGCTGCCGGACTTGCAGATGAGCCCAACCTGCCTGCATGAGCCCTGTCTGCATGCCTGGGTAGAAGCTAAATTAGCTACTCAAATATTGTGTCAGCCACAGAACTTGAGCAGGCCCCTGTGTTTGACTGTGGGAAGCTCAATACCATGTGCCCAAAAAGGCCTTGGGGAGAGTGGTGGGGAAAGGGTGTTGACATGTCAGGAAAGTGAATGGGTTTGGGAGGTCAGCTTCTTTTACTCCTGCTTTGCCATGCTGGAGCAGGGCTGCCTTACCAGGCACATTTACCAAAAGGGGATAAACCCTTTAAAGACCCTTTAAAGTCTTTCCAGAGTGCTGAGGGCTTCATCTGGGAGGCCTCTCACAGGTCAACCCCTTCTCATCTCTTCCTCTATTCACAGTCGACTGTCTTCTAGCTCAGACAAGCTTGACTAAACTGGTTTTTCCTGAGAGAAGCATAGGGGAAATAAAAGCATGTAAAAATTGGGTTGCATAAGTCAGAAAACCAGCTGTTTCCCAGCTGCACACTGAGGGATGTCTCTAGTTTATTCAGGTGAATGCATGGCTGCATTTTGCTGTCATGTGGCTGTGCCACTGCCAGTTACATCTTTAACAGGTAGACATCCAGTCAGCTATAGCAAAGGTTTGTGTTTTCCAAGGCTGCTGCAGGCAGGCCAGGAGAGGGCTGTCTGCTTGGGCCTGGATACTGCAGCTTTGTGCCTCCCTCTGTCACCTCAGCAATTTTTTCCCTAGCATTGCTGGGGGATGACTCAGCTTCTTTCTTTCCAGGATCTGAGAGGCTTGTTTTTTCCCCTTACACTTGTCCTGCTCAATCCCAAGCAGTGAAGTCTCTTCCACATTACTTTCTCTTCTCAGGTATCTTCCAAGTATTCCTGGGTGCATTCTTCTGACCTTTCCATTATTTCCATGTATTACTGTTCATGTCTTCTCCTGTTCCCTTCTGTGGTGTCTTGGGGGGTTCCTCCATCAGAAACTGCAGCAGTACCTTAGCAATAGTTCAGCGCCAGGAGTGCAGCTTTACCCTCAAACACAAGGAAACTTCTCTGCAATTTTCTAAAATGAAGAGGTGAAATTCAGTTTGAAGCCAGCTGTGTGTAACAATCTATCTTTGCTGCTGAAAGAGTTTGTTTCACATCTCTTGCAATGAGAAATAGTTCAACCTGTTATACTTAAAGGGCATCATTTTCATTTTGGGAGGCTGGGTGATTAGGAAAATGGCCTGAGCAGAGTGGGATGGGAAACATCTGAACGGAACAAGGATGTAGAACTGCTTGTGAAGGTGAATGAAGTAGGATCCAGCTGCACAGGGTGGGTTCAAGGTGTGTGCGGCCATGGAACTGCTCACTTCTGGCTCCTGGAATGTAAAGAGGCCATCAGGAGTTGCAGAGGAGACAGTGGGAAAGCCAGGCCTTTCATCAGAGAGGGGAGAAAAAGCAGGAGAGGACATGAGCTGTGGTGGAAGGAGCATGAGGCTGCTATAACTCTTTGATGCTCAGATCATAACATGAAAGGTTATGATAGTTGCCCCACAGTTTAGGATATTTGGTTGTAGGTTGCAACATGCTGTAAAAAGACATTATTTTGTCTGAGAAAGGGGCAAATTGGCAAGCAAGTTAAAAAGCACCTTGTGAGCTCATGTTGCCTGCAGGTTACGGAAAGTGTTGAGCAGACAGGGAGCCCAAGCAGTAGTATAGCAGAGCAAGAATGGTTTTGCCCTTGAAGGCAAGGAAGCTTCTTGTTTGTCTTTCTAAAATGCAGAGCATGCATTTTTCAAAAAGCATATTTCCTCTTTGGATTCAGCTCAGAGTTTTTCTTTTCTGGTGCCAGAATTCTGAATTCTTGGGATGGGAAGAAAGAAAAAAGGGAGGGGAGAGGGATTTCTAATGGAAATCCTGACAGTCTGAACTGCTTTTACTGTCTGCAGTATAGTGCTTCCTGTAACCTATATGGCCAAATGCCAGCATGACATCTAATACGCACTTGGCTGTTGAAAGTTCAAGCAAAGGGGACTGCTGTGTTGGAATATCCAGGGAAGGAAAATTGAATTCAAGTGCTAAATTGCTGCTGAGCCTGAGGGAGAGCATTAGTAACTTCAAAGAAATAAAATTAAGATTTCAGTATTTTTTTAGATTTGTTGGTCAACTCATTTCCTACAGTATGAAGGTGGGCACTTGGGAACCAGTAGATACACAGCAGATTAAAATGAACAGAAAAATAAACAAAAATGTCATGTTTTCAGTGATCAAGTTCGGCGGCTGATTCTCTTGGCGAGCATAAATCTGTTCCGTCAAACAGCGCTTAGTGTGGGACTTTCTCGCTACCCACTGAGAAACATTTTACTGTGGCACATGTGCACACTCAGGTCCCTTGCCTCTATCAGCATAGGTGAGATGCTGTGCATTTCTTTACACCCGTACTCTGTTGATGTGGGAAAGAGTGCTGGTGACCCAGAGAGGCCAGGGGGAGGGCAGGAGGGCAGCAGGGCTCCGTTCCTGTCAAATTTTAGCTTCCAGGCCTCAGAGCCAAGACAGATGCTGTTGTTTGTATGTAGGATGCAAACAGTAGGAAAATATTCAAACTCAGCAAATGCTGTGTTTTTTACAAACACAAGAGAAAAATGAAAAGAGCTCTTTCAAAACAGGGGGCTAATTTTTGCTTAGCTCTTGTCTTTGGTGGTCCTGGTGTGGTGGTGAGGAAATCTGTGGCTTTGAGTTTTGCTTCCTTCCCCAGTACAGATGCCCGGCACTCTGCTGTTGAACAACTCATGAAGCCACATGAAACTCTCCCCTTCCTGCATCCCCCTTTGCCTTTTCCTTCTGGCGAAACTATAGTTCCTCTGCAGCTCCTCAGTCCCACCCCTGCATTCTTGAGGTTTTGTTTGTACTGCGGAATGGGTATTGAGGAAATGTAAGGCTGTGAAAAAGATGACTTGCATCCCTTTTACCTCTGCATAATCTGAGGCAGGGTGTTGCTTTGTCCTCCCTTACAGAGCTGTCGTAATTTTTCATTCATTTCTGCTAATTCAGCGTAAGCGGTAGTTGGTTTGAAGGACATGGCACTCGCTGGTTTAACAGCAGTGGAAAAGGTTATGGTGAATGGTGTGAAATGTACTGGTCTTCTCCTCTGTTTCTTTCATGGAGAGAATAATTGACATGGCCTAATATTTCCTTCCCTGAATTGGGAACCTCCCGAATTTACCATTCACAGTTGAATTTCTCGTTTAGGAGCTTAGAGGGAGCCTTTTATTCGGTCAACCTAGATTAAAAACACTCAGTGTTTACTGGCTTTTAAGGTAAAATGTGAGAGGTGGCTGTGTCTGAGCAATGACCCTTTGAGTGGACAGTCTTTGTTAACCTCTGTATTGCTGAAAACTTGTAAGCATTAGGCTTTTCCCCTTTAAGGTGCTTTGCTTTGACTTAACTGCTGGGTTGCCATCTGCCACACAGGAGCTCCCCTATGCTTTTCTGCTAAAGCAACCTGCATCAAGCTGATAAACTGATGTGGTTTTTTTGGCTTTCTCAATGGGTAGTAAAGCACAGTGGTTGAGTGTTTCACCAGTAGTTCCCTGCACTGTATTCCTATCACTGTTTCCAGAGCCCAACACCAGTAATGTCATCAGATATTTGCATATGTTTGCATAAGTTTGGTTATATAGGGTATCTTTGATTTGCATAATACTTGGGAAAAGAAACATGAGAGGAGGGATCTTACCCTCTTCCTCATCTTGGTGAAGGCCATGGTCAGGGAACTGCTTTTTCTTCTGGTGACTGCATACCCTCATATCTCCCCTCATATAAAGGGGAGAAAAAAATCTGTGCAGGTTTTGAGCCATCACCTGGTTATAGTTTTAAACTATTAATTCTCCTGGCTTAGCTTAGGGTATCCCAGATACTCTGAAATCTGTATATGGGAGAGTCATCTGCAGTGACTCCAGGTATGAAGGTATGGACCTTGCCTGCTGGCAACCCTCCCCACCCTCAACTAGCCATGCCTCCAACTTATCCCAAATCACCTCTGCTTGTGTGAATCTGCACTGATTGAGGTGTCCAGGTAGGCTTTTAAGGCATTGATCTTCTTAAGGTTATGAATTTTTCTTTTGTTGGATCTGCAGCATTTCCAAGCAGGCCAGAGGCCATCTCCAAGGCACTAGGGCATGCAGAATCTCCCTTCTCTTTTGGGGCAAAGACTTACTTACCTCTGGTCAGCTGCTTGCATTTGGTGGGTCTGGCAGCCATCCAGCATCATGGAAGGCAACTGCAGAGGCAGGTCTGGGGCCCTGTGCTGTGGGTACTGTCACAGTGCTCCATTCAGCATCTCAGCACTACTCCGGTACCTTTCCTATAGCCAGTGTGTAGTGCTGGGACCACCATGTCAGCTGGCCTGAGCCCACCTCGTGAGCTCTAATCTGATTGAAATGGTATTACTGAATCATATCACAGGGCTGAAGATGTCTGTTGTGCAGCTGCTGTGTTGGAGGCCATCACTTTGCTTGTCTGTTAGTGGGTAAAGCGATCAAAAGTGCACGAATAGTGATCTGGTAGTATCCTTGCAGGGTTTGTCATAGAAAGTTTGTGTATGTGAAAGCCTCCTTGACTTAAGCTAGAGCAATACATTTGTAGAAATATTTAATACCTGAAATTGTTCAGGTAGCATATTGACACATGGAAATAGGAGCAATAAAGGCAGGGTACCTGGCTGGTGCAGTGTCTCTGCGCTGTGTCTTAATCTTCTGTGGTTGCTCAGAAGATGACGACAATCAGGATCAGTGCCACTGGGGTTGTGGCCCACCAGCACTGCAAGGCTAGTCCCTTCCTGCCTTTACCCATTTTCTCTTCCTCCCTTAAAATGTTGTTGCTCAGTTGTGTTGCTCCATGGGAGCTTGTTGCAGTGCCACCTCATTGATTACAGCTGCCTAATTTCCTGTTTCTTCAGCAGTATTTAAAAGCTTTTTTTACTATTTTGCTAGGAAATGAGTAGATAGTTTGAGGCTTTGCAATGGAAATTGGCTTTGTTATATATACTGTTGTTTAATATGGCAGAACAGCAGCTGCACAGGAGACTGTCAAAATTAAATAGCATGCCTTCACTTAGTAAATAAGCATCTCCTAACTCCTGCCTCAAGGGTTGCTTCCAGAGTTGGAATGAAAAAGCTTTTACTCGGATCTGACCCCAGCACACAATGTGGCATACAATTGCCCACAACAATAGACTGGTCTGTTGTTTTTTCACAGTGTTGATATGGCAGCACTACTGCAGTGTATAAAAACCAGGAGCAATTGCTTCATGCAGCTAAAGGCCCTTTAAAAGGAAAAACTCTTGGTGCACAAATACAAAAAAAAAAAAGGAAAAGCACCACTGAACCATCTTCAGAGATGTTGCACAGTGATGCAGTCTACTTCATTGATATTGATATTCAGTGTGCTGTAATGTTGTTTCACTTTAGTGTTTGAGGAGACATTGTTTTAGAATAAAAGGCCTGATGTTTAATAGGCCCTTGTAATCAGGAAATATATTTAAACTAATAATAACATTAAAATCTAAATCTCATAAAGGCTTCTTTTTGAAAGCAAGTAATTATTGCCTGATAATAAAAAGTTATGTGACCAAGTTGCCTTCAGTGAAAGACGGGGAAATGTTCTCTGCTGACAGACTCACACCAAAGAGGGAGAGATGAGGTCTCTGGATAAACAAGTCATTATTTGAATAGTTTCTGTTGTCATTCCTAGGCATCTGACAACACTGTGTGGCATTCTTTCAGACCTCTGTTTTGAGGAATCCCAGGAAGAAAGGTAACTGAGAACTAGCAACAACTAACAAAAAAGAAAATGTAATTATGAAAAATTATCATACTGATTTCAAGAAGTGGGATAGAGATAATTAAGAAGTAGGAACAAGAGTATGTGTACAGCAGAAGCTACACTCTCAAAAGTGCAGCTATGCTTAGAGAGGGGGTTAAATCTAGAACAGAACAAGCCTGAGCTCTGTGAGCCTGTAGAGGAACACAGTTGAAAACAGCTTGTAATGTTTTCAAAATGAATTTGTTTCTCTCAGTAGGGGGAACAAACAGCAAAAATTCCGCAGGTAGATTGGCTGTGAATTAAATATAATTTACTGTACAGCAGCATGAATAACTGAAAGGATTCATTGCAGAAAACTTTTCTCCAGACAGAGCGCTCAATTTTTGTTCTCTGTGCCTTCTCTTGAATATTGGTTTCTCTTCAAAGACAGAGGGACAATAGCAAAATCTGATTTATTAGAAAAAGAAATGCCTATCATTGACATTTACTGTCCTCCTGCCAGGTATGTCTCAAGGCAAATTGTCAACAGGAGATAGTTGTTGCTTTATCAGATTATGTTGACATAAAATTATACAACACAAAACTGAGCTTTGTACTGCTATTGCTAAAAAAAATTTAATTGCTTTAATTTTAATTTATATCATTAAATGTCTTAGAATGCTGAACAATACAGACTAAATACAGAATTAATATTTGAATTAATCAAGTGCAAGAACAATTACTTGAATGACATTCAAGTGACTTGGGAATTATAATAGTTAATCAATCCAGAGAGCAACTTCTACCACAAATCACAATTGGTGTCCCCCAGGGATCAGTATTGAGCCCAATGCTATTTAATGTCTTCGTAAGTGATCTGGAAGATAGGATAAAGAGAGTTTTCTGATGATACCAAGCTGAGTGGGGAGTTGGACACTTGGGAAGGGAGACCCACTCTGCAGGAAGGCCTGGATAGGCTGGAAGAGTGGGCTAACAAGAGCCTTATAAACCTCAACAAAGAGAAGTGTAAGGTCTTTTGTCTGGAAAAGCATAATTCAGGAGTGCAGCGTGGGCTGGGATCTACCCTTCTGGGGAGCAGCTCTGTGGGAAGGAACTGGGGGTCCTGGTGGACAAAGCTCAGTGTGAGGGACCAGTGTGCTGCTGTAGTACAGCAAGGTAACAGGATGCTGGGTGGCATGAAAGGCATCAGCAGCAGAGATGAAGAAGTCATTTTACTGAGTGCTTGTCAGGCATCACCTGGGATACTGTGTTCAGATTTGGTGCCTGCTGTACAAAAAAGATGTGGACAGCCTGGAGATGGTCCACAGAAAGGCCACAAAAGATGATCAAAGGCCTGGGAAGCCTGCCATGTGATGAACAGCTGAGAGAACTGGTTTGTTCAGACTTGAGAAAGGAAGGCTTAGGGGAGACCTTATCCCCATGTTCCAGTATTTAACAATTGGCTACAGAGAAGCTGGAGACTCGCTTTGTACAAGGAGTCACATGTAAAAGATGAGGAGTGATATGGGCACAAGTTAGTGCTGGGCAGAATCCAATTGGACACGGGAGGAAACTTGTTCGCAATGAGAATGATCAGCCATTGGACTAATATCTCCAGGGAAGTGGTGTATTCTGTAACATTGGACACTTTCATGGTTTAGCTGTAGAGGGTGCTGGGCCATCTTGTCTAGACCATGCTTTTGCCAAGAAAGGTTGGAACAGATGATCCTTCAGATTGCTTTCCAGCTTGGTGTTCTATGATTATATTATTTTATACATGAATTCATAGATTATACCAGAAACCAGTCTTGTGTTCTTTTGCCTTGTTGGAACAAATGTACGCTTGGCTCCCCTTTCCAGCCCCTTGTAAGCCTGGTCTCCAGGCCATGCTCCCTGCCGTGTTTCATTCATGGGCAAGATACTTTGCTTTTGGCTCTATGCAGCCCATCCACTGCCCACCTCCATCTTCATCTAGGGACTCTTTGAAAAACAAAACCAAGAGACCTCTTGCAGGTTTGTGCTGTCCGCAAACAACTGAAAACCTCTTTCTCTTCCTTCCACATTTTTCTTAAGACTTTCTTGTTAAAGAAGCTGTAAGAGGAAAACTTGGTAACCAGCAGGCTATGGATTTCATGAAGTTATTGTTGGTATCCTGCTCAGGGTTATCCCACTTGTGCCCTGTGCTCCATCTCTGTGTGTCTTGTCTGTAAAGCAGATTTGCCAGGTATTGGAGGCAGAAACTGTGAGCACAGATCCCAGGTTGTGTGGTAATGCAAATAAATAACCAAAGCAGGAGAGCTGCATGCAGAAGAGCCCCAGGGACTAAACAGCAGCTACAGAAAGGCAGGGATATAAGCAGGTAGGCTTAAACTTCTGTCAAGGAAGCAAAGAGAAGTAAGGGGCCTGCCTAGTCAGGCTCTGCCCCATGGACACTGGTATGAGTAATCAGCACTGAGAATTTAGTGGGTTTTCCCCTTGTGGATCATCTCACCACTGACTGGCCTGTAAGTGGTTTTTGCTCAGCTTAGCAGCTCTTTGCACAAGTGTTTGATCTAGATTAAGGCTACAGTGTTATCTGTAGAAATAGCCCTCTGGCTTTTTTGTGTTGCATAAAATGGTTGTGCAGTGCTCCTTAGGTCAGAGGTGGAAGAGCACAGAGACTGATGAGGTATTCCCGTCACATTTAACCATTGTGCCTATTTAAAAGCAAAACAAGACTCTCCAAGTAGCATCACAATCTCTCCTGCCCCTGCTACCCCTGCTGTATCTTATTTTGTTCTTTCCATATGGGACTTTTTCCTTCTCACCTCTCTGCATCCATGTTCCCAGGAACAGAGAGGTGGTTCTTTTTCAGGAGTTTCTGGTTGCAGGTAGTTGAACAGTTAAATGCTTGGATTTGCTGGCTTCTAGTTTAAGCAATGGTTTGCTTGGCTGGTGGGTGGTAAAGCATCATCCGTCTGTTTTGTTCGAAGTGTAGGAGTCATTAAGATGAGCTCTGCAGCCTGTGACTGTTTCTTCTCTAGTTACTGGGAAGCAAGAGGCAAAACTACTCTGTAACTGAGCACTCCTTTCTGGGCAGGTTACGAGAGTCAGGAAGAGACCCTGCACAGCTCAGCCATTACTTTGAGTATTTGAGCTTTGAGATAAATATATTATGAGGAGTTTATGCCTCTCCACTTGCTGTTACGATGAAATCAAAGGAGAGCATTGCTGTTGTGAGTATGTTGAATTGGCTTAATGGAGTCATCTTTGTTCACTCTTCCTGGCAAGCAGGAGGAACCAGTTATTAATTAAATGAAAAATAATAAATACTAGTGATAGTGCTAAGAGGCACATCAGAAGCTTTCTGTCTGCCCTGAAATGGGACTAGTAAAAAGCAGGCTTGGCAGTGAAAATATTACTTTTTTTGGAATTATTCTTATTATCCTGGGTGTTTAAGAAAGGACTTAACATGGCATGTAGTGCCACGGTCTAGTTGACAAGGTAGTATTTGTTCAAAAGTTGGATTTGATGATCTCAGAGATCTTTTCCAACCTAAATGATTCTGTGATTATGTGAAATTATGGGCTGTAGTCAGTATTTCTCCAGGAATTTTCTGTACTTTTTAAAAAAAAGTTCTAAGTCAGTAAAGTCCTGATGGCTACATTTTGGCAGAGCTGCTGCAGCCTTTCAAGGGGCTGAGTTTTGGGTAACGGCATTTCAGCTTGGAGCATATATACCATGAATCAGTAGCTTTCAGGAGCTGCTCAGTGCTCTAGTTTTGGTAAAAAGAGATGGATGTATCTTCTTGGTCCTGTTTCTGACTCAGCCCTAAGGCAGGTTTGCTGTTAAACATAGGTTTGTGAATGATGGAGAGGTAAACTTGAAAAACTTCCTTGTTGGCAGCAGCTGCACTGGCATTTCAGATCCGGCTTCTTAACTCAGTGATGGTGGTTCTTACCTACGTTCTACCCAAAGGGCTTTTGATCTTTAGAGAAAATGGCCCAAACCAATGTACTGTCAGAAAGATACATAGTTGTGGTCATGCTGGTTGCATAGAACAGGAAATAGTGATGAACAGAGGAGAAGGAACTGCTGGTGTTTAGTCTGAAATGGCTGCAGGGCTCAGCAGGATGAACGCACAGCTTATGCACGTCTGTCCAAGATAAAGCAATACTTTATACTTAATGTAGTTTGTTCAAGCAGCCAGGAAACACTGCATAAAAGTTGTCATTAGTTCTTGTATGTAGGCAGTGATGAAATCCCTTCACAGAGAATGGGTATCACTTACTAATGGATTTTGCCACCCCAAAGAATAATGGCATTTAGGTCATTCGTGCCCATGGTGTTGTGTCATCATGAGAAAAATGCTGGAGGAAGGACTTTCTTTTGTGAAATGTCTGGCATTCATAGACACTGATTTTAGACAGTTGGATCATGTTTTTTATGGTTTGCATAAATTAACTGCTTACTAGCTAGGACCCACCTTTTTCTTTTCAGTAAGGAAGATTTCTTGCATGTGGCTGAATTTCTTTGAACAAAAAATTAAGGAAGCCTAATGTACTGCAGAAAACCTGACTGAATGTAAGAAGCTGTGAACAAGCCTTCACAGCTGTTCTTGGTAATCTCTTAGCATAGCACCTAACTTTCTGCCCACTTCTAGAAGGTGGCAGCACTTTTAGCAGCTATTTTCTTCAAGATGCCAATTTGAATAAAGGGTTTTACAGTGTGGGACAAGTTAATTGGACACATTTTTGGGAACTGAAAGGCTGTATTCATTTTCTGGATAAACTGGTTGTGTTTAAACAAAAACTGGTTTTTGTAGTTCTTCCTATTCTTCTAAGTAAAATTTCAAGGAAAACAGAAAGCAAAGTTGGATACCTCTGAGTTGTCCTGATGTTTAGCTCCTTCCTACATACCTTGTAGGAGGGAGATGGGTGTTTAATTCACTGTGGCTTTTTTTTCGCAGGCCCCTAAGAGTGCACTTTAGCCACTAGCACATTAGGCATTTTGATTAAATTTCCTATGACACATTATGTGTGCAGGGATACTAAGGTGACTTATTATTTCTTTAATGAAGTCCTTCAGTGCTTAGAGATTGGTCCTCACAGAGAAAACTGTGAACAGGAGAGACAATCAGATGGGCAAAACATCGAGTCTGAGCTTTTCAGTTCCGAACTGAGGTGCAGCAGAGTGTTCACGCAGTTCAGTAAGATGGGGAGTTGAGGCTTTTGCTCCTGCATCACTAGAAAAGTGAACTAGGAACCAATTAGTGGAACTAGACCATTATCATATAAAATAAGCCTTTCACAAGATAAACCACAGGGTAACTCCAAATTCAGTTAAAAGGCTGCATGGCTTATGGCGGGGAACAATCAGTAAAGAAGGACTGGATAAATAAGGAAGAGGGGTTTTCTCCTAATCCTGGTACTTACGAGTGGGTGGTGACCATTACTACATGTGTTGCATTTGATGTTAAACTGCCTGTTTGTTAAACTTCTTTCTGTTTTTATTTATAGGGCTCTTCCTTATCTTAGGCTTGATACTTTACCCTGCAGGTTGGGGATGCCAGAAGGCAATAAGCTATTGTGGACCTTATGCTTCTGCTTACAAACTAGGAGACTGCTCCTTGGGCTGGGCTTTCTACACAGCCATCGGTGGCACTGTTCTGACGTTCATCTGTGCAGTCTTCTCAGCGCAAGCTGAAATAGCCACGTCCAGTGACAAAGTGCAAGAAGAAATAGAAGAAGGAAAAAACCTTATCTGCCTCCTTTAACTCCAGTGGGGGAAAATACCAGCGCCTGGATCTTTACCTGCTTTCCATTGACTGGACAAGCAGATCCACTTACTTGTTTTTACCATTTGTGTGATTGAGCCCCATGCATTCCAGCCCTGAACTACTGAAAGGGTCTTTCTTCTTTGCTGGGCAATAAGGATCAGAGAAAGGATCCCAAGAAGGCAGAATGTAAATACTTGGGGATATTTTTAGTTTCATTCTGTGATCAGTACACAGTGGAATATATTGATCTGACTGGGGATGTGAGCAATCACCTGTATATAGCAGGAATGTTGTTGTTATAGCTGACAAATTCTGACTGATTGGATTGCCTGACCCACCCTGGTCACTTTGAAAAATTTGGGTTGAAAATAATAAAAGCCAGCTTTTTTTTTTTTTTTTTTTTTTTTCTTATGCAAAAAAGAAGCCTATTTTACTGAGGTTTTGTTTCCAAGGGCTCCCCTCACAGGTGAATATTGCTTCACCACCACCTGATTTGGTACCATACTTTTCATTGAGGTGCTTTTTGTTACTGAACTTCCTGTAAGTACAGTGCCTTCTTTGACAGTAAGTCTCTGCTGCAGAGAGCAAAGCTGACTTGATTAAGTTCACAACGATCCTTAAGCATTTAGAAATTTAAGTCCCTGCCAGGTTTCTGTCTTGAAACTTAAGAGTGGAAGGTGTGTGCCACTTTTTACTTAGCAGGTAAATTATTTTGTTTCCACTGACTAGACAGAAAAGCTGTTGTTACACTGGCCCTCACCTGATTCAGATAAAATTGAAGTATTTCTACAGTCTTCATTAAAACTTCTGAACTCCCAAGTAGATGACAACTCCCCATGGCACCAGCCTGACCTGGGCTACAGCCTCTCCTACAGCTGTGGATCTCATGTTTTACTTCAGCAGTATTATTTTTTCTCTCATCAGTGAAACCTCATTCACAGTCTACAGATCAGTCTGTCTCATGACCCAAAGGCACATGAGTCTTTAGGAAATAAAAATTTTTCAGGAAGTCTGGCCAAATTCTACATGGTTGGGAAGATTTCAGGGGTTTTTGTTGTTTTTGCTTTTTTTTTAACTTCTGTGTGGTATGGACCTTTTTCCAATTAAATCAGCAGAAATTAAACACACCTTGCACAAATGACATTCCTTTCTCAAAGGCAGTTGGTTGTGTTACTTGTGGTGAAGCCTCACTTACTAGAACTACTCCGGAAAACAAGTTTGAAAGGTATTTAAAAAAAAAAAATGTAGCTGTGCCATAGGAGCATTGGGGATAATTCATTTGAGAAATAGTTCTAATTAAATACTAGGTGAATTTTAGATTCCTCTTCTTACTTCTTGGTAGTTTAACATCAGCCAAATTACAGTGTTGCTTCACTGTGTAATAGGGAGCAGAAATTCTTCTTAATGCATGGTCAGTCCCTTAAAGTGTGCCATCAGTTATTTATAGGAATTAAGAAATCATTGCTACTGTACAGGTAGATAGCCAGTTTCAAGGCACTGCTCAAGTCCTTTGCAATACCAGAGCTGCTCAGCAGCCCTGACCACATGCCCGGGGGTCAGCCTCAAGGGTGGGTGAACAGCTGCGGAGTTGGGGCTCCCTTCCAAGCGCCTGCCATGCCCTGTGGACACTGTGGCACACACAGAGCAGCTCCCACCCTGCACCTATCTGTGCCTAGTGCTCCTTCAGACCATGTGCTGGACAGAGACAGAGGTGACCTCGGAGACATAGTGTAATGAATAAGGTCAGCTTATGCCTATCTGCAGAAAGGGACTGTTCTAATCTAGCCTCTTCCTGTATTCACCTGCTCCTGCAACCCCCATCCACCATCTTCTAGTTTAAAACGGGTAATTCACTTCTCTGTTAAGTATTTATTTTAAACACACCCTCCCTCAAAAGTTATGGTCTGGAACCACTTCTGCCAACTGCCTGCACAAAGCACAATTTTAACAAAGCAAAATTACCAGCACAAAGCGATGGCTGAGGGTGAAAATCACAGCCTGCATGCCCTGTCCACACCAGTTTGTCTCCTTGGGTTTGCCTTGTAAACACACATCCCCCCACACCTGAAGGGCATGCACTGGGCTTGTCCCTGGGGTCCAGTGATGCATCCTCCAGGTGTCTCTCCTGAGCTCCCGCTGGAGCATGTGCTAGAGCCTGGCTGCCAGCTCAGCTCTGCTGTCGGGAACTGGGGGGCTAGCAGTTGTATGAGTAGCATATAACTCAGCTAAAATTAATAAGTAGATTTACTGTTTTAGCTTTCCTGGGTGGGTGGCAATCCAATGTCCAGGTCACCACTGCCAACAAATCTTGCCAACAAATCACTATATTAAGTGAGAAATGCTGCTTTGGCTTGAGCACTTGATTAGTCAGAATCAAGTCAGTTCTTCAAAGGTATAGAGGGTATACATCACTCTGGCTGAGATGCAAACAATGAGCAACCTTCATTTACATTAATAGCTGACCTCTGCTGTGATCTACACAATGCTTAAACAAATTTCAACTGTGCATTTTTGGGTTTAAGTACAACAGAGATATTTTCAGTGGCACGTTTTGCTTTTGTTTCCATTTGTAACCAAGAACCAGCTTTTCTGCTTGTTGCTGGTATATTATCAGCTTGCTCTGCAACAGCATAATCAGCTAACTTGCAAGAATGTTCATCACATTGCACAAATAGAAGACAGGCTGGGAAGAAATACAGAGGAAAAATAATCACAATTTCTTTTCTCAGGGTTCTGTTTTTCTAGCAAGTGATAAGATGGTATATATTGCGGATTTTTTTTTCCTGGATGAGGTTTTCAGGTACAGGATGCACTCAGTAAATTTCACAGCTGTTTAAATTGCTCCTGAAGTTCAGCTTTGTGGGGGAAAGAAAAAAAAAAATCAGCTTAAGCTAATTTAACTGATTTCATGAGTGGGCTGCAGAGTGTAACTGCTTCTTAATGTGCATGCACTGCATAGATCTAGAAGAATTTGCTGTGGATTCTTTCAAACCTGTGTGCCAATTAATTCAGTTTGTTTTTGTGGTATTGAAGAATTCTTCAAACATTGTGGTGTCATCAACTTCTTAAACTTGTATTCAGTAAAGTGCCACAGAGCTCTTTAACTGTGGAATACTTAAATAAATATATATATATACACAAATGTATGTGTGTGTGTGTATATATATATATATATATACACAAACTTGTGTGAGATGTGCAATACCAGGAATAGATTTTCTGGTGGGCTTTTTTTGTTTTTTTAACTTTACTTTTTGCTTTTAAACAAGTGATTTGAAAAGGGACTTCCCAGGGAAGAAGTGGCCAGAATTTGGTGGTGTGGAAATAGAGTAATACAATAGAATCAGTGACGCTGAAGATTAATTCAACAATAGTACAAGCAGCTTGAAGAGTTAACAAAAATATCTTCTATATTGATTTGAATTACTCAGATCTATGTAATACAGACACTTCCAATGTGAAGTTATGTCCACCTCTGGCCACACTACAAGCTGAAAGGGCTCAGCAAGGTTTCTTGATGTGCTTTATTTGTAATGCAGCACTGCAAAAAAACATTGCTACTGAGCTATTATTTCTGGGTTGTCTATATCACCTTTGTATCTATTTTACTTAATAAAGTTCTCTGGATTCTGAGATTTTTTTTTTCAGCTAAATCATTTCCATTTTGCTGTTACCTCCAATCAGAATTTCTCATGTCCTAGTGGTAAACAGAAAGGAATTCAGGCCTTCCTTGAAAGCCATGGGCACTAGTGCCTACCTCAAGGAAAGGACAGAGTCCAACAAAAGCAGAGCATGGCAGCGACACAGACACCACAGGTCCTCTGTACAGGAAGTGTAGCTGCACCAATCCAGCTAGAGTAGTTTTTGAGCCATGGTTTATTTGTGGTACTATTTTTCTGTTCTTGAGTCACCACTATGTACATTTGTTAGCATGAATGATGTAACTAATGCCTTATTTTTAATCTAAATTTCAATTAAAATTTGAGTTTTCAAACTTTTAACAGGAGTCTGACTACCTTAATTCAAACATATTGTACAAGCTGAGCAACAGCTAAGTAGCTTTAATTGTAGCTTTAATAGCATTTAAGATCCTAGTCCAATGATATATTTCAGATTCCCATCTGACTTTAACAATTATTACTGCTTACTAATAAAAAGTATGTGATCTGAAATTGTAAATGTGTTATACAATACAGTTGCATTAACAAGATTTTCTAATTGAATATAGGTCTGAGAAGTGTGTTTGATTTTGCGTCAAAAGCACTGCAATTCCTTTCTCGTGAAAAGGGGTAACAAAGGTTGTAAAACAAATATTGATCACACAGTGTTTGCCACAATGTGTTTTACCTTTCAACTGTGACTTCGCAAACACTAGAGAAAGGCTACAAAGCCAATCTACGGCAGAACCAGGAGTAAGGCTTTCAGTAGTTTAAAGAAAAGTCAGGATGGTTACTTATTTCTCATAGTTGTTATGGTCCATTTGTATTAAATTTATATATAATTAATTGCATGTAGTTTAATTACACTTACAACAGTTTCCAAACTTCAAAGAAGTAGCTCTAGGTTAAAACGTGGGACATTTAGAAAGATACACTCCAGAAGAAGTTAGGGAATAGGTGCCACTCAATGCACCACTACCTTAGTCACCTTTATGAATTTCAAAGCAGATATAGATACAGCAGTTATTCTATAAATTAAAAATACTGTTTAAATTATGAAGTACTGATTTGAACAGCTAAAAATATTGCCTTCATATTTCAGTGAAGTTAATCAAGCTGGCAATAGGGAGCATAGAGTTTAAGTCTCTACTTGTGTGTATTGTTACAGATTTCTGTATTCTTCCTCAAGCTCCAGCTGGGTTGAGAAAGGTGATGTAATGACAAAGTGGATGTGTATTATCCATATAAGAGGAACAGGAATACAAAGAAGTTGTCTTGTTCTGTGACTCACTGAAAGCTTGTTTTCAAATACATGCCTTTTATTTGGAGTATCTTCATATTGGTGGGATTCTGAGAGCATAGTCCCTAACCAGCTTTAGGTATCACTCAGATGCAGTGGGATCAGTAATTTGGTCTGACAAACGTAAAGAAAAAAGAATTCCCAATTTAATGACAGAGGTCAAAGGTTTGACTTGATGATCTTAGAGATCTTTTCTAACCTAATTGATTCTGTACTCTGACCACTTCCAGTTGTTCTCTTACACTGGACAAAAAGTATCACTGCAATGCCCAATCCAGGATATCCACTTTTTCTTCTAAAACTTCAAAAACATGTGCACAGCAAAGACAACAGCCCTGCACTGTAAAACAGCAGCTGTGCTTTGGCACGCTCACAATGATCACAGCTCAGGCATACACCACTATTTAATTAGCCTATAAACACGATAAAATCTCCTTGCAGCACTGTCAGCTGGAACAGTGGCAGAGCAGCTGATGCCACAGAGGCACCAGTGGTCAGAGGCAGCTGTTCTGTACAATGGCCTGGCCTCCAGCCAGTGTATCCTACACAGCTCCAGCTGTACACAGTTGAGAGCAGAAACGCTGAGAGCATAGCCACAAGTAACTAGACTTCAAATGAGGCTGTTTTCCAGGCCTGCACTAGCCCTGTCCCAAGCACACTTACAAATACAGCCTCAAACTTTATCAAAAATCAGTCCCCAACATTTCCCATCTTTCCAGCTGGAAGATTCTCTTCCTGAATCATGGTACAAAGAAGTAAAACCTCGAATTCTCAGCACTCTGAAAAGAAACTCCTCTGCATTTGTTTTCCTTCACCTCTGAGTGATGTAACAGCAACGTGCAGGAACACCCACTGAAGCAGGACAGACATTATATATATTATATATTATATACATATGTATTAATCCTTCCATAAAGTTGAACTGGCATTCTGCTGCTGAGCTAAGAAATCTGCACCTACTTCCCTTGTAAATATTCCCAACTTTTCTACTGATGAGATTAAAAACTACTTGCAGACTTAAAATAATTTGTAGAAAAAAGGACAAATTAATCCTCAAACATTTTAACATGAATCAAACCTAACTGTTTTAATTATCAGATCTACTGTGCCTTACTGCTGATTCATAACCAGAATGCTCTAGGTGTGCCCCTTTTCTTGGCATAAGTATCATTGAATATTTTTAATCACAGTTCTCTTCCCCCATGCTTTTCTCTTGGTGTGTGTGTGCCTTCCCAACTCCATGCTCACAACTTCTTGAGGAAAACTAGCCTTAACAAACCAGAGGAATTATTTCCCCCCAGCAACACTAAATTATTGCGTAATAATTCTAATATGACTGCATCATACAGCACAATCGTACTGACATTTACAAAACCTGTTCATTTAGTCACTGCCACCCTGGATCTGTAAATTACAAAGAAATAGATAAAGTTGACAGAGAATTTCAATACTGATTTGTATGCATGTGGAAATGTCTTCAAAAGCTCAGATCTGCCATTTCCCAAAATTATCCTGAGTTTCCCTCAGAACACTGTTCTTTGTATTGTGCATTTCTAAACTTAACTACATCACAAGTGGTCTGGATGATGTGGTCCTGCCTTCAAAGAAAAGCCAGTATACTTGAGAGCAGGTGCTACAATTGACATTACATGAAAAGAAAATAATCAACTGATTGTGATAGTGCCTAAAAAAAAAAAAAAGACAGACACAGCAGTGACACAGAAATGTTGATTCATTGACACAGATTTGAAAAATAAACACTACCAAAGCAATGCTGTTTTCAGCAACTTCATTTTACTTTCAATATTAAGATTCACTTAATACCTCTAGGATTTCATTCAGACATGACAGAGCATGTTTAGATTTTACCCCTCATGAGTTTACAGCACAAGAAAGTGAACTGCAAGTATTTTAAGAATTTTCTTTGTAACAATTGAGTAGACTAATTCTCAATAACCAGATTTATTGATAGTGAACTTTTTGCTTCCCCATTTCACAGCAGAATTACAGCATCTATATACAGAATTATAAAAAGCAAGTCAGACTTACACACATCCTCCCTGCACATAATCCTGACAGTTAGAAGAAATATCCCCATATTGGTTGAAGCTATACAGAGCAAACATCCAGGAGAAAAGTCTTGATTTATTCTATGACACTGTGTTAATACAATAAATATACAAAACTTCTGAACTACTCAGACATGCAACAAAGGGACAGAAGAATATGAAGAATCATATACATTCACCAGGATGGCAGAGCATTGTTAGTAATTTACAAAATATACAAACATCCTCAGATAAATAAAAACAACTGCTAAATTACAAATCAATGACTACTGACATTCCAGTGTTTAAACTTCATACTTTTTACTCAATTTGTCACAATACTACAAAATGACAACTCAAGTGGGCACCATACTCTAATTAATAAGAGATAAAATCTAGTGTTTGTTAGGTACAAAATATTTTAGCCAATCTCAGCCTTCTGTTGTCAAAGCTAAACTTCTCCCTCCTTTTGGGGCTGCAAAGTATTAGAGATTTCTCATCTAAATGTGTAACAGAACCTTGAATTTTACTCAGAAGGCTTAAATCCGTACATCCAACTCACGACATTACAAATCAACAATTCTTATACACAGAACATTACATACATTTTCTCAAGGAACCTTTAAACATTTAAGAAAAAAATCTACCTGTCAAATTCAGGTATTATGCCTAACATGTATTTGTTTCCCTCATAATATATTCTGGTAATGTATGCTATTATGCCATCTTCAACTTCAGTTAAATTGTAAGGATGATGTCCCTTGGATTCCTATCCAAGAGATACCATAAGAATTGCCTAAATTTAGATTTAACAGTAATCCATAGCAGAGTTCCTACGTACAACTCTCAAGTTAAGTTTAAAATATTATGAAAAGAACTTGATATACAATCTTGATATACAGCTACTAGAACGACAGTGCCCAATCTCAGCAGAGAACAGTGACTTTTATCTGTTAAGCTTTAAAAACACTCCACACAAATTTAAGTTCGCTGCTAGCATGTCCACTAGTATGAAATTTTAGTGGCCTTGTTACATAGAGTATTTAAAGCAAGTGGATTCATTAATATAAACTTCAGCATAGGTGAAGCTATGACATTTATCCAAATTCAAATTAGATTTTAAAGAAATTAGTAAAAGAAAGGAGACTAACAGGGGACTTCATGCTAACAGTATACTGCTGATCCAGGGATTAAGGTAGGGGTGTATCTTTTTTCAATGATCTTCTGTTATTATGAATACAGTGTAGTGAAAAAGAATCCATGAAATTCGGTCCACATTCAGAACATGGAGGAGGCTTAGAATTTTATGCTGTCTCACTAAAGGTGATTCACCTTAAGAGCTGAATTAATTTCAGCCATGGTATGTATTTACACAGATTGTGGGATGTTGTCTTTCCTGTTTTCATTTCTAAAAGGGTTTGAAAAACTGCCCAAGTACTGTAGGTAAGACTCATGAAGCAATCCAAGAATATAAACTATCTTAAAAGGAGAGAAACATGTCACTATACTAAGGTCTGATTACATGATATTCTAGAATATTATGATGGTATGTACCACCCTGAGATCAGCTCAGTTGGTCAGAGCATGGTGCTAATAATACCAAGGCTGTGGGTTTGATCCCCATTATGGGCCATTCAATCTCATATGGACCACTCACCTAAGAGTTGGACTTGACCATTTTGGGTCCCTTCCAACTCAGAATATTCTGTGAAATCTGTGAAATTATTACAGATTGTTCAGTTTCACAGCACCAATTTAACCTCTCAGGCCCAGTTCAGTGAATTAAAATTTAATTTCATTAGAGATGAACATTTCTCACTTTGCCAGTTCAAAATAGTTTCAAAGGCTTTTTACCACAGCTTAAATCACACCACAGAGATGGCTGAGTTACCATTAAAATTAATTCAAGTGTCTGTTAAATGCCATTGCTTAAAGGGCTTGGTTTTAGACAATATTCCTGTTAGAAAATTAAATACTGTATATTTAGGGGTTTAGACAAGCAGTAAACAGAGGGACTGACCAGGCTAGAGATTTAGTACCACTGTTAAACATAAATCTATACTTGAAAAAACAAAAAAAAACCAACAACAAACACCCCCAAAAATCCCAAATAAAACAAAAAACCCACTGCACATAGAAGAGGGAAGGTGGACAAGGAACTAGTGTTCTAAAAGTCTATATTGGTTTCTTTTCCAGTAAAATTATTACCCCAATACATGAACACTGAAATTAAAAACAGTAAATACATAATCATTTAGCTCTGCAATTGAAACCACCGGTTAACATCCTTAAACTGTACACTGCATTACACATTCTATTACAGAGAATGCTAATGCATGATAGTAATTTCTCACAGGTAGAGAATACTCCGTGGAAATAGATACAAACAAATGCTATAAAGTGGCGCAGGTAAATTCCGGACCAAACCACTACTTAAACAAATTCAGATAACTCAACAGTATTCATGCAAACTTACAGGTTTATATCAAAAGATTTATCCTAAAAAAAAAGTTACAGTCTCTACCGTACTTGTATTTCACCTCCAGCAACTGCTGAAGTTGCAAAAGCAGTAGCCAAACCTAACTTTCTACATCTCTCAGTCTACCCCACTTCTTACAGTAGAAATTGGGAAATCAGTTCTTACACAGAAAAATAATTGATCCAAAGTGCTTTCCTGAAGTTAAAAAAATACTGGAGTGAACCGCTAAAAAACCTTCCAGATTCTTAATACAATTATTTGATCATTATATACCACAGTTCATTCTCACGCCAGTTGTTGAAATTATTTATCCTCCATAAAATATGGAAGGCTTTTTTATTCCAGAATGCAACATCTTAAAGAAGGGCATAAAATGGTTTTCCTCTTAAAATAAATAAATTCATAATAAAATTAACCAATTGTTTCCCATTTTACCCATGCACAGCTGCAGAAGAGACAAACATGCTGTGTGAATTTTGATCTAGACTTTTAGGGAATACTGTAAGTGACTGAAAACCAAAGTACAATCGACGCGAACAGTGATGGTTTTGTTTCCCTACATTCGGTTCCCCTTGAACGCATTTTGGGCTGCGCTGGTGGCTGCTGTTGATGCAGCGTTGGCCGCAGCAGTTTGTACAGTTTTGTTGGACATCACTCCTGTTGCAAACTCCTGCTGGGCTTTCTCAAAGCTAGCACCAGTCGTGCGGTAGAGGCCATGCACCTGTGTAGGGGGAACAGCAGTGAAAAAAACAGTGCCACACATTCCAAGAGCTTTACCCTGTTCCACACACCATTTGACCATAGGGAATACTTGTAATTATCTGCAAGTTCAGAGAGGTCTCATAGGTGTTTACTAAAATATGTGATGTACATTTGGTGAACTTTTTTCTACACCAATATTTAGAAGCATTTTAATTACTTGACTGGTTACAAGAACAAGTTAAGTTATGCTCTGACTGAATATAAAACAGTATGAAATATCGTAACCATACAGGTACTGCTAAACTAGTGTGATGATTGATAACTCAGCATAATAACCAGAGGTATAAACAGTATGACTTACAGATCTGACTTACAAACACTCTAAACAATACAGCACATAATGAAAAAAAAACCAGACAAACAAGAAATCCAGAGCAACTTCCAACTACCTGAGTATTAAAATTCAAATGCTATTTCCAACTCTTGCTCAGTCAAGTCACAATAAAGTTGCCAAATAATACTGCAAAGACATTTTCATTCCAGTGTAGCAGGAAAATTAATGCTGAAATTTTTTTCTTTGTTATAAATGTGACTAGTTCTCATCCATAAAGATACACCAGGTCACATAGGACTATGCAGGTTTTTGAAAAGAATCCAGATGCATACAGTAAGAAAAGTGTAAAAAAACGTTCCACCATACATTTTTCTTGCTTGTTTCTTTCTCCACTGAGTATTTATATAGAAAACAAGAAAAGACATCTCCAGGCAATCCCTAAAAGTTCTAGTTTACTGTAAACAGCCTAGAAGAGTTTGTATATGTGAAGATCTTTAAGCCTAACTCTGCGGTTGAATTATTAGAATTGCCAGCACATCATCATTAGAATTCTTGGTTACACTTCATCTTAATGACATAAAAAATTTACTAGCACATCAGTATCTAAACTTACATATTTTAGATGGAAATTCACCAAAAGTAAGCATGAGAAACAAGCTTCTTTCTTCGAACTTTCATGCTCCAGAATCATTAAATGGCAATAAAATGTTAAAATAATGAAGCGGAGAAATAAAAATCCTTTTCTGAGGTCCTGGGACCCCTCTTTCATTGATTTTAATAGGAATGATTTTGATAAGAGCTGAAAGTTAGCAATCACTTGAATTACACTTCCATGTGCCTGATAAATCACCACAGATTTCAAAATTACAGCCTGGCAACTACAGCTACAGTCACAGTGTCCAGTGCATTTACCCACCCCTTCACGGTGGGCTTACCTCCCAATTTCTTTTATTCAGAGCTATCCTTCCCCATTTCAGTTTGCAGAAAATACGTCCATTGTATAAGCAGCATTTCATAGCTCCACAACAGTATAAGCAAAATTATATTCTTGTTAATAGGTAAGAATATAATTTAATCCCCACCACTTTATGAAAGAGTGCCTCTCTCAAGACAGAAAGCAAAATCCAGATCAAACACTGGAATAATATGTAACTCACCTTTTTAAACATAACTAATGAGATAACAGCAGATGCTGTGAAAAGTGCAGCTATGATTATCATCATAATGCCAACAGGAATACTCTTATTAAGTCCAGTTAGAGATGAAATCCACCCACTGAAGAAGAGAGAAAGGACACACTTTACTAGTACAGCAATGAACCATTAAACCAAAGGTATCCAGATCAAAGAAACTCTCATCACCTTTTAATATTTTTGAAGAAAAAGTCATGGGAATTTTACATAAGCATATTTTGGTTCTATAACATACTTTTATAGCTTAGTTTACATTTTTCCCAAAGAATGCAGTGAAACTATATGAAAAATTGTAGTAAAGATTATTATCCTTGAGCAGAATTGTGAGGAAATTAGAGTTGCTCATCAGCTTCTATTTTTTTGTCATACTGTCATTTTAGATTAAGACTACATGAATTCACAGATGAGAAAATATCCCTAAAAAGATAGCTTCTAACTTCTATAAATATAAAACAGAAACATGCCACACGTACACAGCTTCTATGTGGGATGACTCATTTAATTGTATCTACACAGTGATGACTTCTCAACTGAGGTTAATATAATTTTTTAAGTAGATAGTAGCAGCTGAACTAACAGACAAGATTGCTGTCTCAGTATCTACTTCAAACATTTCCCTGTTCTTCAGAATTGAAACACTAACAGACACCAACAGTATCAGACTTGAAAATTAAAAAAGCAGGTTGCCTTAAGATCAAAAAACCCTATCTTAAGATGGAAAAGACTCTTCCACATTAAAAAAAAAAAAAAAGGCAAAAAAACTTAGTGAATTCTCACAACCTTAAAACTTTCCTCTACCTGTTTCAAATTGCTTTGATATCCTCTATGTGCCACTGGAATCTACCAAAAAAATCCAAAATCCAAACTGTACTTAATATTTTCTGATGATCTGTCTACTTTCCATACCCCTTCCCCAAGCACACTTAAAAGCACAGAGTCTTGGATGAAAAAGTAAAATAGATGATTCCAGAGCAAAAATAATAAAATGGGATCTTTCCTTATACAACAGTTCTAAGTCAATGCTGTTCTGTCTGCCTTACGTATGTCTGGAGGTTCATAACAAAAAGTACTCATACAGAGAAGTGTCACTTCCCAACTACAGTACTGCCAGTCATGGCTCTCCATGTTACCAGCAGGCTACTACAATGATGCTTTCAGTTAATCTCTTTTTTTCAAAGATAATGACTGATTCCCTACAGCTTTTCATTGTAAAATCTAAATATTAGACCTCAGCAAGTATAAATATTGAGGCTCAAATATAAAAGATAATATACATACAAGATTCATGTAAAAGCTTATATATTTACAAACATCTAAAAGAAAAATCAACTTTTTACAGAATATGGAGGTGACTCAAACGCACTTTTCAAATATCAAAGATAGAACACTATATTTACCCAAATACATTGTTGACTCATTCTTTGAATTTTAGCCACAAATTTCCTTAATAACTAGTATATTAATACAATTAAAACAACTAATTAATACAAAATAATATGCAAATATACAATTTTTTAAAAATTTTCCTTTATCTTAAATAGGGAATGAGTAGCAACTCCTCACACCACCAAAACAGAGGAGGTAATGTATAAAAGAATAGTTCAAAGTCGTTTACAATGAAGGATAAAATTTTGATCAGCCTAATAACAGAAGTACCTCACATTGTTGGGATGAATTTCACCCACTTTTCCTAGTTAAGAGCACTCCAAAAATGTTTTCCTTTGAATGTTAAATTTAACAATTCCAGTGAACACAAGATTATTCTTTTAAAACATTTAACAGTAGTCTAATATAAATGTTTGTCTTACAGACAGTACAGCACTACAGCAAACTGAATACTCACCAGTTTCCCCATCTTTGAAATCCTGCAGCTTGAAGTACGTGTACAGCAAACTGACAGATATATACAAAGAAGAACACAAAGAACCTGAATGAACTGTCACTCCTGAAAGAGGGGGGGGGGAAAGATTAAAGCAGCCAGAAAATTAATTATCATTTTTTGCATATTCTATAGTACCAATCTAACTTTTTTCTGTATTAACTAGAGGAAAAGTCCTTTCATTTATCAACAGTGACTTGAAATCAGCAATTCTGTGGTTTTATAGAGTGTTTATTTACAAGAGTTGCTCTTTCTTCTTTAATATAGTATTTTTGCCACCTGCACCTCTAAGAAAGGTGAGAACAGTTCTGTTCAGCACACAGCGGAGCCTCTTCAACTAAACATAAAAGTCTGCACGAAGAACAGAATTCTGGTCCACTTTTAGGCTGGAGTTCACAGTGGTGGCAATATGGGAAGAAAATATTTTACTTGTAAAATAATCTCACAAGCAATTAGTGTAACATCTTGTAAAATTGTAAAAATTGTAAAATTTCACACGGAATTACTGAAACATAGTGCACACCATGAATACTGAAGCAGCTTTTACTTTAAAGTAAAATATACAAAATAGGTTTACTGTTTAAATTACTAAAATGCCAGCCTGACAAAGAGTGAAAGTAAAAAAAAAACCAGACGCATATAAGTGTACAGGCAAAATCTCAACAAAGACTCCATTTACTGCTATCAAAACTAATTACCATATGATATAATTGCTACTTGAGTTCTTAAGAATGCAGAAATCACTTGGTTAACTCACAGTATCAGATTTTGCCTTTAACAGCTCTTCCTGCAGAAGAGAGTTTGCTAATTTCTATTCAACGAGTTCAGTTCAATAACTATTTCGTTTTCAGTTAAGCAACTGACTGAAAGTTGAATATACAAGTAGTAGTTTTCCTTTTCCAGCCAACCAATATTTACTAAGAAAAGCTTGGGATTTACTACAGAGCAAATGCAAGTTAAACTATATGATTCCTCCAAGATTTGTGGGTACATCAATATCTCCTTGATTAGCAAAAATAAACATCTCATTTAGTCTAAGCGTTACACTTAATTGCAACATCTGACCACCAATCTTTCTCTACAAGAATACGGGCATTTTAACTGAGAATATCCCAAATCAATGTTAAAAAAAAAAGTTCCCAAGATATACTGTAAGAGTACAGCATTTGGAATCTCTACAGCCTGATCTTCACAAAAAAAAAAATTCAATTTTGCATGAAACACACCATTCTCCTCTTAAACACAAAGTTGTCACACACCTTACATCTGTGAAGCCTGCAAAGATTGCTAAGAGCTAGGAAAAATACTAGTCTGTTTACTATCTACCTGCTCTATTCAATCTTAAGAATCTCAGGCTACAGATACTGTAGGTGTCTATCACTTAAAATTGCAGGTGTAGCTGTTCATGAAGTTCATTCAGGAAATCAAAAATTTAAGACACTCTTGACTATTAACCTACTCAAATTCTTGGTGTAAAGGAACAAGAGATTTAATGAGAATTTTCTTTACAACTGTTATCAGCCCTTACTAACTTCAACAAAGTTGCAAAATTACATCCTGCAAATATTTTGTCAATGGTAGGCTATTCCATTCCACATTATTGCCATGTATATTTCAAAGTCAACAACAACTGAGTTAATGGCAAAGATACTAATTGTTTCTAATGAAAACATATTGAAGGATTATCATAATGATAATTAAGTTAATGCATTTTGGTATGCTTTTAAATATCCCGAGTCAAGTTGAAGTTGTTACCTGAAAGCTCCATAAAGTGGTCTGTACCAGCACACAAAAGAACAAGGGGTAAAAAGCAAGAACCAGAGAATACTCAATCCAAAATCAACCCCTCGTGTAGCATCAACGTAAAACCAGGCCAAACATCCAAAGATATTAAGAAACAGTGTCACTGTATGGACTGTAAAAGCAAAAGCAAAATAGTCTTAATTATCTTATGTTTGTACAATAAATTATTACAACTGTTAAAGTAATATCCAAACTGAGCATTTTAAACAAAGCATCAGCATGCGGAAAATAATCAAAACCCTCTCAATGCCCTCAGCAATAAACTGATTTTTACCCAGTTTACTTTCAGGTAAAACCTCTCTTTACAAGTGAAAGTACTAAGCATGAAAATTCACATACTACCAGCTATATAGCAAAAATTCTGACATTTTCAAACATAAAATGATGAAAAAGGAGGTTTCTACAGGTGCAATAATTGGTATTTTTCTACAGTGACAAATGGGTACAAATATTTAATAGACTAATGGTCTTTTGGGACAAAGCTTATAAATTGCATAAACTGTATCACAAAATACGCAGTCTAATCATCTCTTTGTCTTCCATATAATAAAACAAACAAAAAAACTTTTTCTAAGAATGTTCCTCAGTAAAACAAGATCTGCAAGAAGTTGTTCTAACGCTTTAATACATTTTACATATTCAACTATTTCTTAGAACACTGGTCTTAAATATTTGCCTTTTTGGTGCTCTGTTCTTAGCTCAATACTATCATTTTCTCATTGGCAGACCTTGTTACAGGTTAACTATTCAATTCCTACTAAAGAAAATGCATTTGGATTATGGCTTCACATTTTATTTCAAATAAGTTTACTTCTTAGAATAAGATACAGCAATATTAAGAAACATTACAACTACTAGCTTCATACTATCTGGCAGAGAGAAGTTAGTCCTGCCAAAGTTAAAAGATGAACATGAATTTTTCTTTTTGTTCAGCAATAACCCATGATTCAGGAGTGATTTTGCTGTCTCAGAGGACAGTGTCTGTCCTTGTGGACCAGAATAAAGTAGGGTATCTATCACTGAGTGTGCACAAGTTGGTCCTGACAGCAGTGATTTTTTTTTTTAATTTAAGTTCAGAGAAACACTTCAGTCATTCCACTGCAAGGTAAGGTCAGCAGAAGGAACTGGCAAGATACTAAGGATTCTGAAAAAAAAATACTACTCTTTACTGCTGCCTTAACCAGTACTTAAACAAGCTCTAAATCAATTTAGTGGGGAAAAAAAAAATCTTATAAGCAACATGCATAGATATCAAAGACTAATAAAACTCAAAACATTTCCCTCAGACAAATCACATTTTCCTGTAAGAGTCACCAGAATCAGAAAACCTTGTGCTTTTAAATAAAAGGCAATTAATGCACCTACATATCTCAGATTGCCCTAAAAGGTCAGGAAAGCACCTCATTTCAGAATTTGTGTGTGTGTGCCTCATAAAGCACAACAAAGGATACAAATCCCAGTTCTTGCCTTCCTTTTGACAAATGTAAGAAAGGGGTATTCTCTCTTTTTCTAGTCAATACTGGAAAAGAGGGAGGACACCCTAGATTACTAGAAACATTTAAATTCTGGTGGAGTTTGAACTTTCCAATTTATTTTTTTTTTGTGTTGACAATTATAGTAACAGGACAAGTTTTAAAAGAATACCAGAAAAGGCGTGAAACATCACACCCACTACTGATACTAAAACCAGCAACACAGGGGTCCACTTCACTACTGCAACATAGAATCTCAGCTATAAAAACCAAGTACTAACAAGCTACCAAGGAAGTCAAGGAGACCTGGCTGACAATTCTTGCTTCACTGTACTTGCCCTCTGCCTGCTGCAAGGTACAGAAAATCACTTCTCCTTTGAGCCAAAGTCTTCACTTCTAGGTAAGCTTTGCTACTGTAGGAACAGACAGGTGTTTGTATGTTCAGGGTAACAGTTTTAAGTATCTTCCACTTACTTGCCTCAACAAATTAAACCATGATACAAGTTTTTAAAAGATAATGACCAACTGGGAGCTGAAATGACCTCATGCTTTGGCAGAGGTCTGTGACATGCAAAGTCTATCTGACAATAACTTCACAGCTATACAATACAGTACTCCAAGTGATCCAAGAAAGCCTTCTCCTAGTTTGTCTGTGGAAGTAGATGAAGTTAAAAAAAAAGGGATAATAGTCAACAATGGGAAACTGCATTAGTTTAATAAATATTGAGATTCAACTTCCTTTTTTTTGTGGTGTAAATGCCCTTAAACAGAAGAATTCTACTTAGATATATTCCCTGTCTTAATTAACTACACTTTATCATCCATAAATGCCTGAAAAAGTACTGTAGATAAAGACCACAAGTTGCACTGATGCTATCTGGCATGTACATTATTGAGATCATTATTTTGCTGTCCCATTGGGGACTGCATGAAAATAGATTTTTGTATTAAGTTTCATTTCAGTAATGTTTTACTGAAGGTATTCTCAGGAAACCGAAGCCCACACTAAGACAAAAGGATGTGCCTCTTCCCAGGATTCAGTTGGACTGTCACTCTATAATAGGCTGCCTCAAGGAGGGTGGGATGTCTATGGAAGGGAGGGTTTTGAAGTCACAAGGCCACTCATAAGTGAAGACAGGGAAAGTTTGGTCACATGAAACCTTGGAGAAAAGAGTAGCTTCAAATATAGTTTAGGCTTTTGTGCGTTGTCTGTTCTGCTCTTCTGGGAGTGATGCGTTAACATGTTTTACAAACAAGAGAAATATCTTCCACAGGGAAAAAATATATTCTAAAGCAGACTTAGATCAGTACATGCTATCAAAAATGTGAAGAAGTTCTTTTTAAATTTCCTGATGCTATGCACCAAAAACCTGCATAATAACGTGGAGTGAACCAAACAGTGAATCTGTAAGGCACCAACCAGTCAGTCAAACCTCTGGAAAAGATCACCCATAAAAAAAGGCTGAGCAAACTATGCTAATTAAGGCAAAAGGGGATGACTAATGGGGACAAATGTTTTCCATAACAACAGTGGATAGAACACTGAAGATCAAACACAGAAGGGGAGAATTACATTATATACTGAGAAACATCATCTAATTCTAAAAGACAGCAACACACCAGAAAAGGCTTGGAGGGAGTTTATGGAATGTCCATTCTTGGAGGTTTCCAGGAGCAGAGGAGCAAAATTCTACACAGACTGATCTCTCTCTCTCTCCCTCTCTCTCTCTCTCTCTCTCATTCTCTCTCTCTCTCTCTCTCTCTCATATCCTCAGATAGAGGACAGATGAGATGAAACTCCTAAACAGAAAAGAAAAAAAAAAAAGATACAAGTTGGCACTTTAGGGTATTATTTTTCTAAAAAGGCCTCTTCAGTTTGTAACTTCAAATAAGAAATATGATTTGAAAATCAGTAGTGTTTATTTAGTGCATGCTATTAGCCTGTGGGGAAAGCAGCTTGAATACACAGGCTTCTGAGGCAAAAGATTTTTGGTGTTAGTACAGGTCAAGAGACATTGTACTTGACACTGGACATAATAATAACATAAAAAGATCTAAAAAGCACTGCTCAGTGCTAATGAGCCAGGGAAACTTATTCTTACGTGCAAGCCCTTAAAACAGCAGTGGTCAAAAAACCATGATAGAATAGAAAAGCTCTAAAAGCAACTGGAAAAAGCCATTGCTAATAGATTGTTATAGTTCAAAAAAACATGTAAAGGCTCAGTCAAAAATAAGTCTCTCCTCAAGTGGAAAAGAAGTGCAAATATAAAACCACATCAAGGAATTAAAAAACTCTGACTTCTGATACAAAAGGAGAAATTAATTTAAAAGAGGAATTAATGAAACAGGGATACAAAGACACTTGTTTTCTGATGAAATAAGAGCATATAGATCTTAAACAGATAAAGAGATATAAAGCCCAAGATTAATCATATAAAAATTAATACTAACTGTGGAAACACACAGAAAACTAAAACAGAAGGTTTGTTCCCAGGGCTGCTAAAAAGGTAAACTATCCTATTTTATTAAGTGCTGAGAATGCAGTACTAGATTTATCCAAATGTGATGATGTTCACAGGACCCCTAGAACCTACAGGACATAGGAAGTTATGGAAGAGGAAATAAAATGTAGAGTAGAGTGGCAAACAGAAGCAGGCTGGTCTGCGATGGCAATAAGTCCTCCACTGAGGAAAAACAGTCTAAGGAAAAATGAGCCAGCCATGAAAATGTGATCCTAGGAAAGAAAAGTCTCACGGAATGATTCAACAGCCAATTCTAGGGCATGGGGTTCTATACTCAATCTTTTCTATAGTTTTTTTAAAGCCTTTTGTCTTTCTTTTCCTTTATTATGCCCTCTTCCTTCCTTCCTGAGTAATCCCTAAATCAGAGAGTACTAGAGCCAAAGAATGAAAAGTTCAAGAAGACTTGGTTGAAACCTCAGGCTACAGAGAAGATGAGGTGTCACGCCAGTACAGAAACACAGCTCCCAAATATTTTGAAGTAGTATAACATTTTTGCTTTCTTTATTTGTTGCTATAAGAACGAAAATTAAAACCAGTATTAATATTCCAATTCTCCCTGCCGAAGTTCAATTCCTGTTTGAAGCATACACACTTTCAGAACTCAGTCCTCCTAATGGCCAGAATTAGTAACCATCCTAAAATTCTGAATATTTCATCTTAGATTTCATATAAATCTTAATTATCTGTCAGCTTTATGAGAGTGAGTAGTCATACATTATACAGTTGCTTATTTGAAGATTAATGACCCAACGATGAATACGGAAAGCTGTGGATTATGATGAAATGGAATAGACTTAATTCAATGCTATCTGCTCATTTTAGGTGGTTCAATTAGGGGGTTCAATCACAGCAATAAGATTACCAGAGTAACATGTAAAATTATGGAGATTTGCTAACTACATCTGAAACTATGAAAAAATACAGAAAATGTCTGAAATTCCCATTTCCTTATAATGTTAAAAATACATGAAGAGCATCAAACTACTTAAGTCTTTTTGATTTCCTCAATGTCAGAATATTTATTAGGCTTTCATCACACTGGACAAGGCAGAAGAAACAAGAGTGCATCCGTATATTTGTTTAATCCAACACTTCTCTAATCAAAACACAGCATAAGAATGAGGGCAAAATTAATCCTACGAAGATGGTGCAGAGCATTCTTTGTATACAAAGGAGAGTTTTAACATGGACTGATTCTTCAACTAACTGACACTATTTCTTAAAATACCCTAACATGATACTAAGTCTCTCCTATAGAGGAAAAACTGTATTACACTATATAAAACTATGTATATTAGATCAAATGGGTATTACATTTCTTAAACTCAAAAGTCTATTGACACTAATTGTGAGTTATAGTTCTTAATATATAAGCTGATTTTAAAACCAGTAAAATTATTTCTAAGTTAATAAATGGTCAAAGATCAATTTACAACAACAGAGAAACTCAAACCAGAAAATTGTAATAAACTAGACAAAACTGCCTTAGAATAATCCTCCTTTTTATTTCTGTGGAAGTTTTTATGAAATAATTCAATATTTTTAAAAACTGTAGCTAACCATAAGATTTTGCTCCAACATTCGGCTTCTAGATTTAAAGTAATTTTTCACTACAGACATTAAAAAAGCCAAAGTAGTGGGTATGTATCACCAAGTGTGAACAGGCACTTCGGTTTTTTCTTTAAAAGAAAATACTTACACATCCACAAATAATACATAATCTTTACTGTCTTCTGGAATTCGACAGGAATGTCTACCGAAAAATCCTGGTAAAAACAAGGACCTACTGGAAAATTCTCAGGAAGAGGTGGCCAGTTATTTTTTCTACCTGCAAAACAGAAAATAAAGAAAAAACAAAGGTCTTTATAATATTGTTATACTAGAATGAGACATAATTTTGAACTTGTCCACACTGTTTTATGCATGAGTTTTTTAAGTGGATGGATAACCTGGGCTACCAAAACCCATGAGTTTTAAGAGCAATCCTCACACAATACTGAAATTAAACTACCGAAATAAAATACAATTAAGTATAGGCAGGTTAAGGAAAGTACAATATTTATCTACATAAAAGACTGAGCAGGCATCTCACAGTTCTTATAAAGTAATAAGCAAAGAGAATTCTTCACAAAAAAACCAGATATGGGCAGAAAAACCATTTCTCAGAGTTCCTTGACTTTTATATTAATATTTTTCTAAAGTCTCATCATACTCACATACTTTGTTGAATACAAAGACAGGGGACTGAAAAGCATTTTCAGAATTGCGGTATTTTTAACACTAGACTATCTCTAATAATTTGAGCTAGTTCCCAATACAGTTGACAGTCAAAACTTACCTAAAAGGCAGAAAATCTCAAGAAAGACAGGTATTGAAATGGTCTGTAACTACCTTTTTCTTACAAGAATATGCCCTACAGCATCAGTGTATTTTGATAGTTGTGTGGGGCTCAGACACGTGGATTTCCTGTACGCTTGTCTAATCACAGCCTCTGCTGAACACCAGTTATACCAAGCACAGACTCAGAGATTCAAGTGAGACAATCGCTGCAGCAAACCTCTATCATAGCATTTCAACCTCCAGATGCACGAGATACACACCCAAATGAACTACTTGAAATAGGAAGCAGCACATGTTCAAATGTAATGCTGCTCAGGACCTGAGCAGAGAAGACTGAAGGCACTGAGCTCTCACAAGCCAGTCGGGTACAGAGGGGTGCATTGCCAGGAGAACTGCAGGAGATTTAAATGGGAACATGAACGAACCGGAACATAGTGAACAGAATGTGGTGCAGCAGTTTGGCTAAGAAGGGTAAGTGGGGAGGATGCTGCAATCTGCAGTGGGTTCACACCTCAGGTAAGTGCTAAGTGCTGTAGGTCTCTGCCATGATGGTGGGCACTTGTCTCAGAAACAAAGCGAGTGTGTCTACTGAGACAGCCCCTGCATCCACCCAGACAGAACTGGTAAGGAAGGAGAGGCACCAGTACAAGTGGTAGCTTGCAATGAATGCCCAGACACTTCTCCTGGAGGAAAGGCTGGTACATGAACAAGTGTGCAAAGGTTGATAACCTGTTGCAGCAGGCAGACAAACTGCAATACGATACACAGTATTAGAGGGGCTGAAACAGAGATAGATACATGGTTTCAGAACCTTACACCTACAATGGATACCACTGAGGGTGACGCACGTTGGACTGTGGTCACACACAAAAGTTCCAGTTCAACCTCCATCCTCCAACAATCAGACCAAAAACAGGTATGATGCTTTAAAGGCCAAAGGAAAACCTGCACATGGTGGTTACCATACAGAGAAATGTCAAGTTATTAGAGTGGGCAACTGTTAAGGGGCATCAAGGCACCCATCTGCCAGCCTGACATAGAGTTGCAGGAGCTGTGCTGCCCACGGGGGGCTACAATCCGTGATGGTGCTGAGAGAGTACCCCAACTTGTCAAGACCACAGACTATTGCCCACTGTACAAATGACACCAAAAAATGGGCAGGATCAAGGGAGACTATAAAGCCCTGGCAAGGTAGATGAAGAACATCAGTGCCCAAGTCATCTTCTCATCTATCCCACCAGTTAGAGAAATGGGGACAGCCAGAAACACAACCTAGTGCAGATCAACATTTGGCTTCAAGGCTGGTGCCATCCAGAAGGTTTTGGCTTTTATGAACAATAGATTGATCGTGCTTTAAATACTGATTACCTCTCCAAAGAGCTTGTACACAAACACGTGCACCATGGGGAATAAACAAGACCTGTAAATCTATGTGCAGTCATAGGGCCATGATCTCACTGCATATATGGAGACATGGTGGAACAACTCATACGACTGGAATGTTGTCAAGGATGGCTCACTGCATATATGGAGACATGGTGGAACAACTCATACAACTGGAATGTTGTCAAGGATGGCTGTGTACTTTTGAGAAAAGATAGGTCAGAGAGGCGAGGTAGTGGAGTTGCTCCTTATGTCAGAGAGCGACTGGAATGTACTGAGCTCTATCCAGGGATAGATGAACAAGTGGGGAGTTTATGGGTGATAATTAAGCGACAGGCTAATATGGTTGACACTGCTGGGGGTGTTTAATATAGGCCACCTGATCAGGAGGAGGTTAATGAGGCTTTCTGTGGGCAGCTGGAAACAGCCTTGCAGTCACAAGCCCTGGTTCTCCAGGGGGACTTCAACCACCCTGGTATTTGTTGGAGGAACAACACAGCTTAACACACCCAGTCCAGGAAGCTCCAGCAAGTCACTGATAATAATTTCTTCATGCAACTGTTGGAAGAGCCAACCAGGCTCCTGGACCTCTTACTAACAAATCAGGAGGGACTGGCTGAAGATGTACATGTTGGGAGCAGCCTTGGCTGCAGTGAGCACTAGATGGTGGAACTCAGGATCCTGCATGGCAGAAGCAAAGCAGTAAGCAGGACTAGAGCAATAAACTTCCAGAGAGTTGACTTCTACCTCTTCCTACTTAAAGGAATCCCACAGGATAGGGCTCTAGAAGAGGAGTCCAAGAGACTGGTCAATATTCAAGCATCATTTCCTCCAAGCTCAAGACCAGTGTATTTTCATGACAGGAAATCAGGCAAGGAGGGTAGGAGACCTGCATAGATGAGCAGAGAGCTCCTCATAAATCTCAAATGCAAGAAAAAAATTTATGGGATGTGGAAAAAGGAACAGGTCATGTGAGAGCACTATAGGAACATCATTAGGGTATGCAGGGATGCAACAAAGAAGGCCAAGGCCCACTTGGAACTGAGTCTGCTAAACAATATCAAGGACAACAAGAAGTACTTCTAAAAGTACATCAGCGGTAAAAGGAAAATCAGGGAAAATGTGGAGTCCCTGCTGAATCAGATGGGTGTCCTGATGACATAAGACACAGAGAAGGTGGAATTACTGAATGCCTTCTTTGCCTCAGTCTTTGCTGCTGAGGTCAGCCCTCAGGAGTCCCATACCTCACAAGTAAAAGAAGTAGTCCAGAGAAAGGAACTCTTAACCCCTCAGATCTTGATCCCAAGATCTCCACTTGGTCACAGAGGGTTGGGTTATAGACTGGCTAGGTAAGACTTCACACCCATAAATCCATATGCCCTGATGGGATGCACGCACAGGTGCTGAGGCAACTGGCAGATGCTATAGCTAAGCCACTCTCCGTCATCTTTGAAAAGTCATGGAGAACACGAGAGGTGCCCAATGACTGGAGGAAAGCCAATGAAGATGGGAATAAGGAGGACCCAGGAAACTACTGGCCAGTCAGCCTCACCTCCATCCCTAGAAAGGTGATTCAACAATCATTCTAGAGGTCATCACCGAGCATGCAGAAGAAAAGGTCATAAGGAGTAGCCAGCATGGATTCACCAAAGGGAAATCACACTTGACCAATCGGATAGCCCTCTGTGATGGCATGGTAGGATGGGTTGATGAGGGGAGAGCGGTGCAATATTGTCTCCCTCGACTTCAGCAGGGCTGTTGATATTGTCTCCCATAACATCCTCATAGGTAAGCTCAGGAAGTGTGGGTCAGATGAATGGTAGATCAAGAGGTAGATCAAGAACTGGCTGAATGGCAGAGCTCAGAGGGTCGTGATCAGAGGAGTAGAATCCAGTTGGAAGCCTGTAGTCAGTGGTGTTCCCCAGGGATTAAGACTGGGTCTTACTCAACCTGTTATCAATGACATGGATGAAGGGATCAAAGGCAAGTTTGTTGATGATACAAAACTGGAGGGAGTGGCTGATACACCTGAAGTCTGTGCTGCCATTCAGAGGGACCTTGGAAGGCTGGAGAGTTGGACAGAGAGAAACATGATGAGGTTCAACAAAGGTAAGTGCGGGATCCTGCACCTGGGGAGGAATAATCCCAAGTACCAGCATAGGTTGGGGCCTGACCTACTACAGAGCAGCTCTGCTGAGAAGGACCAGGAAGTCTTGGTGGAGTCCTTGTGGCCAGGAGGGCCAATGGTATCCTGGGGTGCATTGGGAAGACTGTGGCCAGCAGGTGAGGAGAGGTGATCTTCCCCCTCTACTCAGCCCTATGAGGCCACATCTGGAGTGTGGCATCTAGTTCTGGGGTCCTCCTACAAGAAAGAAAAGGATCTACTGAAGGGTACAGCTACAAGGACAGTACAGTGCAGGCCCACAAAGATGATGAGGGATCTGGAGCATCTCTCTTATAAAAAGAAACTGTGAGAGCTGGGCCTGTTTGTCTAGAGAAGAGAAGACTGAGGGGGCATCTCATCAGTGCATATAAATATTTCAAGAGCGGGTGCCAAGAGGATGGTGCCAGACCCTTTTCAGTGGTACCCAGTGACAGGACAAGGAGCAACGGCCATAAACTAAAACACAGGAAGTTTCATCTCAACACAAGGAAGAACTTCTTTACATTGAGGGTGGCAGAGCACTGGAACAGGCTGCCCAGGGAGGCTGTGGAGCCTCCGTCACTGGAAACATTCAAAACCTTTTCAGAATGTATTCCCGTGTAACCTGATCTACGGGACCCTGCCTTGGAAGGGAGGTTGGACTAAATGATCTTCAGAGGTCCCTTTCCAACTCTACACAGTTCTGTGATTCATTGCAGGTACCTTCCAACTGAAAATATTCTATAAAATTCCCCAACTTGAATTACTAAGAAATTATGTAAATCAGAATTGTAAAAAAAGAACAGCATATGAGAAAATAAAACAGAATTGTAGATAAAACTGAAAAGACCAGATGAAATCAACCTTGCAGACAGTGTTTTATTTTGTTGGGTTCTGGGGTTTTTTGAACTCCAGTCTGAAGTTCTTCCTTATGAAAAGGAATATTCCCACAGATCTACTTGTAGCAAATTATCTCCAGTTAAGAGAATGTAAATCTTCCCATTTGTGAAATCGCTACACAAAAACTGATGGTTTTGCACAGCACACAGTTTGTGGCAAAATGAGATACTGCTTTTGACTATGGATTCCAAAGTACCATAAAAATTAATAAAAGATTACAAATAGAATAGATCTTTCTGCTATTTGTATAGAGTATTATGTTTGTAATACAGCAAAAAAAAAAAAAAAAAGAAAATGCTTCAAAACAGAAAAGTTCTCTTACAGCTATAAATATTGACAGGTGAGAGGTTAAAGAGATGTTACTTAGGAAGTTACTTTCACTTCATCTCAAAATGCTCCATTTCTATTCAATAATATTACTTAGATACTAATCTAGAACAAAAATAGCTGACAGCAAATCATAACATGTAGCAGAGGCCATATTTAGAAGTTTTTCAGGGCAAATCTGCAAAGGACAAACTAGTTTTTATTCACTACATGCAGTGTCTGAAGAGAGATAAACTTTTTTTCCTGAAGACATTATAAAAATCCCTCTTTGATCTGCTTCAGTGTCACTGCCAAATTAATACAGTTTTTAAGAAAAAGTGAAATTTCTGAAACTTGAAGTATATTTTTCATGCATACCCCCTTGCTGACTGAGATTCTGCATTTCCCTTTCTCTGCGATCTAGTTCAGCTGCTTTTCTTTCCAGTTCTTCCTGACGCTTTAGCAGTTCTGCCTGGGCCAAGGCATGCTCCTGAACAAAACAAGCATCATTGGACACTGTTAAAAAGTATGAACACAGCATAAATATTCCAAGTCTGTTTGCTATAATTAAGCATCTCCAGTTATGGCTGAAGACTGACCCAATATTGCACAAATTGACACAGTAACCAATTATTTAAAGGCAGTATTAACTTTAATTAGGAAAGCAGTGCTTATTTATGAAAGACATCAGTCCAGAACTGTATTTAAACAATTATAACTAAAAAGAACCTAAAAGAGTGCCTACAAGTTGCAGACAAACCTTAGCAATTTGCGTGTAGGCAGGTGGTTCTTCTGTTGGTTTCATTATTGCTGGCTGGGTACTGGGTACATCAGGCATTTTCACATTTCCTGGAGGAGGCTAAGGAAACAAAAGACAATTATTGGGAAACAGTCCCCCTTTCTAATAAACTTCTCTTCGTTAAACCTGTAAGAAACAATCTAGTTGTTGTAAAGGATGTATTACTGATAAACTGAAAATCTGATATGCTGCCTGAAATATTTAAAATCTTCAGGAAAAAGGTGTTAACTGTACTCTGTGGTGCAGTGTTCTGTTTATTTGGTTTTACACTGCACTACTTCTGATACATACTGATGGAATTTTACGAGTCAGTCAAAAGTAAAGAGGATTTTAATTTTGTTCAGACATGAATATGAACACAGAGTTTCTGTTTCAGAGAACTGCAGCATTTAACAGTGATCTATTCAAATTCTGAAACACAATGCCATCTATTAAAAATGTTTTCCAGAGCCTTCTACTTAACAAAGGCTTGTATCACCTGGCTAACTAGAGAAGCAATGTACCATATTAAATTTTCTATTCAAGATCCATAATCCATTGCTTGACTATTTCACCAGCATGTACTATAGTACCTGGCTAGCAATTCACTCACTCACCTATAAGAATAGAGTTTATAAGGAGCTTTCAGTGGGTCAGTTCTTTTGTTTTAATTTCTCCTCTCCTTATTGCCATTTTCTCTGATTTTCTCCGCATCTCTTTATCACACACAATATTAACCTGCAGCTATCAAACCAGCAAAAAAGACTGAAGTTGCCTAAATTGAAGTTATCAACTGAACGTGACCAAAGCAGATTGGTATAGCATTATATGATATATTTTATTCTTAAATACGCTTGGGGCTAAACTACAATTTTTTGTGTAGAGCTTGCAACTTGAAAGACTTCCCTGTTCTGTCATCTTGTGAGACCACTTGTTCCTAAAAAGACTGAAATCAAGAACAAAAATACAGTGAGAACTGTCAAGTTTTCAACACAAAAGCACCTTAATACATATGAGGAATCAAATAATATCATTAACTTGGCAAGCTATGACTTGAATCGCATTATTGCATCTTTTCTTACCTTCTTTTAAAATACACAGATGCAATACACCCAGGAGAAAACGTGATACCTGAGTGAACTCCACCTCTGTGTGTGATACTGCAGCACATCTCAGCAACAGCACCTGATTTCAGTATTTCAAAATGATCTTTTCATCTTATACATCAGAATATTGAGATATCAGAGAAGTCTCATTTCTCAGAAATAAACAGGATAATGGTCTTCCTTCAGGTCTCAGCCCCTAAAAAACTATAGAGCTGTATCTATGTAATAACATGAAGGAGAATACTGCATTTCAACCACTGCAGTGCAAGCAAACAGCTGACCTGAGCCTCATGCTGTTACATCTGTGTGCTACAGTCCATTACTTAACACAGGAATGAAACAGCAGTCAAGACAACTTCCACGTCCGCTTGAAGATTAAAGCTTATGTTTCAACAGGGGTCTGCTAAAAAAAACCCCAACAAAATAAATCCTGAACAAACAAAAACTCCAACCAACCAACAAAATAACATTAATTAGTAGTAGACTTTTCTCCCCTGCTCCTATCTGCCCAGCAAAGACTTCCTGACTTCTTAATTTCTTGAATATTTTTTAAATCCTTTTCTATAGTGAGTGTGACATCTGTCCCTGTTTCTTCCTCTGGTACTAAGTCCATCTTAGTTTTCTTAACACTCAGCTCACTACGTCACAAGCTGTCACTTCTCAAAAGTCTGTTCTATTGAGAAATCAAGTTTAAGACACTTACCCTGCAAAGAAACAATTTATTTAGCTTTTTCTTATATCATTATTTTCTGTTAGTATTCTTAAAATCTTAAAGGACAGCATAAGCTTCATGATTCCAAGAAAGAAAGTTTCCCAAGCTGTAGTCCAAGTTTTAACTCATAGCTTTGATCCTGCCTTATGGTTTCACACTTCGCTTCAAGGAGTTTAGATTCCTAAGTTTTCTCTGAAAAACAGCTTCCACATTTCCAAAGACTGTCTTTCCCCAGGTGCACACTTGACAAAGCAGCAAAAAGCCAGCATGGTAAGTCTCTTTTTGTGGTACATCTAAAGAAGCTGTTTTTGAGCTACAGTAAGTATGTCCACACTATTCATGAATACTACTCTGTGTGTAGTACCACTTACAATTTATTTCGTATCACTTGATGCAATTCATGCACAAAGTATACAAAGTAGAAAGAGCTTATAAGTGAATCATAAGTACTGCAGAAAGGCAAGGAAAAAAAAATCATGCATCTGCTTCAACATCCATTGTTAATTTTTGCTGGTATCACTCCAGAATTTCTGCTAGGTTGATACATGTATTAAGAATATAATCCCAGCAGAAGTTGCATTCTAGACATTGTATTCACAGGATACAGCCTGTTGCTGAAATACAGCAGTATTTCTTCCATTAAGTACAGAAAAAGCCATGCATGTTTCCATTTACAGCTGTGTTTTCGTACTTACTTAGCTTAGCTTCATAATGTGTGCACAAGGAAATAAAGTTATCAGTGCTCAAAAATTACCTCCAAATGGTGGAAGTTCAATATTGCTTTAATGTGTTTTTCCAGGTTATTATTCAAATATCAGAACTGAATGCACAACAGATACACATGTATAACAAATAATCTTACAGATAAAGAATCTAGTGGAGAAAGTACCATGATCATAGAATATCTCAAGTTGGAGCAGACCCATAAGGACCATGGAGTCCAACTCCCTGCTTAAGCTGGCTAAGTAGGACTTTCCCCTCATGGACCCATACTGGCTATGACCAATGGCTGCACTGTCTCTGAAGTGGTTTTCACTTGCCAATGTTATCTTAAAGATCCTTTTGCTATTAAGCTTTTAAAAAGCCCTTTTTGTTGTCAAGCTGCTGGCCAGCTTGAATGCTCATCAAGCTTCGACCCCACAAATTATCTTCCTGCAGTGACAAATTCTATGCAGCCTGTCACCTGTCCTTGCTTCCAATGTCCATACACTTTCCTTTTTTACCTACATTCTAGAAAAAAATCCCTGCTCGGCCCAGCTAGCCTTTTGCCCCACTTACTTGAAATCTGATACTTTGAAATTGCCTGCTCTTGAGCTCTTCAAGAAATATTGTGATTTTGAAACTTTGATTGCTCTAAGTCTTCCTACCAAACTAAAGTACTTCTTTTTATAACCCTAATCAAAACTGAGAAGCAAAAGAAATGCCACAGCTACTTAACATGAAACAAACAGAAGTATCCAGCTGCCTTGGAAGCATTCAACTAGCAAAAAAATGCCCAACAAAACTACCTGCAAAACACAGCTATACAGTTTGAGAATTTCCTAGAAGCAAGAAGTAATGAAGTTGTGTCAGTACACCTTCAAGGTCTAGCATTGTGCTGGTTTTGAAGATATGTATGGACTTAAAGTTCAGCCAAAATACAAGATTACCTATTATTGGACTGATGTAGTTAATAAGGAAGGAGTACAGAGTGTGGGGAAAAAAGAAGCAAAAAAATTTATTTGTGAGAACAGTTTGTCAGAAGCCATTTAACATGTTCTTTTGTCCTATATAAATATACAGTATACAGCAATCACTGGACAAAGAGACGTTCAATAAAAATGTACACAAATAAAATTAACCTGAAGAAACAGGGAGAACAGAGGTTATGCACCCCAAGCCTTAACGCAAACAAGATACTCAAAACAATTGCTGCTTCACACATGCAATTAAAACCTACTCAATAACAGTCAAATAAATAATAATTTACTGGCTTAGAAGACAAAGCAGTAAGGCAGACAGCTCTTTATACAGTTATTAATAAGGCCATAGAAAGCACAGTTCTAGAGGCAAATGTGTTTCACCAATTTCCAATACAGCGTATGCACAAGTTTGATCTAACTGCCATCTCTGATGCTTAATTGAGTTAGTTCAATTAAGAATTAAGCTAACTTCATAATGAAAAGTTGTAAAACAGTTAAGTAAAAACACTTATTGGAAAATTCGCCTGCATAAAGCAGGTTCCTAACATTCTGAAATAGAGATGTATTCTCCAGCTGCTCTATCGAAAAACTCTGAAATGGCCCAAGTGCTACTGTGCAAGATGCATGAAGGCTAAAACTGGAGGCATTGTGAAAAGCAGTAGCTCAGATTTATGTTTTTAAAAGTTGGCAAGTAACAGACCCTTAATACAGAGGAAAACTGTACATAGTCTATGTAAATCATACTGAGGAAATACTATTACCAAGCTGTCAGATTACAGGTAGTTACAGGAGCAATTGATTTGCTATTTAGACTCAAAGCAAACATCCACTTTCTAAGGGCACGTCAAATGTTTTGTCAGCACAAAACATGCATGTGCAAGAAACACACTTGGTCAATAACCATCAAAATCCTGAAGATGTCAAAGTAGGTGGCTGCAGGAACTAGTTTTGAGAATTAATGGACATTTCATAAAGATGCTGAGCTCCATAACTATTAAGTACACAGAACAGGAATTCTTATCTGGTCGTCTACTTTTGTTTTATGTTATTTTTTATTTTTATTGACAGAGGATTTCTAGGAATAAAAATTGCTAAGGCATCTTTGAAGGAAACTACTGAATCTGGTAAGTAAGATGAATAGACACAGGCTTCTTAGGTAGCTTCAGGGCAGCAGAAATCAAGCCTCTTCCTTCCCCTCTCAAACACTGCAGAGAGGGGATGACATCCAGAGAGACCTGGACAGGTTTATGAGCTGGGCCCATACAAACCTCATGAAGCTGAACAAAGACTAAATGCCATGTCCTGCCCCTAGGCAGGGGCAATCCCAGGCACAAGTACAGGTTGGGTGGAGGATGGATTGGGAACAGCTCTGACAAGAAGTACTTGGAGGTGTTGGTGGATGAGAAGCTTGACAAGGCACTTGACAGACCAGAAAGCCAGTTGTATCCTGGCCTGCATCAAAAGAAGCTTGACTAGAAGTGGCCCAGGTCAAGGCAAGCAATTCTGTCCCTCCTCTCTGCTCTCAAGAGACCCCAACTGGATGGATTACTGCATCCAGCTCCAGGCCCCCAACATAAAAATAACATGAGAAGAGTGAGTTCAGAGGAGGGCCAGAAAGATGATCAGAGGAATGGAACACCTCTCCTGCAAGGACAGGCTGAGAGTTGGGGTGGTTCAGCCTGGAAAAGAAAAGGCTCCAGAGTGGTCTAACTACAGCCTCCAGTACCTGAAGGGAGCCTACAAATAAGATGGAGAGGAACTTTTTACAAGGTCATGTAGTGACAGGACAAAGGGTAATGGCTTCAAACTGAAAGAAGGCAGATTTAGATTAGGTATTAGGAAGAAATTTATCATGAAGGTGCTGAGGACTGCACTAACTTCCAGCCATCAGTAAATAGATAATATATTATGCTATCTCACTCGCATTTGGACAGGAGAACTAAGTCAACTGTTTTTACAAGGACTTTCTTCATAGGGGTATATGACCTCTCATTGACACATTATGATAACTTGAATATATGATATCTTGAAATTCAATCAAGCCCACTCTACAACAACCCTATTTTTCCTACCCCAAAGGTACTTCTGAGATTGATCATTCTATTTCCTGCCTTGCTCTCAAAGCAGCACTGAGGGAAGAAGCAAATCATTACCACCACTCTTAAAAGTTGTGTTAAAGACTCCATGTTTGGTCCCAGGCAAAAAAAAAATTTAATAATTGAACTGGTATCACAATAGGGATAGCTTGAGCTGGATGCCTCCAAGACAGACCTAGAACAAAGAAATCCTTGGGCTTTTATATCCTTTACACCAGATTAATCCATTCTCCACATACTCTTTATTGCACCCTGCACATGCCTTTCGGTCCCATGGTGATTTCTGGCCTGGGGCCTTCTAATTTTTTTTCTGTAAGTGTTTTTATCTGAACAGGTACCAGCTTCTGTTGACTATTGCAGTTTAATCTTTCAGTTTGCACTGGTCTCAGAGTCCTCCTTCACAAAACTAAGTAACAGTTCAAGATTAGTTCAGCTTTTCAAGGTGAAAGTTTGTAGTTCACAGCCTAAGGCTGCAGTAATACTCAAACAAGACAGTAAGTTTAAAAAATCCATCTAACTAAACTTGTCCACAACAGCTGACTGGAGACAAATGCTTAAAAGATGTTCTCTCTTGAACTGATATCCTCATATGAGTGAAGTAGTTTATTTATTGGGGGCACGGGGAAGACTTCCAAAAGAAGCCAGGTGTGGATGGTCAATTCAACTTCCTACAAACTTGTTGATGTGTTTAGATGCAAGACAAAAAGTGGGGAGCTACCCAGGAATTAACTGGGAAAAAAATCCACTGAAATATGTCTCTTGAAACAAAAACAAACAAACCACACAATTTCACTAATGATTTTTTCCAATTTTTTAATACAGCAATTTGAAATTGATTGCTATATGCATTATTGTGTATAGGTACACATGGCATATGTATGTACATAGAATGCTCAAAGGGGTTAAAAACGTAAAAGCAGTAAAACTTCTTTGACAGAGTTTCATTAAATGATGAAGCAGAAATACTAATTGTCTAATCTCATCTGTTCTGTGTTAATTTCAGATACATGACAAAAGACACAATGTAATTTCCATGGTGACTGTTATAGTTGGAGACAAAACCACTGAAGATGCATCCAGCAATATTTAATCTGACATTTACACTGTTCACTGAAAATTTTGTTCGATTTAACCATAAAAAATAAGACAGGTTTTGAAATCTGATAAGCAAAAAGGAAAAAAAAAAAACCTCACAAAACTGCTGATATTAAGATGGTGACACGTGAGACCTAAAATCTCCTACGTCCACTCACTTTCCTCCTTGTCTTATGTGCTACCTTCTTACCAAAATTCCCACTGAAGGTAAAGGATATAAATTGACTGCAAAAAGGTCGAAGTACCAAAATCCTAGAAAAACACTTGCCAGGTAACTCCTTGACAAATGTGGTATATAGCTGAGTGTCTCAAAACCTACTGTGTCTGAATACTGAGGAAAAGTAGAATTTACTTTTTTCCCATGTCCTATCCTGACAACCAAGAAAGAACTCATAGTAAGCATCTCTCTTGGCAAAGGGAACACAACTGAAATAAGATGATGCATGTTAGTATTCAGTTTGAAGTCACATTCCTACAGAAGAAATATCCATTAAAATCCAGTCTGGATTTGCAACGGAGAAATATTTTTGCAGTCCAGCATGCTTCATTTACTTCCATTTGGAGAGAAGGGCGAAAGAATCACAGAAGACCAGGTTAGGAGGAGACCTCAAGGATCATTTGGTCCAGCCTTTCTTGGCAAAAGCATGGTCTAGACAAGATCTGTCCAGCTCAACGTTAAAAGTGTCCAGTGTTACAGAATACACCACTTCCCTGGGGAGATTAGTCCAATGGCTGATAGTTTTCATTGTGAAAAATTTTCCTCCTGTGTCCAATTGTAATCCCCCCAACAACAACTTGTACCCATCACTCCTCATCGTGACTCCTTGTACAAAGCGAGTCTCCATCTTCTCTGCAGCCATTTGTTAAATACTGGAACATGGGGATAAGGTCTCCCTTTCTTTCTCAACGCTGAACAAACCAGTTCTCTCAGCTGTTCATCACATGGCAGGCTTCCCAGGCCTTTGATCATCTTTTGTGGCCCTTCTCTGGACCATCTCCAGCCTGTCCACATCTTTTTTGAACAGTGAGGACCAAAACTGAACACTGTGTTAATTCTAAAGACTGCAAGATATCATCTTCTCACTGCCACTAGAAATCTGGAAACCAACACCCAAAAAATTATTTGGATGTTTTTGCTTTGAGTAGCACACAAAACACAGAGTGATTTCTATCCCTACTCTGATGGATACTGTATTCCTCCAAGTCTAAAACTCGTAGACCCTGCCTCTATCTCTGTTCATCTTTAAAGGCATTCACCTCCACTGTCTCTTCCCTTACTCCTCTTGCATTTTCTTTTACATTTCTTTGCACACACGTAACATGCTCTTCTCTTGCATACAGGGCTGGTAGGAAAAGAGAGGTGAGTTCATGGAATTGTGAGTATTTCCTCAGGTACCCAGCTATATTCCTGAAAACGCATATAATTACAGAATAAATACTCACATATTTAGTAACCACAAGATACAGAGGAAGGGGAGTAACATGTAAAGGTTGATTATTACTGCACTCTCAGCTAAATATTTGCTTTACTCTTTCAGTCTTGCTTTCATCAAGAAAACCCATGAAAGTTCTTTTCCTCTACAGAGAGCTGTGCATTCAATAGACAATTTTTATGAATTTGCTAACATCCCATACATAATTAACTGAATCACATTGCATGACAGATCTGACCACTGACGTACACATTTCCTCCACATTTCCTGTTTTCTATGAGTGACAATTGTAATGAGCAATTACAATTTTTATACATGCACAGCTGATTGTTCAAAGTCAGACAACTTTAGCCATGCACTTCTGTTCTCCTCTTCCCATAGAGCTGCATGTTAAAATAAGTATATAAGTAATAAAAAAAGTCAGAGTAACTCAAGATTATATTTTTTTAAACATCTATTGTCTTTGTAACTAATGGTCATTACAATGCAATTCTGAAACTCTTCAAGCTTCCAAAAACTAAATCCAGCATAATTCCTGATGCTGTTAGCTAGGAGAAAAAAAAATTTGGAGAATTACTTAATATTGTTGCTAGTTGTACATATTCTACTTTAAACAGCTAATCCAAGGCATACCCAAAATGAAGCTTCTCCCATCATAGCATTTTAATATTGTATGAAATCTTACTGATTTACTGCTGTGATGGTGTGCTCTCCCTGCCCCCACTATTTCCCACAATCCTGATCAAGGGGTTACAGCCAGTGACAGTTGTAATGGATCCATCTGGTCATGAAGTTTGGAATAAACTAACTTCTGTAATGGATAGGCAAATATGACTACAAGTCAATCATCTTACTCCATAAATAGTGAACAGCCCAGGGCCCCTTGATCTCTCCCTCACAGCAGTGGGTGGCACACTAGGCTCTCCCGTTGGGTAGGGACACCTCTCAAGGTTACTCCTTGAAGCTGAGAGATTCCTTGCCACAACATTATTCTCAGTAAGTGATGCTAAACTTTGACATCTTAGCCAAGTTATAGAAGGATTTACTGTGCACATATAATCCTTTAGACATAAACCACAGACATAAGTCTGGATCCATACACATCTAAGCTCCCCTCGGGAAGGAATTCAAGATGTAATGGGGTCCTTTCTGAAACTCATGACTCAATGAGAGGCCCTTCCTGACAGTTTTGTGTCCTCTAGGCAGTAATCAAATGCACCTTGACATCAAATCTTGTTAAACCATTGTTGCATTTACAATGGTTTTAAAACATTTTTTAAATAATTTTAGTTTTTGTTAAATTGCTGGTTTATATCAATTAATATATATAGCTGCTTCTCTCAAGAGTGAATTCTGTCACTCCATCCATGACGTTGCAAATACTCAAATATGAATACTCCCCAAAAGGACTACCAGATTTGCCACAAGAAATAAGCCTACATTTTAAAAATACAATATTTGACTGTTTATGAATTATATTGACAGACAGTAATCAGCCCAAAATTTTGCTGTTATTGCACAATATCTTCTCTGTCAACAACAGCCTCTGAAAAATGCTGTTATCCATTCCTTGTGTTTATCCCAGTGGATAAAAACAGTGCAAGGTATATTGGAACAATATAAATTAGAGGCAAAAACCAACTGAGTATCTTTAACATAAACTTTTCCTTTTACTGCTGCACTACAGCTTGTAGATTGTTACTTAAATATAACATCTTCCTGATACCAAGCAGCACCTGCATTAAGTGAAACAGAAATCAAAATAAAGACACTAGTGAAGTGTGCCACACTGCAGAGTTTTAAAGCCAGCGAAATGCAGAAAAACATCAGGAGAGACTACCAGAAATCTTACTAAAGAGGGAAAAACTCAATTCTATTTTGATCCCCTTTCAGGGAGCCACTCTTCTTTAGCAGGTCAAAGCTCAATTAAGTCAACCTTGCCACTGAATGCTCCAAATACTTAGTGCGACTATTTATTCTTACATATCTTCCACTATCTGTAGCTAGATCACTACACGTTTTTACAATGTCAGACCCCACTGTGAAAACAGCACCTCAGAAATCTAAGGTTAACAGCATTTTTAAGAAATTAATGTACTACTCACGGTTCTTGAATCAGAGAATGGATTATACTCATCTAGCCCTGGAGGAACATTTCTTGTCACTTGTGTAACAGAAGGATCCTAGGAGAGAAAACAGTTGTGTAAATGTATGCACATGTATATAACCAAAAAGTTGATATTTATATGATTATATTACGTGAAACTCAGATTTTACTTCAATGTAAAAAAGGGTTTTTTTCATTTAAAAAGTCTGTAAATGTCCACTTCTTTATCTCCAAAATAACATCATTTTGTTCTGAGTTTCCTATAAACTTTGATTAACACAGTAAAAAAGAAAGTTCATTTGTCATTTTTTGATTTAAACAGAGAAGGACTCTCATCAGAGAACACAAGAAAACTCTATCCTGCTATGCTGACCACTAGACTCCACAACTACACATTCAAAAAGCACACCAGAAGAAAAGAGCTTTCTGTAATTCTTGGATGTCCCTAACCAGAAGCACACCTTCAGGACTACAAAAAGCATTTAATAAAAAAGAAGCTGAGGGAACAGGGTCCCATAATGTCAAAAGTACTTCTGGTTCAGCTTCTACCTGAACCATCAAAATTGAGGAAAAAAGTGAACTTTTTGTCCTCAATTAACTATACAGTAAGAAAGACTGTTTGACATATCTCTTAAGAAAATTATTTCATTTCTCAGTGCTAGAGACAGTTAGGATTCGTTCTGCAGAACTGCTGAAGTGCCCACCCCATAGACCACACCAACTTCGTCTGAAAAAAATCCTGTACTTATTCCATTGCATGCCTTGTTCCACCACACAGTTTCAGTGCCTTGAAGTTTTTGCATCTTCAGAATACAGCAGTAGAAAAAAGAAGGTTTTCTTGGAAATTAATAAATCCATTTAGTCAGTATTGTTAGTTACATTTATATTTACATAAATGTATAAGTGCCCAATATTTTATATGTACATCAAATACAAAAAAAGCTGTAAATACACTACTTATTTTAGAACTGTTACATTTAGATAAAGATATTTTCTTCTTTACAACAGTCTAGTTCAACATGGAAAACAAACTAGAATTGATAAAATCTGGGAAGAAAGTATTTACGTTTGTATACATCTACATTCATAATTCCTTTAAAGACAGATACATTTGAAATCTTTATACGGGATGCACAGATTAACAGGAAGGACATCTAAAGGTATGTTAAGCAGAAAAGGAGTGTCAAAAAAGGTGTACCCACCTGATAAACAACGCTAGAAGAGTGGTAACAACAGGTGAGGAGAAGGTTGAGATACTCAACTTTTTTGACTCAGTCTTTAATGGACTTTAATGACCCTGGAAACTACCAGCCTGTCAGCCTCACCTCTGTTCCTGGGAAGGTCATGGAACAGATCTTCCTGGAAGCTGTGCTGGGGCACATGAAGGACAGGGAGGTGATACGAGACAGCCAGCACAGCTTCACCAAGGGTAAGTCCTGCCTGACCAGCCTAGTAGCCTTCTAGGATGGAGTGACGACATCAGGGGACAAGGGAAGGGCTACAGATGTCATTTGTCTGGACTTCTCTAAAGCCTTTGACACGGTCCCCCACAACACCCTTGTCTCTAAATGGGAGAGATGGATTTGATGAGTGGACTGTTTGATGGATAAGAAAGTGGTTGAATGGTCACATCCAGAGGGTAGTGGCCAACGTCTCAGAGTCCCAACATGCATCAGTGACAAGTGCTGTCCCTCGGGGGTCCCTACGGGGACCAGTGTTCTTTAATATCTTCAGGAATGACATGGAGGGATCAAGTGCACCCTCAGCAAATTTGCCGATGACACCAAACTGAGTGGAGCAGCTGACACACCTGAAGGATGGGATGCCATCCACAGGGACCTGGACAAGCTCTAGGAGAGGGACCATGGGAATCTTATGAGGTTTAGTAAGACCAAGTGCAAGGTGCTGCACCTGGGTCAGAGCTGTCTTGGTATCGGTGCAGGCTGGGGGATGAACAGATGGAGAGCAGCCCTGCTGAGAAGGACTCGGAGGTGCTGGTGGAGGAGAGGCTGGACAAGACCCAGCAATGTGCACTCACAGCCCAGAAAGCCAATTGTATCCTGGGCTGCATCAAAAGCAGTGTGGGCAGCAGGTCAAGGGAGGGGATTCTGCCCCTCTACTCTGCTCTGGTGAGACCCCGCCTGGAGCACTGCATCCAGCTCTGGGGTTCCCAGAACAGGAAGGACATAGATCTGCTGGATCAAGTCCAGAGGAACGACACCAATTTGATTAGAGGGATGGAGTACCTTTCCTATGAGGGAAGATTGAGAGATTTTGAGTTGTTCAGCCTGGAAAAGAGAAGGCTTAGGGGTCATCTAATTGTGGCCTTCCAGTACCTGATGGGAAACTACAAGAAAGATGGAGAGAGACTTTTTACAAGAGTATGTAGTAGCAGGAAAGGGAGGATGGATTCAAACTAAAAGAGAGTAGGTTTGGCTTAGATATTAGGAAGAGATTCCTTACTGGTGAGATACTGGCATAGGCTCCCCAGAGAGGTTGTGAATGCCCCATTCCTGGATACATTCAATGCCGGGCTGGATGGAGCCCTGGGCAACCTGATGTAGGGGAAGATGTACCTATCCATGGCAGGGGGTTGGAACTATATTACTTTTAACGTCCCTTCCAACCCAAACCATTCATTATTCTATAGAATATCTATTTTTTTTTAAATACAGTGACTTAATCTGCAGTTAATATAGAAATTATTAAGATAAATAAAATAAAAATACATTTAATTAAAATCTAGTTTCTTAGAATTAGCATCTATTAAGGTATTAGCTTAGTCTTGACAGCAGTAACTTTATCTTCAGATGCAAGAACAGTATTTTCTTTATGGTTGCAGTCATCTATAATATCAGTCTCATGAGACACCTACTCAACAGCAGCCATTTTCCAAAACCCAGGAAAAAGTGGACAAGTCAAATTCAGAAGAGAAATCTATATTCAGAAATACAATATGCACATAATAATAAATATCTGATGAAAAAAAGCCTTTTTTACTCCACATGTTTTAGAGAAGACAAAGCGAAAAATGCTTCTCAAATCTCTTCATACAACTATTATGACATGCTAAAACTGACAGATGAAAGGAAACATGCTGAAATGAACAAGCTGACTACAGTAGAAGTCTTAGTACTCAGAAATAAATTGTACATTTAAATACACACAGGAAGTAGAGAAGGAAGCCTTCCATCAGAAGTCCATTGCCATTTTGAATTAACAATTGCTACAATTCTGCCAAATATAGCTATTGTTTGCTACAGAGGAGCAAACTGAAAAAAACTGAATGACCCAGAGGACATTCAATAACTGCTCTATACAAGAAAAGTTTCATTACCTAGTAAAGAAAAAAAATTACAGTTGTATTGAAATGCACACATTGAATCCCACCATGGCAAGTAGCATTCAAATTCTGCTTTCAGAAAACTTGAATTAAATATTCTGGACTTCCAAAATAAGTTTGTGACGTGATTCTTCCACAAGTAGAAACACTGAAGGAAAAGTAAACCAGAGTTCACAGGAAAAGAATAATTGCATAGTTGCAGGACCTAAGTACCAACCTGGAGATTCATACCTCTCCTATACTCCCTCACTGCTATCTTGTCTAATGCTAGACCTTATCCTCAGCTCTTCCCAGTCTGGGTACCTAGGTACGGGTTGCTAGACTAATTGTTCTGGGCACCTTCACTGCATCAAATGACTGATGACGACAGGAGCTGTACTTCATATTTCAAAACACTACTTAAAATATTCTGAAGAGATTAGACCTGACATCCCAAGGGACATAAAGAATTGTTTTGAATCATTTGCCTTACACTCACTGCATCTCATTATAAAAATGGAGCAAATGCCAACTCATGTAAATACAGTGATGAAAACTGTGAAGCACTCATACTCACTGCTGCAGAATAAAGAAACATTGGATTTAGAAATTGTTCAGGGTTTGAATAATGAATAACAAATGTGCAGGACCACATACTCAGAATAAAAATGGTATTTAAATTAATGCCATCAAATTTCTATGTTGCATGACACACATATTCTAGTGGTTAAAAAGAGTGAAAACTAATATTCCGCACGAATAAGCGAATCTATGCTGGCATAACTTATTCTCCATATTTGATATTCCATCCAGTTTTATCTGACCCATACTCCTGCCAGTTCAGCCCCTGAGTTTCTGACCTTTTTATTTAACTATTAGTCATTCAACTACAGAACAGAATTAAGAACAGACCATTTTTCATACCCAGCTACTGCACCTATTGGTGCATTTAAGTCACACATAGTCATTTCAGATGGCATTTTCAAGACATGAATTACTTTACGGGACTGAAGTTTTAAGAAACTAGTATAACTCAATTTAACTCTTTTCCATCTAATCTTTCATTTTACCTGCTTCTTGCAGTCCCTCTCCTATAATGTCAATCTCAAAAGCAAAGATCAGTATCACATCTTTTGTAATCTCAATGAGTCAGTTACAAGCAGCAACCTATTTTTTATATCAAGAATGGAAAAGTCAGGAAAAAAACCCCAGCAAACACAAACTAAACAAACCCAAAAAAATACAATGCATTTATATCTCATGTTGGCAAAAGCACCTACAGAACTATTAAAATCATCTCCTGTGCCAAGTTAACCAATTATTATCACATCATTCATATATATCTATAAAATTAACTGAATACCCAGTTATCACAGAGAGTATACAATTACCTACAAATGAGAATGTTTAAAATAGAGCAGAATAATCCATTCTATGCGAGTTTTTATAGCTTTTTTAAAACCAAATTGAAGGCAACAGACCTCTGTTGTCTAGGAGACCAAAACTAGTCATTAGCTACCAGTTTCACTAATACAGAAGAGACTAGCAAATTAAAAACTGAAGAAGATACATCTGTAACAAATCTTCACATAACTGTTCACTGGAAATGGGTCCAGAATTGTTCCATCCTCAGTAAAAGCCTTTGATAGCATACATAATCCAATAATATTGTGAAAAACACCATCAGCTAAATTTACATCGTTAATTGTGATTTGGATTTAAGTGAAGAGAATACAGTGAACTAGGAAACATCCCCTCCAAACTGTCATTCCAGTTGTCGAAAAAATTTTTCCCTGAGTAATACCCATTCCTCTACCAAAAAGATAAAAGCATTTATCATATGCACAAAAAAACTAATACGGGGAAAAAAACAGGCTCGTGTTGCATTCTTTTTTTTTTCCGAGTGGAATTAATGACATCAGTGCTCTGCAAAGAACATTTGACTGGCCAGTATTTTTCAGTTTGTTCCCAAGAACTATCAGGGAAGCAAAAGCACTATCTTATTGCAGAGGTCAAGAAACAGGATTTATAAACACTAAACACTGATTTGGATAGAGATTATAATGATTTTTTAACACATCAGCAACTGAAAACAACTTCAAGTAAAAATCTCTTAAGCTAAACAGAACCAAAAAAATAGCTAAAAATAGCTGGAAATAGGAACAGGGAAAAATGCATAGGATATGTTTACAAGGAAGAGAACAGAAGGAACAAAGGTAACTACTAAGAAAATGGAATACTTAGGTAAATTTTAAACCCTCATTGACAAAGGTAAGAAGGCAAGACAGTTAAGTATCTTCCAAATCCTTGACACAGGAGTACTGCATATCAAAAGAACGCAATAATCATGTTGTTTGGAAAAAAAGCATAAAATTGAAATGCTACGCTTAAAAGTAACAGAATTTTTCTTTTTTGTTTCTTTTTTCTTTTTTTAAACTTACATAGAATTCATAGGACAGTGCCAAATATCTGAGTAAGCTGACAGAAGTATATCTGGTTAGTCCTGGGAAAAAAAGACTAAGGAGAAACAATATACTATAAACATAAAAATGTATTTTAAAAGAGGAGGACTAATTATTTTTAGTGAATGAAATAAAAAGAAGAAAATATAGAAAACACTTTATCAGTTAAACATCTCCTTTAGCGAAGGGAAGAATAAGCTACTGAAGAAGACTGTAGAAATCTTCATATTTTTATCTTAGTTCTACATTAACAATGATCTCTTAATGACTGGAGTCATTGCAATTCAAGTTGAGAAAACAGTTCTCCTCATCACAAAAGCTCTTTTAAAGATAGTACCTTTGTATTAATTCACTATATCAACCCTATCACCTCCCTCATCAGTCACTGGCCAGCCTTCAGCTCTGCCACCCTACAATTTTTCTCTTATACTTCAAGATTCCCACATAAAAGCTAATCCAATCTGTTTTACCAGTCACTGGCATCACCAGTCTTCACTTCGCAACTTCTTTGGCATTTACGGTTCCACAACCCCACCGTCACCCAGCCATGCATTTTCACTGTTGCTTTCTGTGCTTGGAAGGAAGTTCCCAGAAAGCAAGAGCCACAACCCCAATCTTATCTTCTCTACTACTCAACATGCTGGAATGAATCCAGACTGGCGAATCCACCCTGTGGAAATCATGAGATTAATTCCACAAATCTAGCACAGTCAATCCTGACCAATTAGGATTTCTTATCCCTACCACTCCTACTGAAGGGTTTTGTTTTGCTACATGAAAAGCATAATCTCTTTCCATTTCCAGTTAAGTTCTCCATGGATTATTACAGTTAGTTTCCTATTCCCACTTCATATTAGCCTTTTTTTTAAATGCAAGCAACAGTAACGACACACTTTTCAGGAACAGTTTACCCTGAAGTTCTGTGGATTTTTATCTGGGAAGGGGCGGAGGGGGAAGGGTGTTACACTAACAGTTGTACTTCCTGCTCTCTGTGGAGCATTTCCTAAGATGACACCACTGGCTCAGAAAATTAAGCAAAAATGCAACACAAAAATGCCTGAAACTATGTTTGTTGGTCTGAGTTTTTTGATTTCTTGACCAAAGACAAAACTATCCATCCCAGTTTTCATAAATGAGTTCTGGGGAGCAATCATAGTTGTTGTTTCAGTTGAAACTCTCCATATGATACACTTGGCTTTCAGTACGTCCTCGAGAGCATTTTTGGGAAAAGATTCCTGACAAATCTTGCTTTTGAGAGAAAAAAATATTTGGCCAGCACTGGATATCAAAGCTTTATTCCTCCTGTGTTAACTGTTGGGTTTCAACTTTTAAATTAGGACCCAACAAACACATGATAAGCCTGCATATGAAGAATGTGTTTCTCAGTCCTGTAATACTCTGCAGTGGGTGGGGGCCCCTGGTGGTCTAGTGGTTAAGGGCGTGGCACTGTCACCACCGAGGCCCCGGTTCGATTCCCGGTCAGGGACACTCCCCGGGCAGGTGGAGCTCATTAACCCTGTAAAGAGGCAACCCACCTACGTCCTGAGGACCTCACTGCCACCGTCCAAGCTCGCTTGGCCCCGGCAGATGAACCTTAGGATTAAAGGGTGGGCTCAGTTCCGCGCACACTGTGTCTCACCTAAAAAATCCAATGCGCAGGCTGGAAGGTGTAAAGACCTTCCCTGGATCTTCGCTCGTGAAGACTGGCCATTATTATTATTAATACTCTGCATTCAGCCAGAGTGCATTAAGCCTCTGAAATTGCAATTTTCATATGTTCAATAAACACTTGGTATAAAGTAAAAAGCTGAACTCCCCAAAAACTTGCTCCTTCTTCATGCACAAGTTGCACATGGAAAAGTTAAGTTTCAAGAAGCTATTAATGTTTTGATGCAGTGTCAAACACTGCTGGTTCTTCATGCTTTATGTCTTCATTCATCATCTCAGGCCTAAGAACAAATAAAGGTACAGAAGCATCACAAACAACTACTGAATTGAGATTTCATGTTTCACTACCCTAATAGTAAATTAGCAGTATAAACAGTTTACATTCAACAGTATAAAGGAATTAACGCATTGCAAGTCAATAACATATTTTAACCTATTATTAAAAACTTCTTAGTACAAGTTGTCCTAAAAGATTACACATGTAACCCCTGGAGGAACTGATGAATTAAGAGGCAAAAAAAAGACTATTTCTGTACTTAGAATAATAAAAATATCTGAGTAGCCACTCAACAGTTCTTCCACAATTGCAAGTTTAACATCTCATTCACTGTTCATCCATTTCCCACCCCCCTCACAAAATGATGTTCAAAAGATTTTCACTCCCACACTGCTAGAACACTATTATTAAATAGGGTAACACAAAAGTAGCCAACTGAGGTTTCTTAAACTTGGCTTTCAAGCAGTGCCTATAATATGCCACATTCATCCTATGGAAGCAGAGCTGTAAAGGGTTCTGATCTACTGAGCGAGGCAAGTTCCCCATCCCTGAAACCTAAAAGAACTTCAGAGGCTGACAAGGCCAAATTTGCTCTAAAGCTTGTACCAGCCCTATCTTGTAGTGGAGTACCGGATACCTAACAAAGTACCACCTCTATCCTACAGCTATTCTCAAATCCTTCTCCTTTCTCAGCTCCAATACGTAAGTTATGTTCCCCTTTGAAATGTTAATTCTTAATATGCAATGAAGTAATAATACTAATGCAATATGTGCTGTTTACTGAAAATCTGGGGGAAAATTGGAGCTATAACAGATACTGAATATCTACTAAAAACACTTTTTAAAAAGTTTTAATAGACTATAATGCAGTTACAGGACTGACCGATGCACATTCTTGAAAGCCAACTACCATGTAGGGCAGCTAAAGGACACTTCCGCTACCATGATGTTCACCATTAAATTATGCAAGATTTAGGGGAATTTATAATTCTTGAAGACATGAAGGGGAACCAGGTAGTAAAACTCAGAAAAATATCTCTATTTTATGTCCTTTACTAATTTAAAGACAGACAACTTAAATCAGTATATTTTATAGTCAGACAAAAGAATTAAAACTCAGTTACGCATAGAGGCACACAACAAAACTTCTCCATTTTAAAGTTGAAATGCTGCAGAAACACTTTAGGTATTAAGGGTCCCAATCCTTCAAAAATAATCAGGACATCGTTCTTCCTGTAAGTTTCTGTAACTTTAGCTTCACTTTAGCAATCAAGGTGTAAATTGTATAGATTCCGCTCCCAAAGAAGGTAGCAGTAACTTGCACAATTACCTTCAGCATCAAACCTTCAGCTTGTACTTCCTGCCAAACCAGACAGGAGATTAATTTGTGCTCATGTGAGTCAAGAATAAGTGTAATATCCAACTTATAACTGGAATTACTTCTGTAAATTTAAACTCTAACACAGTCATTCTAGCAACTCAAATAATCCTATGACCTCAGTGGGAGCAATTAGGGTGTCTAATGCCATTTTTAGACAATTTCAGCCACCCATACCAGAAAGTCAGTCGTGACAGAACTACATAAGATCTGTGTCTTCATGGAGCAACAACTCAAAGCTAACCACAGTTTGGACACCTAACCCCACCCAAAGAAACTACTCCCATACTTTACATGCATTTGAGGTTTTCTCTGATTGTGTTGTTCCACACTAAAACCAAACAAGATAAAAAAATCTACATATCACATAGTAGTTTGGCCTTTCCTTGAAGGTCACCATTCACATTTGAATAGAAATGTATCTTAGTTTTCAGTCCTATCACAATTTCTATAGCGTTAAATACACACACCTGCTCAGAGCTAAACACATCAGATGAACTGACCCAACAGAATTCACTGCACTACTCAGTCTTTAAAGTTCTGATTCTACAGCCACCCATAAATAACTGTTTCATATTTTTGGGTAATTAACAGTGAGCTCTCAAACCTTTTGAAGTCTGTCAACCAGGACACAAATGCCTGTGAAATTCATAGCCCTACTTTAAAGAACTATGGATAATTCAGTTATAAAAGAGAAAAAAAAATCCAACTAAGAACACAGAACCAAAAAATCTTTAGATGAATTGCTGATTGTTTCAGAGTAAATGAAACACTGAACTTTGAGATGGCTACTTCAGAATTTTTGTAACTGTATCATCTCCCAAGACAGAAGACTACAACTATCACCTAGCCCAGGATAATAAAAAAAAAAAAAAGGAGACAGCTACATTAGAAATGTGCCTTTGCTTTTTCATACGAAATTTATTTCATAATGGTTTAGTCTAAAGTGGCAAAGCCTTGAGGATTCCCAAATGCCTCCTAGGTGGTCATCTTCATCACTAACAACTAACAACTTACCTGGTCATCACAGGATTGTTGGCTGACCCTGTTTACTTCCACTGGCTGTGATCCTGACCCTGGTTTGGCTTTCTAACTTGGGCTCAGATCTGTCTCCTCTCTATAGACTTGCCCAGCACTGAATGCAGTTATAGTCACCACACCTGCTCCGCTCACGCTGTCTGGGTGCTCTGGGACTGCACTGTTGTCAGCGAGAACTTCACCAAGTGTGAATTCACACTCACAAGCCAAGTGCCTCTCAGTAAAAGCAATTAAACAGATATCATTACTAGCCCACTTTCATTTATGATACCTGAGGTTACATCAACTCTATAGTTCTTCACACTGCTGCTCTATTGGATTATAGCAGGATTATCACATCTTCATTTGTATGGTACATGAATGCATTTTCTTCTGCATAACTTTAATGTGATCAAAAGTTTAATGTTAGAATGTTACTTATGTGTTTGTTTCATTACCTTTTGTCTTCCAAACCAAAACATACCTAGGTACAGCTCTGCTGTTACAGCATTAAGAGGACAGTTATTTACAGATGAATACTAGGACTTCAAAAGTGTATTTGCCTTTGAGTTCAGTTCAAGTTTGTTGGTTCTTTTAATAATAAAAAAAAAAAATGCAGAGGTTAGGTAGCCAAAATCTCAAAGTCTCAAAATCTACAGTTTTTTATGATCAATGCATCTAAGCTAATACTTGAAAAATGAAATTCCATTTTACAAACTAAATTTCAGTTTTTCTAGCAGATAAGTTAATTTTAGACTTCTGAAAGTGTCAACTATCCAAAATACTGAGCAAACTAGATGTTTCTGCTTTGCCTTTATCTTTCCAGAGAATATTTTTATTTCATTCAACATCAGGCAAGAAGCTCTGCTCTAATCTTTTCATAAAAAGGCATAAAACAGTCACAGGAAATCTCATAAGGAGATCACAGATAATTAGTAAAACCAAAATATTTAAGAAAAAGAATGATCTAACTTTAGACCTTGGCAACAACTCTTCCACATGATGCCTTCCCCCTCTTCTCTGCCATACTACTTTGTGATTACATTAGCATAGGAAGCATCTTAAAAAGCAAGGAAAACAACTAATCACATCATACATAAAATTATCAAGCAAAGACAAAAATATGAGTACATCTGAATACGGCGTTTGGACAATATGACTTAAGATTGTCAGGGTCCACCTGGAAATACCAGTTCTATGTGTAAAGTATTTTAAAAGCAATAGTCAGGTAAACCTTAAATGCAGTCATGTATGAATACCGACTAATTTCAAAGGTTTTGCCAACAAGATGGAAATCGAGCTTTGGCTTATATATAAGACCTTTTCCCCCTTCAAGTTAAATGCATGGATAAGTAAAGGTATGCATGATTACCTTTTGTGAGCAGTAGAATGTGATAAAAGTTAGCAAAGACTGGAAGAAAGTGAGAAAAGCCTCTGAAAAAGGAAAAGTGCACAGCTTTCCTGAACCATCTTCTGCAAACAAAAGAAATCCAGAAGTCTGTCTAACAGTGAGCTTCAAGTTACAGCAAAGTTGTTACAGCGTCCTTATATCATGATGCATTGCAGATGAGAAGCAGAGCACGGATTCTGCCCAGCAGCTGCAACAGAAGTGTTTCCTCAAAGAGAAACTGGAATAACTGGAATAACTGGAATAAGTTACTGCACTTCAAGCAATGTCTTCAAACTGGAACTATGGTTCAGGTAGGTCCCTAGCTTAGGTCTCAGAATCGCTACACAGGACCAGTTACATGGGCTGATGAGCAATGCAGGGGCAACTATCATGCTCCCAATAACCCTTAATTGCTCTGGGCATCCATACACAATAAATTTTGCTAGATGTTGTTCTACTACCTATTACAGAAAGTAAGAAAGGAGGAGGAAAGACACCATGTATTTCTATTGCAGAAGACACATTCTAGAACAATGACACAGTTTGGCTTGGTGCCAAAAGGTATTTAAAAGAACAGTGCTTACTGATAATGGTACCAGTCCAAACTATTGTTGGCAGCAAACCCAAAACCAGGACTCCTGTTTATCTGGAAGGTCATTGCACTGTGTACAATAAGTGAAAACACAGGTTTACCCTAAGGAATTCTAGCCTAATGAATACTGTTGCCTAAGTTTTATGACCATAAAAACTAAACTAATGATTCAGATTATAATGAACAAATGTCAAGAATGCTATGCTTCCAGCATTTACATGCACAGAAGCATACCTGAAATATCAATTTTTTAAAAGCCTAATTACTCCAGCTGACATCCTAAACTCACAGCCATCTACTATGTGTGTGCTTTAAAGTATAGGCAAAATTTCATTTAAATTACTGAAGTAAGTAGCTCAATAAGTTGAGCTGTAGAACTGGATTCAAATAATAAAGGAAGATCTGGATGGGAAGCATCGAGGGAGGTCAGCTCATTTTCACAGCTGAAACCAGAACAGTGAGTGAAGAAAGAATTCGCAGCTGTATGACAAGTCAGTAGATCAAAACCTAAAATCTTTATTACACTACAACACAGCATTTTGAGATGCAGGGCAGAACTCATGTCCAGCCATCGGCACCCTGATTGCTTCAGAAACAAGGTAAGGGTATAAGTAAGCTTGATGGGGGTGGGAGAAAGCTAGAGAAGAAAAAGACGGTAAACTCACTAAGCTTAACTATCTGGGTCAATCAGACGAAAGAAAAAAGACTGTAGTAGCGTTATACACACATAAAGCTACCGTCAAAATAAAAAAACACTAAGCAAAAAAAAACTCCAAACCAACAACCAACCAACCCACACAAACCTTTCTTTTCCCTTCGACATATTGCACCTGAAACGCGACTTGTTATTTTAGCTACAGAAGAAGACACGGAACCCACAGTTTGAGAAAACGTTACTTACCCTCGGCGCCCCGGCCCTCCCCGAGAGCCGCCCCCTCAGTGCCCGTCGAGGGCAGCGAACCCTGCCCGCACCCCCACGGGGCCCTCGCTCCCCCACGTCCGCGGCGTGCCCGCGGATTGTTCGGCGCAGCCCCACACCGAGGAACCCTCACGGTCGCCCCCGCCCCGGCCTCACCTTGAAGGGGTTGTTGAGGTCCGGGTCGGCGAAGGGGTTGCTGTCGAAGTCCGACATGGCGCGGGCAGGAGGGTCCCCGGGTGCTGCGGTCCCCGGGCGGCAGCTCTAGCCCTGCGGTGGCGCTCCTACACTGCCCGGAGCGGGTGTACGCCCCCCACGCTGTCGCCCCTGCTGTGCCCGCCGCTGTCACAGCCCTGCGGCCCGGGCCGAGCACGCCGCCGGCGCACCGACCTGCCACGGACCGCCCAAAATGGCCGCCCCGGAAGGGAAGTTACGGGGCGGGACTGGCCTGGGAGGGGAGGAGGGATGGAGGGATGGAGGGAGGAAAGAGGAGGAGCAGGAGGAGTAACTGCTCTCGGGGCGGGCGGGCAGGCAGGTGGGAGGCAAAGCAGGAGCTGGTCTTGGCAGACAGTGTTGTTGGGGCGGGGATGGAGGAGGGCGGGGAGCGCCATTCGTGGGCTCCTCCTTTCCCCCGGGTGTGGAGGAGCTGCAGTCGGCCGCCCGTCCAGCCTCGCCGCTCCGGCTGGGGAGCGATGAGTGGCCCTGTCCCGCGTCCTGGTTTGTCAGCGCCGGCTGGTAGCTGGGATGGGCCTACCAGCTGGAGCGGGAGCGGGACGGGGCTCGGCTGGGGCCGACCCGTTGGGTGCCCGCTCGGTACCGGTGGACGGTGCCCAGGCAAGGGAAGCTCGGCCTCCCCAGCCCTCCGTCCTGCACCGTCTCAGTGGGCCGGGACAGCCGCGCTGCTCTGGAAAGTGAGGTGGATGTGCGAAGCTCTTAAGAAAGCCTGCGAGTTTGAGGTCTACTTGGTGTAACACGAATTTGCTCTCGTCCCCTCCTCCTCCTGGCCTGGTAAATCAGCTTGCCAGGCATGTGACTGCTCGGGTGGCTTGCGCAGAGGTTCAGCAGGAGCTGTAGGTGACGACTGACTTTGAACCACGTGGAACGAAGCATCGAAATGGCCTCTTGGAATTACTCAACCATTTTCAACAGTTCAGAAGACTTTTAAAATACTTCCTCAGTAATACAGACAGTGCAGTTTGAAGAACCTGGTCCAAATGATGCAAATAAATGGGAGGAGCTCCTTTGGTACAGAGCTATGGTTTAAAACTGAAATCCAGTGTCTGTGATACCAAACAGTCTACACTGATGCAACATTTTAAAAACCTGAATTTCTTTATGTACTTTTTAAAGAAGTTATTTGAAATTTAATTAAAAAAAAAAAAGGTTGAGGCAGGTCACTACTGTGAAGTGAAAAATACTTCAAAAAATACAAATGTAACCAGATAACCATAAGTTAGGTAGCCACATATCCCAGTTGGGGTAGGACAACCTTTTTTAACAGCATACAGTATTTTTCTTGTTTTTCTCTGCTCAAACTTTTTTCCTTAGAATTTTTTTAGGGCAATGACAGATGTGGTATCATATGTAATAGGCACATGACCTAAAGCAGAAGGTATATATTCTATTATATGGCAACTCTTTATAAAATAAGTCATAGGAACTACAGCTTTAAAAAATCCCTACTGTCGGGTTTTTTTGTGAACAATACAAGCTAATGGCATGTATATAATGTGGAGTTTGTGTTCTCATTAGTTTATGTTCTCATGGGAGTTTTCTGTAGGCTTCCAGAAAGTATATGCATTTAACAGTTGACTTTTGAAAAATCAGTTGTATCTTACTTGCATACTTAAAAGGTGTGCAGGCACTGAGCAAGCAGTGGGGATGGACACAGAAAAGAGCTCTGGAAGTTTCTGACAACTACCCATGCCTACAGCTGCAGAGACATCATCGTTTGAAAGAGATTTATTGCACAAGGGTTCACATAAAAATACCTTTTTAAAAAAATAAATAACTTGTTGTTTTGAATTTACTCTTTGACATTCATAACAGGTTATTAATCATATCCTTAAAATAAAAAACATCCTGACAGAACTAAAAAAAACCATGCTCTCATTAATTTCAGAGGCTTCTTTTCAGAAGGGGCAAATTATGGATATGAAAAATGACAGATTTCAGTATGCAGACTAGGCTTTCTCTGAAGTAGAAGAAAAAAACATAAAATTTTTATTAAATTTGTGCCTGTTCAGATTTAAAGTCAATTAGAATAGTAATATATTTAATATTAAAAATGTAGCAGTTGCTCTCTCTTTTCAGTAACAGTAGCTTAGTACACACTTTCAAGACAAAAAGTATTGTTTCCTTATTGCAGATCTCTGGAGGAAAGTATTTCAACATTGATTCTATTTTGTGCTGATTCTTTATTGGGACAGATTTGATCAGTTATTTTATTTCAAGCCTGGTCTGTTGTTTACAAAAGCCTTGGAATTAAAATCTTTACCAGGTTAAGTTACCAAAAGTTAGTTCATTCACTGGTTGAAAGAAAACTCACTGGAAATGCACCAAAACTGAGGAAAAACCCTGTGTTTCTTTCTGACTTTGAAAAAAAAGTCTGTCTCTCTGAAGCATTGCATAAAAAGGAAGCAAAACTGCAATATTAGCTCAGAAGGCCAAAGTTACTCAGGTTACATGTTAAGAACACCTGCAATTCATGAGGAAGAATTTTCTTGCTAGAGCCACATCCCTTTGTCCCCCATTTAAAACAGATAACTGTTTTTTCTGTAGTTTCAAAAGTATGCAAAATCAGATCAGTACTCCCTGTGAAATACCAGAGTATAAATGTGCAGCAAGCTGTATGCCACACTTAAAAATTCAAAGCTCAGAATAACCTAGAAGTTGTAAATGTCAAATTGTCATTTTACTAAACAGAGATCTGAAGTGTTGGGGAGAAAACTTGCAGGTCCTTGAGGAAATACACTGGCCACTGAGAAACTGAATGTATTGCCAAGTATATTCTTGTTTCAGTCTGTCCATAAGGATGAAACATATAATACTGTTAGCACTTATGTGGATAAAGAGTGGTAGACAGAGTATATATTTAGTGCAGATCTGTTAAAGTGGGTTGCCAAACAATTTCAAGTATAGGATGGTACCATTATTTCCATGTGATAGAATGGCAGTGCATGCAGAGTGCTCTCCTCCAGCTCCTATTCTCAAAGAAAGAAAAACATTTAGAAATATGTGTGTACCACTAAAATACTGTAAATCCATGCAAATCAAGTTTCCCCCTCCTTTAATAAAGACTTATGGATTAAAGATTTATGAACCTAAACTAGAACCCTGAAATAACTGTAAACTTCTTGAACTACTGAAAGTAGTTCATAACCGGGTATTACAAAGTGCTAAATATTACCCTTTGCTAAGTCTCATGGCATTTTTAGCAGAAATTAAGATTTAATTTTTCATCTACTAGTGCACTATCAATATCCTAGACTATCAATATCTAGAGACTAGCAACATCGTTTAAATACTTGTAAGTAGTCAGCAAAAGATGAGATAGTAAACTATTGTTTTAGTTCACAAGGCACATTTGCCTTGAAAACCCAAAACTCTTTTCCAATGTTTTTATGTTAGCCTTTAGTAGGTGTGTCTGGTTTCACAGATAACATGTCACTTTCATTAAGCTCAATAAGACAAAAGTTACCAGAAGCTTTGTGATCCAATTGGTGTAAAGAAACTAATTTTTAAATATGGTACCAGGCTGTTAAACATCTTTTAGAAAATGTATAGTGAAGTATATTCTCAGACTCAACTCTTGGAGTTCATATTTTTGGATACAAACTATGACTATAACTCCAAATTGCTTATTTTTTCCATGCTGTATGACTCAGAAGTCAGTGAAAATATGAATAATACAGAATCCAAAGTGATACAGAACACAAAGTGCAAAATTTTGAATCAAGCAGACTGATTTTGCAGAATTTCTATTCAAAAGGGTAATTGCATTATAAAACATTTCTTCTTCAATTTGCAATATTCACAGTAACAGGTTAAAGAAATTGTATGCTTCCTGCTTCATGCCCATGCCCATGCTGTGAGAGGCACTTAACATTTCAGTAATATTTAACAACTGAACAATACTGTTCCTATTTTTGGGATAGGACATCTATTGGAACATTGCAGAAATACTGACAAAACATACACACCAAAATAATATATTTGGTATTTCATTCAGATGAAAAAATACAAGAGAGTCAGTATTACATGCACTGAGTAAAAAAAGAAATGCAGTTTCACATAGATGTCCCATCCAAAAGATAAGCTTGTTCAATGATTCTGTCAAGCATTTGCAATGGAACATAAAGTGAAGTAAAAATGTCAGTAATACACACTCATAGTGGCCCCCTTTCTTATCCACCCTAACAGCTAAAAACCCTCAGCAAGGCTTTTATCATCTGGTATCTCATTTATTAGAATAACCTTTCCCTGCCTAATCCATTTTTCACTGCTCATATCTTCCCAGAATGCTGTTGCAAAATTCATTTCCACTGTCAGTTTTACAGCCCTATATGAACTCTCCCTTCTCCAATATGTCCTGTATAAAGTAGGGCCTGTGTAATTTTACGTTTGACATTGATACCTGGGACAACAGTACTAGCAAATTGTATAAAATGTTCCATGAAACAAATTGCTGTCTGGTTAATTTTGATATTGTGATATAGCTCCTTCTAATCTTTTGCTGTTGGTTCATGTTTGCAATCCATACTTCATAAATTTAGAGACTTTAAATTTTGTCTTTTAAAAGCATAGCATTGCAATAACACAATGCAAAACAATTTTCATTACCTTTCCATGTTGCAGATTTCTGTATGAAATTTTGTAAGGTAATTAGCTTTATCAGCTTGCTTTCTAAGGGATTTTTTATAATTGACTACTTTTAAAAATTCCTATCACAAATAGTTATCTTTAAATATACATATTAAAAATATAATGCTATCTAAGGTTGTATGCCATGAATAAATCTTTACTCTTGTTTCAATACTTGTGCAATGTTTAATTTGAGCCTGAGTGAAAATATCTTTCTCCTCTGTCTCTTTATATGTAAAAGTGTGTGCCTATGTATTGAATTTATACTGTTTAACTCTATATTGCCCAAAGTACCCTGTAGTGTGCTTTTAAATTCTAGAGGTTGTTTTATGCTTGCAAGAGTTGGCAAGCGAATATACTGAATGTTTTGGCCTGAGCTACATTACGGGATTGAGGGCAGTAAGTTCTGTTCTGTCAGTGTTTCCGAAGAAACATTTCCTCCAGGAATTCTGTGACATCGCTGTACCAGTTTGTCCTGCCACCACATTCTTTCAGTTGTTCTATTTTGTGTATTAACTTACAATTTAACCTTTAGGACTTGTTTAATTATTTTATAGAGTTCTTCAAAATTCTGTGGATTAAGAGAAATTCAAGAAAAAGAGATGCTAAAATCCAACTATACATTTAAAGTCGAGGAATTCACTAGGTCATTTCACTGGTAATAATATTTCCATATTTACAAAATAGTAAGCAAATGCTATTCCATATTTCATTGAAATAGGTCGTCCTTCTTTGGAAATTTAATGCCAAAATATCTAAGCTTATTATCTCTACACTTTTGAAATCATCTGTCATCCTTTACTGTTTTAAGTCAAAATGCTCTGTTATTTACAGTGTTTTAATTCATACCCTCATGGCTGAAAAAAAAAAAAAATCTCAGTTTTCCTGTAATCCTTCCCAACTGTATTATGCATATTATATACCACCATAAGAATATAATGATGTCCAATTTCTGCTCCCAATAGCTAAATCCCTACACCTTATCCTGTGTTCCCACTCACCTACACAAAATGGCTTTCTAATTTAAAAAAGTGTTTGTTAAGCATTAGAAATGTCCATGTCTTTTTCTTTCATATAATGTTATTGTTTCTGGATTTTGTTACTGATTTTTAGCTGTGAAATACAGGAGTGAAAAATATCTGTTCTACCTAATAGCAAGCCCAATTTTGTAAAAACTAAGACAAGGACTTTGTACACTAAGGATTCCTGCCCAGGGCTCTCTCTAAATTACATTATGCTCACAGAAATTTGGTGTAATAGCTCATATTATCATTACTATTTTATGTAATGAAGACACAATTTTTAAGGCCTAAGAATAATTTGCAAAGGACTTTGGAGTCCTTGGATGGCTGATCCCGCTTTTTTGTGTTATGGTGCATGACACCAGAAATGTTAACACTCAGGAGCTGTTGCTGGAGGCAGTAAGAGATGGAAAATGCCCCCCCAAATGCTGAATGCCTTTCAAGGATGAAACCATGGCTCCATTTGAGATCTCTGTCTCTGTGCTGGCATCAGTTGCACCCTAGCATGCTGGCAACAAGGTGGGTGGCAATGAAGTTCCTCCAGTATTTTAATCCACAAGCAGCCTGTGAGTTTCACTTAGCCCACATCTTAATATTACGACTCTTACACCCCCCAAATAAACTCAGATAGGCCAAATTATACTTAAATAACATGACAGTGGTGGACTGGATCCTAATTACTGCAAAAATGGGCCTGGTGAAGGTTCCAGGGTCCATAACAAGTAATGAATTGGAATAATAAAATGCATAATTTAGTATTGCAATTATTTATTGACATAATAATTATATATAACCTGTAAATTGCATAAGGAAAAGTGACATGGGAAGTACCAACAGCTACAATGCTGAGGAAAATATTTTGGATTTCACTCAGCGGTTTAGCAGATTACAGGACAACATCTAAATTTATTATTTTAATTCTTTCAATGCTTTCTCATTAAAAACTCTGCAGTTTTCTTTGGTGTCTCTTGCTCTCACAAACACGGCTCATGGTTCCCCTAGTGCAAAGATGAGAGCTGATGGTCCTCTGACTGCACTCCACATGGAGAACTACCCGGCTGGCTTCTCTGAGAAGCTACCAGAAGTTTCCTCATGTCTGATGGAGCCATGGCACCTGGATTCGAGACGAATCCATTGCTGGCCAAGGCCGAACTGGGAATGAAACTGGCAGCACCTCTGGGATAACATATTTAAGAAAGAGGAGAAAAAATGGTGCAACTGCAGCAAGACAGAGAGATTCAGATTTGGGTTTATTTTTCCTTATCCTACTCTGGTTTGACTGGCAATAAATGAAACTAATTTCCCCAGTTTTGTTATCAGGCAGAAAATACTAGCGTTTCACAACTAGGTTTTGGGGGTATCCCTTGTCTGGAAAAGATAAAAGAGGAAAAAGCCCCTTCATCACTTGGAGGTTCTTTGCAGTTTCTGGAGCTTTGGGCTTGAAGGGATGTTGCTTTTCCAGCCATTGATTTCTGCAAATAATAGATGGGACTTCCAGAGTCTACAAAGTATCTGCTTTGCAGTGGGCCTTTTTTTAAGAACTGTACCCGCTTAGTTTGCTGTTGTGTGTGCAACAAGCTCACTGGAAAGGAAGTGAGATTTGCTTTTGTCTAATATTAGGCAGGAAAGCAGTAAAATGTGCTGTGTTTGGGAATAATTGGAACCTAAGTATTAAAACAAATTTTAAGGTTATTAATCTGAAAAAATAATTCTCTTAATGCTAGTCTCTTAGATGAATCCTATAGTGTTTTTAGAAGAAAATCTAACTTCTTCAAAGGAGCTGGCAGAAAGAAATAGGAATTCTGTATTAAATGTTTCCTAAGGAATTACTGGTATTGTGTCCATGTGTGTGTATGTGTGTGTCCCCATCAACTCCCCTTAAAAATATCCTATTTCTCCAAGTTTCAAGGAATGAGTGCTGAGGTGAGAGACCAATTTAGTGGCCCAAAGGAGAGAAAACTTGCAACATTATTAGGCAGCAGACAATTTAAAAAGGGAGCAGGATGAATGCCTCCACTTAGAGAGAAAGCTTCAGAATTGATTCTTCACCACATGATTTGCATCATCTCAGAGCGGGAGGAGACCCAGCTGCAAGAGTTCTTCTAGTTCTCCAGTTCAGGTAATGTGGTATCATCTCTTTGATGAAGTCAGGACCCTGTGCATGCTCATCTAGAGGCACTTTACAGAACAGCACAGAGAACACAGAGAGCCTCCTCTGCACTTGCTTTCCCCTGTCCAGGGAACTGCCAAGGCATGCCCTGATGGGAAGGTCCTCAAAGCAAACTTGCCACCAAAGAAGTAGAAGAGGCAAAGGTAGCACAACGGTTTTTTATCCCCGTTGGGTTCCTTGGGGTTCTATATGGAATGCTGGGCTCTGCCCCAGCAACCGTTGTCCCCTGCTCCTGCAGCCGTTGGTGGATCACTGGTGGAGCAACAGCTACAGGATCTGGTCCTGCACTGTCTCTAAACAGCCAGCTCCTAGCCTCAGCCACAGATTTGGCTTCTGGGTCAACATTCTCACCTCCTCCTGTGCTCCTAGAATTGCTTCAGGGTTGTCAAAGGTAAGAAAACCCTCATTTGCCTTTAAACCGGTATCAGAACTGCAGGGGAGTCCATTTGGCTGTCCCACCGGACCACAACAAACACGGTCTGTGGTTGCTTTCCCCAGAAGAGGTTGTAGATTAAAGTGGTGTCCACCTTCTGTAGGGAATAATAATGCCTCCATATGAAATGTGGACATTTCAATAGAGGAGGTAGGGAGATGTCAAGGTCAGATCCTTGTGCACTCATGACCTGATTACCAGTTCTTGGTACCTCTTTAAGTACCACATTGTGGTTACCCCAAAACAATCCTGTCATTACTGAGGAGTTCAGAAGTTGTGTCAGCAAATACCATTAAGCCCTGATTCTGCCCACAGCTTCTCCAAAGCTTTAAAAACCAGAATTATGTGACTTCTCCTCTGCAATTCCTATTGTGCATGGGATGCAACCACTTTACTGGGCTTGCCCTCCAATATTAGTTTTTACCCCCAAAAATGTTCTGGTTTTAGTGATTATTATATTTGTGTATTTATATAAAATTTAAATTTGTATTTATATTTGTATATAAATTATAGATATGTTCTATTTTAATATATGTATTTACAGTTTTTATTTTCCCCATATATTGAATATCTCTTCTAGATATATATTTGTATAAATTTCTCTATGTTTTTCAATCCCTATGGGGCTGGTTCTCCCCCATGGTCAGGGGAAGCTGTGAAATCCCATCCTGAATGGTCCCTCTCAGGAACAGAATCGCAGAATCTTCTGAGTTGGAAGGGACCCACAAGGATCATTGAGTCACCCCCCAAAATGACACCATGTGCCATAGAATATTGTCTAAATGCTTCTTAAGCACTGTCAGGCTTGGTGACTTCCCTGAGGAGCCTGTTCCAGTGCCCAACCACCCTCTGGTGAAGAACCTTTTTCTAACATCCAGCCTAAACCTCCCCTGACTCAGCTTCTCACCATTCCTTCAGTCCTGTTACTAGTCACTAGACAGAAGAGGTCAGTGCCTGCCCCTCCGATTCCCCTCGTGAGGAAGCTGCAGGCTGCTATGAGGTCTATCCTCAGAAGTTCCAAGTGAAAAATTTAGCAATTACACCAAAGTAAGGGGAATTCAGAGAGAATAGCTAGTGGTTTGCAACAATGAGGATGAAAAGGAAGCCTACAGGGCAGTATGGGCAGAATGATTTTTACCCAGAGCATTGTTTTGATCTCTTTCAGGTGGAAATGAGAGGGAAAACAAAGAGGAAAGCAAAAGTCTACATTAAGCCGTGAGTTCTAGCATAGTGATTAAAGCCCAGCAAATCTGGGGAATGGCAAGGAGGGAACTGCTATTTCGCAGTCAGAGGGGGACTGGTTCAAGCCCATGGATCCATAGGATGTTCTCTTCACCACTTGCCTTTCTCACCTCCACTTCCTTCTTCCTTTAGACACATCAATGTTGGCAGTGACTTTCAGGCTGAGCTCCCTGAGCTGCAGGCCAGACCCCCAGCTGAGGATGAAGAACATGAATCCCTGGTCTGGAAGCCTTGGGAGGACACTGACTCTGACATGGAAACACATGACAAAGGTATCTGCACGCTTTTCTTCCATCCCTGAGACACTCGGGTTTGGTAAAAAAGACTGCATGCTCCACTGCTCTCCTTGTCTCTCCTATCTTCCCACACAGTAGTGTTAGAGGCAAGGAGATTGCTCACTTTTAGTAAACCAGCAGAAAGAACAACTTTTTTGCTCTCCAAAAGGCTCAAGGGCATTTGTCACTGGCCAACAACTCTGAAAGAGGGGAGATTTACCCCCACTTACCATTACCAAATCTGCTTTGAAGAGAGTGACAGCACTCCCTTGGGACACCACAGCCTTTCTTCCTGGCCTTTTCATGTTCTTCAGTCTGTCTTCAGCTTTTCCGCTTTCCTTCTCCTTTGTAACACAACTTTTCCCCTTTCTTTGCCCAAATCTGACTTTCTCTGGGTTTTTATTGTGCTTGCAGTGAGAGATCTGCTTGACATGGCCATCTCCAGTGGCATTCCTGAAGCACCAGCTAAGCTGGAGCTTGCCCTACACTGCCTGCATGAGGCCCAGGGCAATGTTCTGGTAAGAAGCAGATATTTGGATGGAATGAATAGGGGAATTAATAGACAAGGAATTAATAAGGACTGGGGACTGGGACAGCCTTTGCTGCTCTTTTGGTGTGGATTGAAAAATTTCCAAAAGCCTCAGTGGGCTGAGGTGATCCTGGATGTAAGATGAGCAAAATCATTGGGTTGGTGAGCAAAATCATGATATTGAAGAGTGGAATTGAAGGGCTAAGGAGCAAAATGAGGGACTGAGGAGCAAAATCACAACGTTTTACCAGTATAATCAAAATCTTCCTCCAGCAGACTGAATCACTGAAGTGGCAAATTAGCTGAAGGAGTGCATTTACCTTTTTGGTTCCTTGTGGTTGGGACACTAAAGTCATCTTCTCCTTGATCCTGCAGGAGGCTCTGGAGATGTTCCAGTCTGGGGGGCCTCAGACATCGCAAGGCCATCCATTGGCTGATTATCATTATGCAGGTAACTGAAGTAGAGCTTGTTCCTTTGCTGACAGATACTGCTTTCCTCTTAACTGCCATGTCAAGCATTTATTTTTAAAAAAGTAACATGAGAACAAGGTCTCATGTTCTTTGGGGGTGGGGAAAGCAGCAGCATCTACCCCTTAAGTTTTAATTGTTTTCTGTGCTTTTTTCCCTGGGGAATGCCTGTTCTTATCTTCACTGCTTTCCAAAGGAGAGATAATTGATAATTGAATAATGAATGGTGCTGATTTCTCTTCAGCTGCAAGTGATCTGTTTTACCAGAGGGATCTATTTCAAATTGGTAGAGTGATTGATTTACCAGTTGCTTTTTTTTTTTGCCAGGCTCTGATACATGGACACCTACTGAGAAGGAGTCATTTCAAACAGCTTTTCACAGCTATGGGAAGAATTTTCATCTCATCCAGAAGAAGGTAAAGCCAATGGATGTTATTTGCCCTAATGGAATGGAATGTTGATTATTTCTTATACCAAATACCAGAATTCAGTATCTCTCTTCTCATATACCAGAATTATTAAAATAATAACAAAATGGTACACTGACTGCCTGTATGAAAGGCCCTTCCAGCCTTTTCTTCCAAGTTTTTTTTGGAACAGGGGGGTTTATTTTCTGTCAGATCTCTCCTGTATGTGTGCTGGCACTTCCACGGCACATTGCAGTGGGATAACCAGAGAGAATGGGGAAAACAGAAATCATGCTAGGTGGATCTGCGGTTGATCTGTGCCCTAAATGTTTTGCTACATAACATAATACATGTTTAACTACATTGCATAATACCTACTTTACTCCCTATTTATTTAATTTTACTTCCTATTCCTTTTGCTCCAATTTTTTACTTTCTATTTTACTCCATACTCTAATTTTTCTCCAATGCACAGTACAAGATTGCCATTTTAGATTTCTTCTGTTGTCTCACAACAGGTTCAAAGTAAGACTGTGGCACAGTGTGTGGAGTACTACTACTCCTGGAAAAAAGAACGTAGAAATCCTCCCCCTCCTGCTCAGGTGAGTGGGAAAAAAATCAAGAAATGCAAGGAGGGTCAAGAGCTGGAAAAGGGGAGAAAACCTGATGGGAGGGCTTGTGAGATGCTGCTCTGCCAGGAACACATTGCCCTGTGCACTGGGAAAGGCAGAGCAGATGTTGCCCAGGGCTTTACTGCATTGCTACTTTGAAATACTAAATTCTGTAGAATAACTTTGACCCAACAAAGCCATGCCAACACCAAAAGGGGCTTTGACTCCTTACAGACCTTTTTCTGAAGTGCTGGCACCCTCACTGATTTCAATCAGATCCTTAATTCCTCACTACTTCCTAACATAAGTAATCCTGCTTGTGTTAAACTAGAGGCTGAAGATTTTTAGGGATCTTTCCTAGCATCCCAGCACACTCCCTAAAAGGAGTTGCTGGTGCCACGGCTATGGTGAAACTTTTCTTGCCAACGAACAGGAATTTGATTCACAGAAACAGAGATTATTTTGGGTCATAGAAACTGGGTAACTGTGTATCTTCAGTAACTTGACTGAATTTTTAACCTGTTCCCTAGACATCTGTGGAGGAAAAAAATATATAAGTAGATAGTAGATAGAGAGATATAAATGATAAATGTAGAAGTAGCTATATAGATAATTATGTATTTATCCCACCACTTTGGGCAGTAGAAATGAGGTGTTTTTACTTCCAAGTGCTGTTGTGTGCTCCCCATCCTTGCAGCCCAATCAAGGCATTTTCTCAGCTCTTTAGGGTTTGGAGGAGTTTGCTTGGGCTGATATATTTTTGTACTGGACACTCCAATTTCCAGCTTTCTGAAAAGAAGGAAAAATTCATAAAGACTCTTTGATTTTCAGACTGTGGGCAGACCAAAGCAGACCAGAAACCCTCCCAAGAAGGAGAATGTGGAGACAGAGAAGAGAGGCCGAAGAAGGCCCCGCAGCACTGTGTGTCCATGCTGCCAATCGCCACAGCCAACCCGGTCAGCAGGAGGCCCATTTCCGTGTAGGACATGCGAACGGTGAGAAACTTATTCTTCCTTCTGCTAAAAACCTGCTGCTTTAGACTAAAAGAGACTGAACTTTTCTAAGGCAGTTGGAGGATCACCTCTCACAGCTGTAATGTCTTCGACATTACAACTCACTTTAACCCCAAACACCTTATTTAAACCTCAGCATTCAGAACGAACCCTTGTCATGTCCTAACAAGACAGAGTTCATAGAAGTAGGAACACCAAAACTTGGTTTAATGGAATTAATCAGATTAAAAATATGTACAGGAAAGAAAAAGAAATTTAAGAGTTGAAATAACAAAGCTCAGTTTCATGGTGCTTATCAAATTAAGAATATGTCAAATCCCAAAAAGATGGAAATTCTTGAAAATGGAAATCTTGAAGCTTGGTTTAATAGAATTAAAATTAAAAAATTGAATTGTTTATTGAATTAAAAATGAAGGAATTTAAAATACTGCTTTGTTTCCTCACTTCCAGGGTGTTTGAAACAATGAAGGAAAGGAACAGACATGAGAGAAGCCATCGTCCACAGAAAGAAGATGAGCCTCTCCCCAAGAAGAAAAGAGCAAATTAGGGGTTGTGTGGGGCTAGCAAGAGTTTGATGTAAATAGGAGTTGATGTAATAGGAGTTTGATATAAATAGGAGTTGATTGGGTTTTAAGGTTTTAGTGGTGAGGCTTATTTCCTGTTTAGTTTATTAGAAAGATATTTTGATTAGTAAATGTAAGAGGTTATTTCCTGTTTAGCTTATTAGAAAGATATTTTGATAAGTAGGTTTGGTGTTGATAAGTAAGAGGTTTGGTGTTACATTCTATATTTTGTCTTTTTGCATTTATTAAGTCATTAAACCAAAGTTCATTCCATTTAGTCTTTTTGTCTTTATGAAAACATTATCCAAAGTTTGTTATGCTTGTTTGCTGTAGCGAACACAGCATTTGCCTTGAAAAAAAGAACCTGGGCATTCTTCCTCAGGCCCAGCGTCTCAGCGGGCGGGGCACTGCAAAGTGGGGTCCTCATTGCTGCCACTGAAATAATGGTGGGATTTTATTCTTTGATTCGTAGAAATCTCAAGTAGGAATAAAAAGGGAGACTTTGATTAATTCAATGAATTGGATCGAAATTTGCAGTCTCATCTCATTGTACTTGGAGGGATAAAATGCTTTTTTTGGGGTTGTTTTTGTTGCCAAGCCACAAGATTTTCATGGCTATATTTTATTTCAGTAAATGGATGGACTTGACCACCTTCAAGGTCTTTTCCAACCTGATTCTATAAAATTAATACCCACATTCCTACAAATAAATCAGTAGATCAGTTTCATTTTCTCTTCAATTAAAAGACTAACCTCTAGCTCTGAGCCTCAATAAACCTCCTTACCTAATACAGAGGGGTGCAAACACTATCCTCTAGCTTCTCATAGCTTGTATTTGCACCAAAAAAAGCGCTAAAGTCACTTTTTTATCTAGCCCGGTGTATAGGGGGTGTGTGGCAAAGTTTCGGTAGTGGAGGGTGGGGGAATGGAGTGGAGGATGAGGGAGGGGGAACTACTAGTCTGGCTCTGACAGGCTTCCAGGAGCTTCCTGGTGTCCGATGGAGCCAATGCAGGTGGGTCCTGCAGAACCAATAAAGTATTTGCTTTGCAGTGGGTGTTTTTTAGGAACTGTTCCCACTTAACTTGCTGTTGTATGTGCAACAAGCTCACTGGGAAGGAAGCGAGATTTGCTTTTGTCTAATATTAGGCAGGAAAGCACTAAAACCTGCAGGGTTTTGGCATATTTGGGACCTAAATATTAAAACAAATTTTAAGGCTGTTTTTGTGAAAAGGTAGTTCTTGTAGTGTTAGTCTCTTAGATGAATCCCATAGTGTTTTTAGAGGAACATCTAGCTTCTTCAAAGGAGCTGCCAGAAAGACTTAGGAATTATGCATTAGATGTTTAAATGTGTATGATTGCTTTAGAGCAATTGACTTTCCCATAAATTTCTATTCTCCATGTTTTTAAGGGTTTGGGTGGATCAGGTATTGTTTTGATTCAAGTTCTATTATCAAGATTAGTATTACTGTGATCTACTCTTTATACTAATATGTAACTTCTCTCTGCTCCAAACAAGAGCTTGCCCTAAAACCCATTTAGATTTAAATAATAGCAAGAGAAGAGTTTTAATGTCTTTTCTTAAATATTCTTTATACCTTCCAGGTAGCAATTTTATTACATTTTAAGGCTTTTCTGTTGCAACCATGAGAGACAGTTGAGATTAATTTAATTCCTATTAAATCCTAATATCTGTTGCTTCATAACTCTTGCTGTTTTCATATCAATTCTTCAACTAAATAATTGTTTAAATAAAAAATATTCTATATTAGTTATTTACTTAGAACAACAAAAATACAAATCAGGTGGCTCAACACACAAAATGACAAATGAAGCAATGAAAGCCATAGCATCCAATAGTAATTATAATAAATGTCTTAGCTAAAAATTTGTAAAGTGAGTATGTCATCACTCATTTTGACTTGCCTGTCTTATTTAGATGGAGATGTCTCACAGCTTGGCTGTAATTTAGCTTTAATAACATCCCTGTTAAATAGATGCCTGTTGAACAGACAAGCATTACTTAAATAATGACACTTCAGTAGTGAATTAACTTTCTCCTTTGCAATTAAGTAGCTGTCCATCACATTCATCAGCTTACGAAATCATCTTTCAGTATCTTCATTTTTAAGTATTAGCTGCCCACAGTAACTCCTTTCCAGGACTAGGTTTGAGTCCTTTACATATTGATGGTACTGAAGAGGAGAGGATAATGATAACTACTCAAAAATCTCAGGATATATGACTTTTAACACTAGAAAGAACAAAGGTATTTACTTGGCTGACACAGTAATAAATGCTAGGTTATTATAATGGTGACTTGTATATAGAACTGCTTTACTCAAATTGCATACACATCTACAGGCTCCATATTCTGCCCCAGATTTGTTAGATTCAGATCAATTTATTTTACAGTGTTTGTTTTGGGATTGAGAACATGGAGAATAGGACAAAAAGTGTATGATGCTTTCTTCTTATCTTCTATGTCACTAACAGTAAATGTCTGTTTTCTAAAACCTAAAAATCACAGAATCACAGTTGTCAAAGGTCATTTATAATCATGACTTCAGTGACTTAGATTTCCCATTTAAAGTGGGCCATCTGGTGAATCCAGTTTTGAGTCAAGTAAGTGGAATTTAAACCAAACAACTGGAGTCTGTTGAAGAAAATAAGCATATAGTCCTCATCTGTAAATGTATTGGCTTTTTTTTTTTTTTTTTTTGTCCCAGTAACTAGCCGCTTTAATTTTTATGGATAGATAGCTTATTTTGTATTTTATGGCTTTAATTTCAATTCATCGCTATTGTGCTTACCTTGAGTGACTTCATTCTTTGTTAAGTTTTATTTTCCCCTGATGAGATATAAGCACATCCTAACAAAGTCACCTTTCATCTCTCTTTTTGTTAGCCCAGTAAAATAGAACTGATAACGTTCTAAGTTTCTGTAAGGCTTTCTGTTTTTTTCAAGTTATTCAAAAGTTGTTTTCAGTCTCTTTCATATCCTTTCTTGTTCACAGAATTCCATAAGATAGTTAAAGTTGGATGAGGCCACTGGTGGTTATCTAGTCCAATACCCTTGCTCAAGCAGGGTCCCCTAGACCAACAGTACTCAGGAATGTGCAGACAGCTTTTGAATATCTCTGGGGAAGGCATCTTCACAACCTCTCTGGGCAACCTGTTGTAGTGCAGGGTCACCCGCACAGTAAAGAAATTCTTCTTCAACTTCCTGTGTTCCAGTTTCTGCCCATTGTCTCTTGTCCCACTCAGGGACTCAGCATCACTGAGAAGAGCCTGGCTGTACAAAAAATATCCTCTTAACACCCTCCCTTCAGATACCTGTATATACTGAGGAGTCCCCTCTCAGTCATTTCCTCTCAAGGCTGAACAGGCCCAGTTCCCTCAGTCTTTCTCAAAAAGAGGTGCTCCAGTCCCCTCATCACCTTCACAGCCCTCTGCTGGACCCACTCCAGGAGCTCCACGTATCTTTTATTCTGAGGAGCCCAGAACTGGACACAGCACTCTAGGTGAAGCCTCACCTGCGCTGAGTAGAGGGACAGGATCAGCTCCCTCAACCTGCCAGTAATGCTAAGCTATTACTAATGCTTAAGATAATTAATTAATTTAAAAAATATAATATTTTTATACTGATAGCAGACCTGAAAATTATAGTCCTATATTTACTACTACTTCTTTTACTACTTTCTTGAAATGCAGCCTAGGAGTCTATAGAAATGATAAATTTCAATCCAGTTATGTAACAAACTACTTGACTTTTATTTTTTTTTTTCCCCTTCGTCATGGAATTAAAATGCTTTCCAGTATATTTGCCTGACTTTCTTCCTCTTGTTTTCAAGGGTTCTCAAATGTACAGTGACTACATATCCATGACAAATGGTCAAATAATACATACTGTGAGAGGAAATTTGACTTACATCTCCAAAACCTTGCCTGGTTTTTGATTTCTTCTAGGACAGGATTCATTTCACTAAATGAACCTGTCTTACCTGTATTTCTCAACATCTGATCTATTTATCAAATACACCATTTATACTTAACAGTAAGCAACAGAAATAGAATTAGAAACAGAAATAATAGAAATAGTGTGTGATACAACCGACCAACCATAGATATTTATTTTAGAACAAAATTCTTTGGTCTCCAGTAATAAATCCTATTCCTCATGGTTCTGTTCCATCTTGCATCATTGATACCTTTGCTTTCTCTGCCATTCTAACAAGAAATACTGGGTTCTTCTACAACAGTTTGTGAATCTTCCAGGATAGCAATGGAAGTCTGCAAATATACCTTAATTTTAAAAATTATGCCTCTCTTCAATTTTTATGTCCTTTTGCTGGTGGTAAGGTCTGTTTCACAGTCAATAGAACCAAAATTACAGCTGTCTCAGGTATAGCTTTTCTTTTTAATATTTGTTATTTGGTAGGTGTCTGGTTTGCTGCAAAACTGTTTCCAAAAGCATAATCATTTGGCACACACTTTTGTGCCTTGAGCACCTTTCTGGATTTCAAATTAGTTAGTATATTTCTAACAGTTTAGCCAGGCTTTGGAAAGATTATCTGTTTGTTAGTTCCTTGCTATTCAAATACAAATATGAAAATTATTCATATAGTCATATATAGTTCATATAAATCAATCAATGAAACTTTTTTTTTTTTTCTGAACCATACAGTGCCTACTGTTTTCAAGATTTGCAATAGGGAGATACTAAGTTAAGATGGTAGGAGTAGCAATATTCTTCTCATTAAATAGAGATAGATTTTTCCAAAGCTAGCTTTTGTTCATAAAGAGGTTAGTTATTATATGCATTTATATGAAGCAAATTACTACGCATCTCTGATAATTTTAAGATAAATGCAAGCAAGAAACAAGGAAACAATTAACTAGGCAATCTGCAAAATATAATTATTAACAATTAAGTAAGAAGAGCAAAATATTCTCTATTTCAGATTTTAGGCAACAGCTTAAATGGGATCCTGCCACTTATTGAACTGTGCACAGTTAGTTATAAAAGCTTGGACATATGATTGAAATTCCATCTTTTTGCAAGTAGGACAACATAATGCTTAAGCATAATTTAGAAGTAGTGCACTGCAGTAAGGCAGTCCTGGGAGAGCAGCAATGAGCTTCATCCTCCAAAAAACACATCTGAAAATTTTAGATTAGTGCAAGTCAAACGGATGGATGGAAGAGACAGAGAGATTTAAATATGTGGCACATGGGGCCATTTAAGTTCCTGCAAAACATAACCAGCTCCTCAAATTTTGTGCCTTCTGACAGTGAAGAGAACAATGTTCATTTCAATCACAGGTTTAGAATTTCTGTATTAAAATTAATAGCCAGAATTTCTCAGTGATTTTTACTGTCCCAGATAAAGTGGCTTAAATAGTTTAGCTAACTTATTCCACTCTTTTGTAATCATGTTTCTGGGATAATCTAAATTTGTGTTATTAACTGTAAGGTTTTTTTTTTACGACAGGCTCATTAGCTCTAACCTCAATTTAGTTGCCATTTTAATATCAAAAAGAGATGTCTAGGAAACATTAAGAAATTTCTAGCAACTTAGCTGTGAACTGAATAACCATCAATATTAGCAGTTGGGCCATTGCCAAAAATATTAACAAACCTCATTTTGACAACAGTTTCGTTCTCCCTGTGCAAAATGGCCTAAATTATTCTACTGGTAATTTTTCCATATCCAGGTATTCATCACCTTTCCTCAAATGAAAGCTGCAATTTGAGTAATCCTCTCCAGTTACATATAAAAAGCATATAGCACTTCCCAGCTGGATCTGGTAAGCACAAGCCAGGAGGTTTTCAGGCCCTCAGCTAAGTTCAGCTACATTCAGCTTTTTTCCATACATTGTTATTGTAAAACATGAAAAGCTGTAAACTGCATAGCATTAAATTTCACAGTTTTAAGGTACCAGATGTTGAATTTGAAATAGCTTTCACAATTTATCATCCCATCATTTTCCACCGGTTCTACAAGCTCCATTTACCTTCTTGTCTGGTAAATTCTGGGTACTCAAACAAGAAACCCAATTCAGCTCAAACTTACCTGCTTTTGTAACTTCACTGTGCTTCAGTTTCTTGCTGCAACTCATTATTTTCTATATTTATCACACACGTATATTGCAACTATTTGCTTCACAAACAGTAATCTCATATCACAGGCATGCCCATATATTCCAAAGCTAGTTTCTGTGTTCATAAGATGTAGTTTTTTTATTGTTCATAAGATGTAGTTCATGTGTATGTTATGTACTACTGTATTATGGCATATGAGTCAGCCTTCCAGTAGGCTGCTCTTGCTTTATGTACTAAAGAACCAGGATGCCAGCTGTGCTCCAAACCTTGTTACTAAGAATGTGTCAAGTGGGTCAGTCAGGATGCAAAGCCAAAAAAAGGGAACCACTGCAAAATTCTTCTGTGGCATCTGATCTGTCTGAAATACATATTGTAGTGGAACTGCAGGGCCCCTGCTTTTGGCTTCTCACTGCTTGGGGCACAGAACAGAGAATCTCTGTGGTTCCCCTGCATGAAACAGCCTGTAACAGCCTGGCTGATATGAGAAGCAGTTCATTTAAAGTCACATTGAGCTCCTGGAGGCAGGACTTTTTTCCTTAAAACGGACTCTTTACCTACCAAATCTGTAATCAGCCTGTGCTGAAGGAGCTTTCTGAGGCAAGCAGTGATAGGTCTTTACTGTGTAAGTTTGGCTCGTTCTGGTTTTTTCTGCTTAAATTCCAGAAGTATTAACACTGCAATAACAGAACCTACTTGAATTGTTAATCTTAAGGGTTTCTTAAGAATGAAGTTAATTTGGATGTACAAAACTGCATTAGCTGGGGTTTTCTTCAGTTATTTTTCCACAACTGGTTTTCTTTTACATGCAAAATGCTATATGTGTATGAAGAAAGTAATTAAATTAACATAACCTGCTGTTACAACGTTCACGCTCTCTCTGATGTGAAACAGTAGGATAAACTTTCAGGGATTTCTGAAGTATTGTCAAATACACTACTTCAAATCAATTATTCTTCACTTTCAACAACATGTTGGAATATAGTGAGTGACTGCCAAGCCAATGAATGTTACAAGGACCAATAAAAAGCTAATTTTTTTTTGGTTGGTTGTTTGGTTGGTATTTTGCAGTGCATGAGACAGCAATTATAAATCATCTGCTGTAGCAGGGATTATGTAGGAACAAAATTGAACCGATACAATTTAGCACAAGAACATCTGAAGAAAGCAAGTATATTGGATACAAGAATCTGCATCAGTCAGCTTTCACAATGAATGCATTATCACAAAATAATCGCATAAGCTCATGATCTAAACACTGGAAATCTCCATCACAGAAAAGTTAGGATTGTAACAGAAAAGAGAACAAACTTATCCATAGGATTTCAGAAAATTAATGGCAAGTAATTACTTAAAATTTCAGTTTTCGTTTTCAAATTGGATACTGTGAATCTGTGTAATGCACAGGCCTGTGAAAAAGTACATTTAAAGACTACACTGTTGCCTTTCAAAAAAATATCATATTTAGGTGATTATGAGAAGATTAAAGTACAGGTAATATTTTGAACATAATGGTTGACTTAATATGTAAAGCAATACTCATGTTTGCATTAATACAAAAACCTTTTATAATCACGGCACTGATAATCCTTCTCCTATATAGCAGTTAAGCAGGGAATGTGTGCGTGGGACCCTACGGAAAATAAATAAAGGTAGCGTGTTGCTTTTTCTCTATGATATTTAGGAACAGAAAAGTTCTCACAATGTTAAAAATTTAAATATTTTAATGGACTCAAGTAGTTCTTCCTTATGACTTATTAAAAACAAACAAACAGACAATACAATGTAAACATAATATTATTTAAAACTTAATAGTGTTGAGGGTACAGATACTCTTGGCTTTTAATCAGGTTGGCTTTTTAATCTCTGCTTTTTAAGCTGCTTACGTTGCAGTGAGTAAGAAATAACTAACAAAACAGTCCCAACCTACACAGAAAGTTACTAGAGTCAGCACAGGTCAGGAGAATGCCAGTGACAAGCACTCTCAATCTGCCACAAAATCAGATTCACTGTGTGTAATCTGGTCTCACAATTGCATGTAAGTGCATATAATAGTATTTTCGGCCAGAGAGCAAAAGATAAACAAGACACTGCAACCCCTTGAAGCCCTGAGATCCCCTGGCAAAAGAAATAACTATGGTAATCCATTATATATTATAAATGCACAGCTACTTCTGTTCTCCCTATTTATTTGCAATTAATCTCATTTTTTGCAAATATATTCCTACATAAAAGAAAGAAGAGGAAATTAACAGCTCCTAACTACCCCTTATCCTGAAGTATAACAGCTGATTAGTAATGAATGTTGAGTATTCGATGAAAGTTTCATGTGAAAACATCTACATCTTGTGCCCAAAGCTGGAACTTCCACAGACAAGACAGTTTTCATTAACCAACATAGAACAAAACTGAATATACTGTTATTATTATTATCTCCCTTTGGTACTGATTCATAGTATAATACAGGTCTTCATACTGTAAGGATAATGTGGATCTTTGGACAGTCCTTTTCTGTCTCTGAATTTACAAGTCAGGGCTCAGTGAGGGACAGGGTCTCCCAGAGGAGAAGGCCAGGCCAGGAAATCGGCCCATGTCAAAAAAGTTTCAAAAGCACTGATTTCTATTGCTAATAAGTTAAATTAAATGCCAAAGGTAAGTTTACTTCAAAAATATCAAATTAACTTCAGGTGCAAAAAAGTGCCTGATGAATATGAATTTTTGTTTTGCTGCTAGGAGGCTTAGAATTTTATTCTATATGGGTACAAAAGACATAAATGATACCAAAATCTTTAGAGAATCAGATCTGGTGTCTTTAGCCTATGTGTTGTGGAGATAATGGAAAGGCTTCCTATTGCGTATTCCTCCAACCCTTCTTCTAAAACATTATTTTGTAGGTAATTTATTTCTGATTTACCATTTTCTGTTCAATGCAGTTTTCATACTGTTTTTCCCCTTAATGATTTAGAAAAGGTTTTCCTGTACTGCTTCCATGTCACAGTCTCAATTAAAAGAACATCAGAAGGCCACAGTGGGTCAGAACAAGAGATCATCCTCCTAGTCTCCTGTCTCCAAAGAGGAGACTTTTGAGACTTCCCGAGACTTTGTGTTTGGTATCAAATTTTCTCTGCACTTCTGACATATGGGAAGCTGAGTGCCACTCAGAAAAACTAAAAAAGGGCAAATAATATACAGAAAGAAATGCAGAGCAGTATTGATGAAAATTTGAAGTATTGGAGAAAGGGTGCACTTAGGCAGCCAAACTACTGAGTTCCTATGTAGCTTAAAATTTAAACCTATTGCTGTTTCAGAAAGCCTGAAAGTTTGTCTCCATTCAGAAGTCTTTTCCTGGTGTAATCTTTTCTGGTGTTTCAAACTCCCTACCCTTTAAAATGAGGGTGCCTGAATTTAGACACTTTAATTCATTGGCGAGGACTTGGGTAAAAGTAGTCTGCTTTTATAATTACTAATTCTGTTTAAATTATTTTTTGCTGAAAAATACGTAAGTTCTCATCTTTTTTGAAAATCAAGCACTTATAGAATCATAGAATCATTAAGGTTGGAAAAGACCTCCAAGATCATCAAGTCCAACCTTTGATCAAACACCACCATGCCAAGTAAACCACAGGACTAATGCTGCATCTAGTCGTTTCGTGAACCTCCAGGGATGGTGACTCCACCACAACCATGGGCAGCCCATTCCAATGCTTAACTACTCTTTCAATGAAGAAATTCTTCCTAATGTCCAACCTGAACCTCCCTGATGCAGCTTGAGGCTGCCTCTCATCCTGGTACTTGTTGACTGGTAAAGAGACTGAACCACACTTGGCATCAATGTCCTTTCAGGCAGTTGTAGAGAGTGATAAGGTCTCTCTTGAGCTTCCTTTTCTCCAGGCTAAACAACCCCAGCTCCCTCAGCCTCTCCTCATAGGACTTACTCTCTAGACCTTTCACCAGCCCTGTCACCTGCCCCTGGACTTGCTCCAGCAGCTTAATGTCTTTCTTGAGTTGAGGGGCCCAAAACTGAACACAGGACTTGAGGTGTGGCCTTACCAGTGCCATGCACAGAGGGACAATCACTTCCCTGGTTCTTTTGGCCACGTTATTTCTGATACAGGCCACAATGCCATTGGCCTTCTTGGCCACCTGGGCACACTGCTGGCTCTTGTTTAGCCACTGTCAAACAGCCCTCTCAAGTCCTTTTTTCCTAGGCAACTTTCCAGCCACTCCTTCCCCTGCCTGTAGCACTGCCTGGGGTTGTTGTGACCCAAGGGCAGGACCCAGCCATTTGCCTTGCTGAACCTCATACCGTTGGCCTCAGCCCATGTATCCAGCCTGTCCAAATCCTTCTGCAGGGCCTTCCTACCCTCCTGATGATCAACGCTCCTACCCAACCTGGTGTCACCTGCAAACTGGAGTGCACTTCATCCCCTCATCCAGATCATCAATGAACTGGATGAGGACAGGACAGTATAGGACTGGCTCCTATGCTGAGCCATGGGCAACACCACTGTTGACCAGCTTCCAACTGGATGTAACTCCATTCACTACCGCTCTCTGGGCATGACCATCCAGATAGCTTTCTACTCAGAAAAGAGTGCATCTGTCCAAGCCATGTACTACCAGCTTCTCCAGGAGAATACTGGGAGACAATATCAAAAGCTTTACTGAAGTCCAGGTAGACTACACCCACTGTTTTCCCTCATGGACTAAGCAGGTCTCCTGGTCATAGGCCCCAAACCTGCCAGAGTTCAAGAAGTGTTTGGACAACAGTCTCAGGCACATAGTGGGATTTTGGGGTTGTCCTGTGTGGAGACAGGAATTGGACTCAAGGATCCTTGTGGGTCCCTTGCAACTCTGAATAAAAGAAGATCAGGTCAAGCAGGACCTGCCTTTCCTAAACCCATGGTAAAATGCCGATAAGAGGCAGAAAGCTGTAAGCCATCAGAATAAGTAAGGGTGAATGCGAACCTTACTGAATATAGAAAGAGAACTTCCAGGGCTGAAAGAGTGCCTTGGAAACTGCAGAAGGAAACTGTAATTTAGTCATTGTCTCTCTGTTTTCAGGGAATTGGACTTTGTATACTAAGCTGCATTGAAGAAGTACTTTTCTCAAAACAGAATGAGGCATTTGGTATCAAAGGAAAAATCTCGGATGTTTTCATCTTCTTCAGTTCCCCCAATCCCACATCTAAGTGAACATGCGAATGGGTGGGGTAGTGCTCTCCAATGCTCAGTGTCATCTTCTGCCTTAGAAACAAAGCCCAATACACAAAGCTCTGCTGAGGAGAACCAGATGCAGACCACCCTGGTCATTGTGTAGGTGTGGTATTCCCTGTTGTCCCAGCTGGATTCCTCATCCCACTCCCATCCTCCCACTATTTGGACTAGTGTGTCAGGTTCATCTATGCTGTATGCTCAGTTTTGCAGTTTCAAAGGAGTTGACACTCCTTTTGAATGTCCTAGTACAGTTGCTCCTTTTGTATGACACTGATCATTACTTTGACTTTGCTTATCCAATCCATTTCTTCTAATAGAATAAGCATGACAATTTTTGACTATTGTGTAGCAACTCAAGACCAATAACAAGCAACTGTCTTTCTCTGATGGACAACCAGTAAAAGAGAGTAATGGAAATGCAGCTGTCTTCTTTCACTAGCATTTCATGACTCAGTCACTACTGATAAAAAGAAGGAAGAAATGCAGACATTAAAGGCAGAATTTGTGAAGAGAATGGTGTCAGGTTTGCATGACACATTGGCAAATCTTTAAATGCTTTATCAAGGTTTGAAAGGAAGTAGATCTAGGACCTCTGCTATCCTTAGATAATTGCTTGTCTCATGTTTGAGAAATACTCCTATCTTCAAAGACACTATTTCATTTCCAATGAACTCTTGTAGAAAAGCTTTTCTCATTTGAGTTCAGTAATGGAACAAACAGGCATAGAAGGCAAAATAGGATTTTGCCTCTTCAGCATCATCATCTTATTTCATATTTCTTTAATAGGAAAATGAATGACTAAGGTAGCTTGAAGTCTGGATTGTAGTTTATTGCTTAAAAAAAGAAGAATTTTCGTGTAAGTTGTATTTGCTGGTTTGACTCAAGTGATTAGAGGGAGTGAACTGCTTTGTGGAGCACTAGGTCTAATAAGCAGCACCAAAGCATTACAGTTGAAGGACTAGACAAGCAGCAATCTGGAACTTGGTGTCCCTGACAGCAGGATAGATGGGTCATCCTAGCTATATCAGCTCAAGTAGATTTTAAGTATAGCCCTATAAACATCTAGCATTTTTTAAAGACTCGTGACAATGGTTTGGCAGGAGTGAACATAAATTCTCTTTCACAACTTCAAAGGCAAAAATGTCAAGCAAGACCTGGGGGGATAAATAAGACTGAAAAAAAGAGAATGTTTTGTTTTTCTCTCAAATAAAAGAGGAAGCCTCATTACAGTTTCAGCTTTTGTGATCAGAAGGGGATGTATAGCCTGACTTACCTCATATGTGTCATTCTTCAAATACAGATGGGGTAGGCTGATATGTTCCCTTTTGTTGGAAAACAGAAATAAAAAGGTATCATGACTTTAGTTCCCATTCTAACAGACTAGAAGTCTTTTGCAGAAGTTGAACCATGCCATTAGATAATATATGTGCTAATTTTTTTTGTGCTCCACATAGTTTCTCATTTTTCAGCTGCTGAACTGTGTTAAGGGGAATATCTGCACATTTATCTAACTGCAATAGGAATAGTTAACTAAAGTATATCAGATGAATTGTACCTCCAAAGGTCTATCTAGCCCCAAGTACTTGTAAGTATTATCAGTATCAGAACAAGGAGAGTATATAATGGTATTTCTCTGTAATAAACTTGTGGTTCAGGAACCTCCTGAGCCAGAGATGTTATCATTGCATTTAATAACATTTTCTTTCATGAATTCATCTTCTTGTTGTTTGACTCATGGAAACTTTTGCATCTACAATATTTCATGCAAAAAAACCCCATATTCAGTTGTGCTGTAGGAAAAATATCCTTTTATTTTGAACTGCAATCTACCAGTTTCATTTGATGGTGCCTAGGAGATGAGATAATGAGTCATGTTTTCTGAGCAATTCAGGACTAAACCGGAGTGATCTCTATCAAATGTCTATTTTCTAGGCAACAGAGTTCAAGTCTATTCAGGTTTTTCCTTCTCATATATAAGTAATTTTTTATCTTGATCTCTCTGTATCATTTCAAGTTTTGTTAAATACATCATGAGATGTACTGAACAGGGTTGTTTATAAATGTTCTATATTTAAATGAAGCCTATGTTATAAAAAAGGCTTGTGAATTCACATTCAAAATAGCTTTAATAATAAGAGTTTATAAAGGTGTATTATATTTCCTTTATTTTAGTCCTTAAAATAAGAAGTGAAAAAATTCTACTTTTCTCACATACTTTTAAGGAAGTTCCTTTTAAGAAGTATGAAAAAAATGTATTTTACAGTGATTCAGTGGAACTAAAAAGAATAGGTATCAGAGATACAGTCTGATATTTTAATTAAAAAAATTCATGTAAAATTATTTTTCTTAATTCATATAGTCATAATTTAAAATTTATTGTAACTATATGAACATCTATATAAATAACATTAATGTTAATGTTAACTGTGATTAAAATAAATATAATTATGAATATAATAATTTAGAAAAAGAAAGTTTATTAAAATAATTTTTAAACGAGAATTTTCATATAAATTAATATAAATTCTCTTTCCTTTGAATTTCCTACATTTCTTTTGAGAAATAGGACATCTTTTCTGAGAGATAGTACTTAATCTTAGAAAATCCCTTCAGATTCAGTTACCTAAATAAGTGAGTTAACGTTAGGATCACAGTTCTAGGGTGCTGAGAAACCCTTATCTTATTCCAAGACAAGGCAGATATATTGTTCAACAAGAACATACATTTCCATGGCCTTGGGAGTTCCAGGTTAGGTCGATATTCAGATGTGACTGGAATAGAAATTTCTGGCAAAAAAAGGCTGAGTTGTTTTTTTTTTCTTCCTTTGCCTGAAATTATCTTCTGTGTATCCAGTGTTATTTCCAAGATGTTATTTCAACTTCTTCACTCTTGGTCTGCCAGGAAAATAATTTATTGACCTTTTCACCCCTTTCATATACAAGTGCACTTGAGTGTAGCAATTGCTTACAGACCTTATCCTCAGTTCGTTCATTATGTTCTTTCAAGGAACTATTTATAAATTATCATACATTAAAAAAAATCTGTTAGGATAAGTAATGCAAGTGTTTCACCCTTAGGAGAACGTGAAGCATAATCACTTTTAGGCATTGTGCCTTTAATTTCTCCATTTGTTTCTCCTCCAGTAAGAGACTCTCCTATGTTTCTCCTCTAGATCCTATTACATTCTGATCAAGAATTTTATCATTACCACCTTAAAGAGCCATCATGGTTCTCTGAGACTTCATTTCCGCTTTTTGCTCATTCCGATTTCTAAACATAACTTTCTCCTTTCCTCTTATTTAATCCATGCTCTACTCCTATTTTATTTTCAAATGCATCAATCACAAAATGAATATCAGGAAAAATGTAAGTCGGCTACTGAATGGAACAGGGAACCTGGTGACAGAGGTTGAAGAGAAGGCAGATTTACTGACTGTCTTCTTTGTTTCCATCTTCACTTCCAAGGCTATTCCTCAGGAATTCCTGACCCAGGAAACCAGGGAGAAGATGTGGAGAAAGAAAGACTTTCCTTTGGAGGAGGATTGGGTTAGAAACTTGACACCCCCCAGTCCAGGGGCCCTGACAGGATGTATCCACAAGTGCTGAGAAAGCTGATGGACACCACAGCGAGGCCGCTCACAGTCATTGAAAGGTCATGATATAGTAGAGGTGACTAATGACTGGAAGACAGCAAATATCACCCAGTCTTCAAAAGAGCAAGAAGAACAACCCAGAGAACTTTTGTGTCATCCACCTGGTCATCCATCACTGGCCGTATTAGTCAGTTTCACCTTAGTTGCTAAAAAGTGATGTAATAGCTCAAACTGGAGGCCACCTCTAAGCACATGGAAGACAAGAAGATGATCAGGAGTAGTCAGCATGGATTCATCAAAGAGAAATTATGCTTGATCAATCTGATTGCCTTCTACAATGCGGCAACTAACTGGACAGATGAGGGGAAAGTAGTAGATATTGTCTATTTGGATGACCTATAGCGGCCTCATCTGACCTTAACCATTCCAAGATTCTGTGTGATTCTGTGATCTCTTTGGACAGGGACTTTCTTTGTTGTATACTCTTTTTTTTGCACCATGGGACGTGATACATGCTGCATGCAGTAGAAGTAAAAAGGTGGTATTTTTGAAGGGCATTGAGCTTCAGATACAGAGAAAAGTAGGATGCTATATTCATTTGACACCAGTAAAACCTGTTCCAATATCACTGTGAGCAGCTCCTGTGGATAACATGGTAGCCAGTTCTTCTAAGAAGGAATGGAGAACCAGTACTTCTGAAAGAGCATTCATTTGCTTTTATTACAGTCCCAAATTTTGATTCATGTAGAGAGAGGCAGATCAAAGTTTTTTTCAGAGTCATTAGTTTTCTCATTTGTGTAAGAGTTTCCTGAACTATTCAGGAATAGTAGAAGCTGAGTTCATGCCACAGGCTAAAAACCCATTATTCCAGGTTAGGGAATGAGTTCTTGATGCTTAATTTTAAAGTAACTTATTACACATCAGATTTCTAAATCATTACTGAATGAAAAATTGTATTACTAGAAGTTTGTATTGTATCATTACTTATCCTTTATCAATGACATTTACAAGTCTTACACATTTGTGTAGGATCTGCAATACCAGCACATTTTGGGTATATCAGACACTACTAGCAATATAGAAAATATGAGCAAAGCTTTTAATAGCTTGACATTTCTGTTATACAGAGTTTGAATTCCATTAAAAAATAATTTCCTTACCAGCGCATCTCCTTTTTCATGTCAAATAGCATACTAACAATGTGAGCCACAAGAGGGCACACAATAAGCATTTGGCAGCCCAGCTCAGCTTAAAAAAAATCCCCCCAAATGTATATAACTTGGGAAAAAATGCTGCAAAGTATCTTCTGTAATTATTTTCAGAAAGCCTAACAAAGTTAATGTTTGTTGAAATTACAAAATTACAGCTTGTTGAGTAACATGAGTCCCCAAGTTAAATTATTGGATGAGCATCAACAGTTACTGTGACTGTTTATGGTAGTAATAATGAGATATTTCCCTCTCCAGGGAAAGAAAACTATGATGGCTGTTACTATAAACAATGCAAAAGGCAGGACAAAAATGGAAGTCTAAATAACCAACAAGTAACATGTAGATGGCCAAGAACATTCACACTGAGAATTTTACATGCTAAAGCATGACTTTCAAGAGACAGTGCTACACAGAGAAAAGCTGTGAGAGATCATAAAAGAAAATCAAAATGTTGACATCTTTAGAAGGCAACTATTGACAACAACTACCCTTATAGCAGTCCCACACTCTTAATAAATTCTGTATTGGTAACTCTTTTTGTAAAAATTATTTGCGTGGTAACGAGTCAATTTCAATCAAGCAAGCTGTAAAGACGAGCCAGTCAAAAAGCTGCTTCAGAAAAATACTATGACAACCCATTTCCTCTCCACCCCCTTTTCTTTTCCTCTGCAAGATAAAAAGTATTGATTGTGAAGAGATAACCTTTTGGAAATGAGTTTACTTCTAAGGATGAAAAGGTTGCACTCCACTTATATATGTCAACAGATGGATAGAAGGGTGTTTTAATGAACTCAGATCATTCCTCAGAGACTACGGGGAGGGGGGAAAGACGAACACGAGAAAACCAGACTGTAAAAAGAAATTAGGAGAAACTTTCCTCAGACGACTTCTAATTATCCCTCTACACTTTTGGCCTCCCACATGCAAGCAGCTGCTGTCAGTCGAGGCCGCCCCACTCCTACCGCGAGCGTGGGGGTCATTGTGAGGCACCGGCGGACACGAGGACCTTTATAGCACGGATCACTGCCACAGTCTGTACTTTGTACTGTAAAGGGCTGCGCCGAGGGCACAGCGGAGGGCCAGGAAGCACAGCTCGGCAGGCAGGCGGTAGCTGCGCTACCCCCTCTCCGGCCCCGGGGCTGCCACGTCCCTGCCCGGCTGCTCCCGCCCCGCCCTGCCGGCTGTGCCCGCCCCCCGCCGCGTGACAGCGCAGCTTCCGGGGGGAGCTACGGGCCGTGAGGGGCGGGAGCGGAGTGGGGGTTACCTGTGTGCGAGAGCCGCGCCGGCAACTTTGGCGGGGCGGGCGGGGAGGGGCGGCAGCGGCGACATCGTCACCATCGTCACCATCACCATGTCTGGCAACGGGCTGGCTTACAGCGAGCAGGGGGGAGAGGCGGCGCCGGAGCTGGCGCAGGAAGCGGCGCCCACCGTGACCCCTTCGACTCCCGTGGCCTTCGGGCTCTTCAGCAGCGACACCAAGAAGTAAGGCAGGCAGGGAGGGAGGGAGGGGGCTCCGTGCGGGCGCTGGGTGGACGATCCCGTGGGAGCTCGGGCGGTACTGGGCTGGCGGGCCATCCCACGGGCAGGGGCAGCTCCGGGGGCCTCCCGCTTCCCCCGGCGTGACTCCGCGGAAAAGTTCACTTGCTTACGTTTAAGGTGTGCATAGGGAGTGGGTTAGATGCAAAGTTTTTCTCTTGGTTTGTTTGAAATACTGCTTATCGTTTTTCCTCTGTTTCGACAGCCAACGACGCTGGAATTACTTTAATTTTGCCTTCAAATATATTTATATGTATTTTTGTATATACAAAAGTGCTTGTAAAAAAAGTATTTGTGGGGGCTGTAGTTGAAAATGTAGTTCAGGGCGACGTGGCCAGCTTGAAGTGGGTGTTAACAGTGCTAACAGTGTCTTCTTGGTCAGAAGTCAAAATGAGGAAATGGAGAAGGGAAAAAAAAGCCCCGACCAAATGCACTGGCACAGCGAGCCTGGAGCTCCTTAAAGCTGCAATTGTATGGTACAACAAATTGGAAATCTATTCCAAGAGCAACCAATAAAAAGCACCATAAACTAAGGTCTCATGTACATTAGAAAATCAATCGCTACTTCTTCAGTTTGATTGTTTTGCACAAAGGGAACATCCATGCTCTAGAAACCTCTACTGATGTGTTTATTTGTGTGCGACACCAAAGTAAATCACAACATGAAACTGCTGTCACTCTGATGCTTAGCTCTGTGAATCAGCAGCTGAAGGGCCTCCTCAGTTTATCAGTCGCATTTCTTCTTCCCCTTCTATTCTACTAAATCCTTTGCTTTTTCATTCTGTTCCGGTTGAATTTTTCAGTGTATAGCATAGATACCCCTCTGTGAATCAGCTGTAGCTGATTTGTGTTGTTTGTACTTTTCTTTTCCTGTCCCTTTCCACAGAAACAACTTTGCACTTGATTTCTTAATCATCGTTTTGCTATGTTCTTTTTCGCACAGAGAGGAGTACCCCAGTCATTGGTCATGGCCGTAATTCTCTACATAACTCATAATCATAAACTTCAGACTGTTTTGCAGATGAAGTGTAGCTCCCTGTTTAATTAGATGCAGAAGCTGAAGTGACTAATTCTACCCAAGGCTCCCCAGTGATCATGGGAAGATACAGCTCTGGGGTCCTGAGATATTTTGTACATGTGTATGTGTATGATTGCCCTTCAGTATGGAAGAAACAGAATAGCTCGTGATATGTGGTGCATGGTATTAATAAATTGCTCCTCCAGACTTTCTTCTGCACTTACAGGAACGGGCAGAACATCTGTTCTCTAAAGGTATTACTTGAGCGGACAGCAGGCATTGATCTCAGTGGTCTTTTGTAGCTGACAAAAAAAATTCTTGCTGAAATAGGAAGTTATCCACGACTCAGACTTGTGTGGTTAAGCTCTGAGTATGGATTGAATAGCTAAGGGACAAACACTGTGCAGAGAAGATGATGAAATTTGTGTAATGTGAAAAAGCCACTGATCTGCAATTGAGGGTTACTGTTAGAAAAGCAGACTGTGTTGCACTCTGGAAAATGCAGTATTAATTCATCAAGCATATAGGTTACATTTCTAATAGTTCACTCTAGTAATAGCCCAAAACCTGATGAAAGAGCAATACAAGGAAATACAGAGAAGTGCTAGATGTGTCCCTGCCTCTTGAATATGAAAGTGTGGGTATAGTGGAGTATTGCACTGATGAAAAGAAATTACTTTTAGGGTTTTTCGAGGTTGTTTGCAGGTCTCTCTTGATTGTCATTCATCACTGCTGATATGCTTATATCGGATACCACTGTGATGTTTCAGTGCTTTTTTTGTTGCTGAGGAAGGAGGAATTCTTCCTTAGACTACTGATGATACAAGAAGTACTCCTTCTCAGCAAAGGGGCACACATGTTATATATGGCCCAGAACATTACTACAGTGACAGTTGGATCAGAAGCTTGCACTTACCTGTTAATAGTAATAGTTAATAGTTAATAATATCATGCAGTTAAAGTGTAAGTATCAAGACACTACTGTAACCACTTTCTTTAAAAAAATTCCAATCTCTTCTGTTTGTATGCCTGTCTTCTAATGTTTGCCATGAAGAGGAAGTAAGCCACAATGCTTCTAAAATAAACAAATTGTTTATTAGGATAAGTTGCCTTTGATCTTGCAGCAGAAGGGCCTATGACAAGTTGCACAGAGGCACAAATAAGTATCGGTAGGCTTAAAGATGAAATCTAAAGTTGACCTAATATAAATTATTTGTCCTGTTTTGTTTTTCACATTTCAGTAGAAATACTCATCTGAAGTCCTTATCATGTCTCACATGTTTGAAAAAGGAGAAAAAGGGTCAGATTTTGGCAACCAGAATAAGGAAACATTCTGCAGACAAGTTTTTGCCCATAACAGGAGTTTTCAGCAGAAAATTTGTAAGAGCCAATGGGGTCATGTAAATATTACAGATAAGCTGAATCCCACCTGTGGGCCTCAAGCTATTTCTCCATGTTCTTGATTGATGGAATCCATGCAATAAGCCCTGGAAGACTCTCAAAATCATTTGTATAGTGTAGAGAGGTACCATGTGATGCACATCACCTGAGATAATAGAATATTTTTATAGTTACATTGTTCATTTTACATTATTATTGCTCTATATGGAGAAATAAAAGCTCTAACCACCTTCCAACTTCTGAGAGTACCTGGAGAGCTAATTAGTACTCAGAATCCCTGTTAATTGTTTGTGTTAGGGTGCAGCTATTACTGCTTACAGTTAATTGCAGGTGGACAGAGTATTTTAATCTATATTAATTGCATTTTAAACAAAATATACCTACATGTAAAACTGAAGTATAATAATGTTTGGTTCTTGGAAATAGTACAGTTTCGGCAATAAAACTAGCTATTGCTTTTTCTGAATAAAATGTAAAAACTTAGAGGTGAACCACCAGGGTAACGTCATTAGATACCAATTTTTAAGTACGGTATTGAAGCAGGTGGCAAAATTTATAACACACATTTTCAACTTTACTGATTTACATCTTTAAACTGTATTTCTGCCAAACAAAATACATTTGTAATATATTAGACTTTTTTTTGCTGCAAATATAGCTTATGTGTTTTGTTGAGCTATTCGTCAGAAAACTCATCAGGGCTACAAACCCTTTTTTTTTTTTTTTTTTTTGCAGAGATTTTACTAGCATGTTTTGTAGAGAGCTGAAGGTGGTGATTTCATTAAGATACTCATTGCTGAATTCTCTGTGCAGATGACTTTTCCAGACTCATCGGAGTTAAAAGCTTGCTTTCCACAGCTGCCAGAGGTGTTCTTGGAGTCTTAAATTGATCTAGTTTTGTCTTGGCATATTCTGTTCAACCAGTCATGGAGAGATTGTACATGCATTGCCATTTGTAAAATTCTTGGAGGAGACTCCGGCTCTAATATTCAAACTTAATCCACTAACTTATTGGCACAACTACTTTCTTTCCCCATCTGTTAAAATGGCCCTATGCTCACTAATGTGGTGATATGCCGGTTTTGGTAGGATGTACAGCCCAGCAAAGATGAATAGTTTGGATGAACTGATGAGTCTACAAGATAAAATCTGAATCCTCTAGTCAGTACCAGGATGGGAACTAAGTGCAGTGTATGGATGTGGGCAATACTATTGTAGAACGCTTCTCCGGCTGAAATCTGTCAGATCTGATGGGAAGTGACACGGAATGAATATACTCTTATTGCCATGCACTTGGCACATATGAGGATGCAAGCAATGAACAGTTGATTTGATGTGGTACTCTGTAATGTAGTCATTGCATTTTGAGGCTTTTTTATTTTCTCAGGCAAGTTTTATAGTTGAAGGTCTTCACTGTGGTTTCTGCATATTTCTTGCATTGTCATATATTTGCTTTAGATGCTCGCTTTGATCTGCATCCTGAATGGTATCATGTACACATTTTTATAACTGTTATAAGGCTGATGCTTGCAAGAAATTCCACGTTTTCTTAATTCTGCTTTTTTGAAGGCTGTCCTTGTCTGTGCCACCCTTTGGTAGTTTTGTTTCTTGAAGGAAACCAGCATTCTTTTGGTGTCCTGCCAGAAGATGAACAGCATTGTAATGCTCTTTAACAGTGTTTCTGAAATGTTTTGTACTTGTGTGTAAGTATACTGACACTGTGGTTCTGTCAGTGACAACATTAGCTTTGTGGTGGTATCTTTAAAAGAAGCCTTTTCCCACCATTTATGGGAAAGCTGAAAACACTAAGAGTTGGACTCAGTGATCTTGTGGGTCCCTTCCAACTCAGAATATTCTGTGATACTGCTTCTCACTTCCCTGTGAGAACTTTACAACCAAATGCTGCAAAGTGAGCTACAAATGTCTGCAAACTCTGATCACTTACCTCAAGAGAGGCTGTAAGTTGACACAACCACTTAAGTGGCAGCACCACCTCAGATTTTCAGCCTTCAGGCAACTGATATTTTCCACCAAGAAAAATTTCTCTCTAGAAGAAGTTTCCTTGCAGTGTTGATGGTGTAGGCACTACCAGAAGAGGTTGTAGGCAGTAGAATTGCAAGATTGATACTTTTCATCCTTTCAGACAACCTTTCTTGTCACTGGGTGAAGTAGTGTCTGTTACTACTCTACTAACAATAGATTATTTTAGATTAAATTGCAGTCAGATCCAGAAAGGACTTCAAATTGCTTTGTCATACTAGCTGCCATCTGGTTAGAGCATTTGAAATGTAGGTAGTTTGCATCTCGGCATTGATGGTGGTGGTAGCAGCAGCTTAGAGGTGTTCATGCACTGAGCTGCTGAAGCATTGTTGGGGTACTATAGGTTCACAACAGAGAACTGGGAAGATGCTTTACTCAGGTTTTAGCTTTACGCTTTTTTATCTGTTTCCTCACTCAGAAGGATGAGACTATACCCAAACCATCCAGATTGCAAGTACTTTGAGCAACTAGTGGCAAAGCAATAATTAAATGAATTAAATTATGTTGCTACTCAAACTATAACTGATCTTGTTCTCTGTGGCTCTCAGCCTTACAGGATACTATAGTTATCCTGGTTTTCCTCACATCTCTGCAGGCTATCCTTTAAACTCTTATGTTTGCTTTTTGGGTAGAGTGTTTCTTTTTCAGATTGAAAAATTAGGAGTGGCTGAAAGCAAATAAATTACCTCTTACCTCAATTTCTCTTTAAACCGTAGAACAGCTACACTCATAGCCGAATGACTTGGCTCTTCTTTGAAGTAATAGTTGAATACTGTGTTGTGAATTAGGAGTAAATACAGTACTATAATGGAGGAGGATGGCAGTACTGAATAGCACCACAAGATGTCACTCAAACAGTTTGTGGTATAGACTGAAACACAGTGAAACTTAGGTTTCTTAATTTCCTGCTAGAGGAAAACCCCAAATTAACAGCAAAAACAAACTCATTCTGTAGCATATATTCGCTGCCAATTTAGCTTCCAAGTTTTATGGCTCTGAAATCCATTTGCAGTTCCTCTTTAAATGTTAAATTTAAACTCATTTAGAGTTTACACAATAGCACGTCCTAAAATAAGCCAATTTATTTTAAGGATTTTGCAGTGTAAAATGTAAAAGAGAAAAAATATAATATTTTTAAATTTTGTGGGGAAACATGAGACTTTGTTAGTACTACATAGGACTTCATTACTACTCACTTGCTAGGGCAAAAAGTTAAGCTGCTCTCTCAGTGTGGATTTTCTGCTTCAAACTTCATAACATTCACAGTATTTTTTTTGAACTTTACATTGGATCGTTTTGCTGTGCTGAAAGCAAAAATAAATCTTAGTGTGCTTTGGTAAAAAGTATGTCCTCTCATCTGAAATCTACTGAAGACTTTGAACACAAGAACAGTGCAATTGATACTGTGTAACTGAAAGTATGCAGTAGATGGAAAATTTAAAATAAGAAACGCATTGTTAGAGTTCAACTGAGTGGGACTTTTGTAATTAACTTCTCTTCTATAACAGATTGTTCCATAATACCAAGAAGCTTGCTTACTCCCCTGTGGTGGATTTGTTTACCATTTCCTGTATCTTTTCTTGCCATGATATAGTGCTGTCCTTATATATGAACACCCTCTCTCTCACTGGGGGTTTATTTGTTTAAAATTCATTCTTCTTTCATAGAGTTGATTGAAACTCTTCCCGAGGTTTTTGTTGCATTACTGACTGGGCTTCAGTTTCAGTTTTGATACTCATGAACCTTCTGCTTATTTACAAAGAAAGCCTTATGATTAGTCGGTGACTTCTTTCAGTGACTGGGTACGTTGTAACTGTAGCAAAACCTGACAATTCATGGGTTTCATCTTATAGTGTTCCTAAATAAAGAATAGAAAATAAACCAAATGTATATTTTACCAGAGTGGAGCAATTGTTCTCTTAACAAGAATTGTTCAGAATATGTAGATGCAGTGGCAAATGACATGGCACAGGTTATTTGATTAATATTTTAGTCTGATTAAAAGTTTGTCATAGTTCCTAGGAGAAGGTGAAGTTATTGAGGGGCTCAGATTTATTGCTGACAAAGGTGTGTAAACCTCAGTGATGTGTAGTTATGCCTATCCTTTTTTGTTTGTTTTTCTGTAGAAGTGGGTAATGTTGTTCAATGGAATCTGTAATCCTTGTCTTAACCCGAGCAAGATGTTTTAGTGACCAAGTGTGTGCTGACAATAGTATGGTATATTCAGAGTTCTTCTCCAGTTACTGTTTGCCATAATCAACAGAGAGAGTTAGGTGGTTGAGGTGCTTTCTGACATAAAAGGCTGTGAAAGCTGTTTGGCGGTATAATCTTATGAATTTAAAGATCCTGTTTTTTTTTTGTTTGTCTGTTTTTATTTTCTTTTGTTCCCTGCACTCCACACACTCACCACATCACACCTCCACCCCCTGCACACCCTCTTATTTTGGTGCATTGGAATAGGACTGTTGTAAGGTTTATGGGTTTTTTATTTTTTTAATGGCAGGAGAGTAGGGGGTGCATGAAAGAACATGAGAACTAGAAAAATTTAACTGGTGTTTTTTATTTCCTTTCTTAGAGTACCGTCTATAAGATTAACCCAAAAAGATAGGTCTGTCATGGGTCTTAATTGTATTCATACCTCTATTATATCTACAAATGGTACAAAGGTATGAAGAAAGCAGTGTTTTGAGGTAGAAAGAAAACAGTATTATGTATCATAAATGCCACAGTCTCAAAATATGAAAACATAGAAGAAAATTAGAAATCATCTTGCTCGTGGTTCATTGACATTCAACCAGTGTTTTGAGAACATATTATTCTGGATGTGTTTTGTGATGCCCATCATGCTGTGTCATTGTAGATCTGCTATGTGTAATGCTTGTTATGAGAGAAAGGTGGGGAATTTGCATTTCTAATTTACACTCCTTTAGCTTTCAAATTCCAGTACTGAGGAATACAAGCCTCTGGTGGTAAAGGCAGCTGGGAACTGATTTCTAAATATATTAATAATTGACTCATTGCCTTTTATAGTAGAATGCTATACAAATAGTAAAGATCATATTTCATAGAACTGTTGTATATGAGTATATAATATTTCTAATTGTAGTCCACAGCAGTGCTTTGAACTTGCAATGTTTAGCAATGGTGGGGCTGCAGTATAAAAGAAGTTATAACACTAGATTATGAGTTGGGAACTCAGGGAAATCACATTGCATTCTTAGATATGTCATTGGGCAGACAGTGAGAGTCGTCTTGTTTATCCCTTTTTTTGCTCTTGGAAAGTAATTTTCTTTCTTCTTATTGTTAGGGAAAATGGTTCAGAGACTATAGTTACTATTACAAAGATGGGCATTTTTTTGGTATCTTCTGTTGTTGGAACCATTACTTTCCATCTTTGTATAGCTCTGCATCATTCGTCAACTATCAGATTAGGCTTCTTTAAAGCTGGTGCTACTCCTGAAGTAATAAAGCTTGTATTTCAGTAATCTGTAATATGTACTTCGTTCTGTAAGGCTCTCAAAGTTTTAGCAGGAAGGGGCAAAGGTATTGATGCAGCTGGAGAGTTGCTTACATTTTCCTGAGCTCCTGGCAAGTGGAGGTAAGTGATAAATTATTTGTCTAACATTCTGTACTGAGGAATTGTCAGATCAGAATAATTATGAGTATATAAACATGAACTGAAGTGTGGTGCTTACATTTTTGCTTTCTGTTTTGAGGGATCTAACGTAAGGATTGAAATTCCCTTAAATCTTGTCAATGCTCAAAAGATGAAAATATTTTTGCACTGTACAATAAACTGTATTACGCAAGTCTGAAATGCATTTGCTTTTCCCATTGTTCATTGAGGCTGCTGATAAGAGTTGTTTTTGGAGGGAAATGACCTTTGAAATCTGCGAAGGATATTTGTTTCTAGAAGTTAAAACAGCAAAGGAGTGGGTATCCTGTTACTTAATAAGATTTTCTCTTTTTTCGAGTAGACTTCACTCTTGACTGGCAAGCTTGATTGAGCGCACTAATTTTTTGGATTTTTTTTTTTTTTTAAATACTGCACTTATAAGAATGGAACAAAATTCCATAATGCTGGGTAAAATAGTTGAGGTGTCTTGCACTATTAAATCTGCTCTTAAGGGGCAAAAGTTTGAGGTTACACTGAAACCATATCTAACTGTAGAAGAAAAAAGGCTTGCTGCTGCTGCTGATCCATGTGCATGTATGGAGCAATATTTTTCTCTGTAAGTACCTCATGTTTGATAATCCTGGATTATAATTTGTCAGAAAATGTTTAAAACAACCTGCACAACCCATCAATTTAAGTACAATTAATTTCCAAATGAATTAATCAAAAACTTGTCATTTAATTTCTTTTTTTTCTTTTCCCTACTTACTGCTTTTCTCTTATGGAAGCAAGACTGGCCGAAAACAGGGCTTCATATCTTAATTTCTCTGGTTTGTGTCTTCCCAGATAACATTTCAAAATGTTTTAATTTGAAATGTATGATGGAATATTTTCTATAAGCAGCTAGAAGTATGTTTCATCATTAAATATTCCTTTCTTCTGTCTTCATATCTTAAATTCACCTTTTCCTTTTTCCTTCACATTTGTTACATTTTGGGAGAAAATCTTCAGCATCTACTTGGATCTTGTTCTATATAACTTCCTCCTTTTTTGCTTCTTGATCCTGAAGTTCAGATTATTTTTTTACATATCTGTATTTTTTCATGTTAATTAGTATTCTGTCTTCTATTGGTTAATGATGTTAATTAGTCCACTTGGTCAGCCTTTCTTTTTTTTTGGGTTGGTGGGTGTTTTGAGTTGGTGGACCATAGTCACAATCTCCTACTGTGGACAGTCAGAGCTGATTCAGCACTGTTGATGTGTTGTCTTTATTAGTTTCTTTTTTATCTTGGGGGTTCTGCCAAATGTCATTGTGAACCGTAAATTCTGCATTCTTTGTATCCACTGTCAATGGTACATCCTTTTTCCCAAGCTTTGTTAACCTCCCCCTAGGTCTGAGATAACTGAAACATGTCAAGCCCTTAACAAGGCAATTCTACTGACAAGTAATTCGTCTTTTTAACATCTAGATATAACGTAAAGCTGACTTGTTAGTTGCTATCTATTTCATGGATTAAATCTCCTTTCTTGTTGATTAAGCTGGAAAGTATACAGAGATCAAATGTCAAAGAACATCCTTTCTTAAGAAAATTTTTGTATATTCCGTTGTTTGCAACAGCAGTAGGAAGCTGGAGCATAGGATAAGAAACAGCTTCGTAAATCAGATCCAATCTTGTGCTACATAACTTTGATAACTGTGTCAGATTCTTGCATAGATAAGGATTAAGACTTAAGCAGAAAGAATTAGAGATCTCCGAATTTCTGTATCCAGCTAGAGCAAAGTCTCAGGCAAGGTATTTCAAGCTAACCTAAAAGAACTGAGACTTACTTGGTGTCCTATACCAAGGTGGATAGGAGTGATCAGCAAAATAAGCTATTTCTGTGGCCAAAAATAAAGAAAGCTTGGTAGGAAATAATGTTGATTGGGGGTTTTTTCTATCTGGTTGTGGTTCTTAATTTTGTGAATGTATACTGAGATGTGGCCAATGTGGATTTCTCATGGAGGGGCACAAAATAGATGCAATATTGGCTTTGAAAAGATGATGAAATCTCTACTGGAGTGGCTCTGTTCCTTACAAGTAGGAAAAATGTCCTATAAAGACTTATGAAGGAATGCATGACAACATTTGGTCTCATGGTAACTAATTCTGGCTTTGACTTAAACCTCTTTTTCGTCCCCATCTGAAATTCTGAGAGATTTTGTTTGGATATATTGGATTTGTCTGAGTGGAATTACTTTCCCCCGTAGCAGCCTTCATCATGCTATGCTTTCTTTTGATGTCTAGAAAGGTGTTGATAACACACCAGTGTTTTGGCTACTGCTGAGCACTGCTCACACAGTAGCCAAGATGTCTTGGAAGGATGCGTAGCCAGGACTGCTGACCCTGACTGACCAAAGGGATAATCCATACTGTGTGGTGAATGTTCATCAATAAAAGCTAAGGAGAAGGAGAAGGCGGTGGGCATTCATTATTATGATTATCTCTTGAAGCACCTGCTATGTATACTGAAGCCCTGCTTTCTGGGAGGGGGCTGGACATTGCTTGTGGATCTGAAAGAGAGAATAAATCTCTTTCTTCCTTTGCTTCTACACGCAACCTTTTCTTTTGCTTTATTAAACTGTCTATATCTTGACATATGAGGTTTTTTTCATCTTGTTTTCTCACCTTCATCTTGCTTGAGGAGGGTAGTGATGGAGTGGCTTGGTGGGCCCCTTGCAGCCAGCCAAAGTCTACCCAATATGCTATGCCCTTCAATGTGTGAAAGCTCACAGGTTTGTAAACTTTGAAAGCTTTTGGAGTTCTTTGGAGTATTGCAGGCTTCTCTTCTTGAGCCATTGTTTGCTTCATATTTTTTAGTACTTAATCCAGACACTACAAAAGGCTGTTTTTTCAAAGAATCTTTTTTGTAAACTTTTACTGTCTGTAAATGCAGTTAGACTGTGATCTGTTTGCATCTAAAATGCCAAGCAGGGTGAGGTTTCTTACTAGTGACAGCTAATGAGGAGCTGTATCTACAAGAGAACATCCTTATTGACTTAATATTTCGCTGTGAGAATTTTATTTCAGCCGTAAAAAGTGCTTGGACAATATACGTCTAATCATCAGGCTATCTTAATCGTATGACTTGTAGAATAGACACACTGCAGATCTGAGGCTTTTAGTCCTGGACTGGGGATGGCAATTTACAATCCAGAAAAGCAGAGGAAAGGTAATATGTGTGATTTTTAGTGAAGTTCAGAGCATACTGAAGTCTGCTATTGGGCTTTTCAGTGACTTATGTCATCTGATACTATATTTTAACACAAACATATCAACCTTAGGGGATTGCATCTGGCCCTCACAGGGGGAAAAGGGAGAAGGGAATGAGTTGAGTTGTTGGTTTAAACTAAGCTCTTGTGCCTCAAGACCTCAACTGGATTCCAGTCAAGGTTCAGCATACAGCCTGTTGAAGTTGCTTGATCTTACATTATTGTTAGAATCTGATAGATTCTTTTGCTAAACAGGTCATTATACTAGGCCAGCATGTTAGTAAATAAAATTTAAAAATGGACAAGAGGCGGCATTGGTTCAACTTAAGTTCCAGAATTGATGGAAGAATATAAAAATGGTATTCTGGTTTTATTCTTTATTTTTTCTAATTGATGCTTTACTCTTTCTACCATAGAAATGAAGACCTAAAACAAATGTTGGAAAGCAGTAAAGATTCTGCAAAACTGGATGCTATGAAGAGGATTGTTGGGGTATGTGATTTTTTTTATTATTATTTTTATTTGTTAGGGTATATGGGTTTTTATTATTACTTTTATTTCTTGGTTGGGAATAATGTTTTCACTTTACAGATCCTGTACAACATTGACATTTGAATCTCCAAATGACGTTTAAAAGTTGTGGTGGTGAAATGTGAAATCCTTAATTTGGAATTTTGTGTAGAAATTCCTATATCAGGATACATGCAGTCATGTACTTTTAAAATATTTATGTAACAGTGGCGATATGCCTGTAAATAACTACTTTCAGTGAGACCTTGAATAGGAAATGGCTCCTTAAGAGAAGCTTCAAGGTCAGCAGACTGGAAACAGCAGAAATTTGCAGGAGAAGATGACAAATTACATTTACTATTTTTGTTTTATTAGATTAAGTAAAGATTTTCTTTTTTTAATTGAGCATGATGCCTATGTATTTGACTAAATATTTCAGGCAAACTGTACATCTATAGAGGTGATTAAATGACAAGGTAACCCACCTAGCTAATCAGGGGAAGTCAGTTGGTGTACTGTTTTTGGATTTCAGTAAAGCTTTCAATACTGTCTCTCACAGGGCTGTTCTGGACAATATGTCCATCACACAGCTGCATAAACACATCATGTGGTGGGTGAGCAATTGGCTCATGGGTCAAGCACAGAGGGTAATAGTGAATGGGGTGACATCAGACTGGCAACCTGTCACTAGTGGGGTTCCACAGGGCTCCATCTTGGGCCCTGTGCTCTTCAACATCTTCATAAATGACTTGGATGCAGGATTGGAAGAGATACTGAGCAAGTTTGCAAAACTGGAGCTGTTGACTCTCTCAAGGTCAGAGAGGCCCTGAAGAGAGACCTCAACAAATCAGGGGACTGGGCAATCACCAGCCATATGAAGTTCAACAAGCAAAACGGCCAGATTCTGCACCTGGAATGGTGCAACCCTGGATGTACAGACAGACTGGGGAATGAGAAGCTGGAAAGTAGTGCCACAGAAAGGGACCTGGGGTTCCTGGTCGATGGCAAGTTGAATCTGAGTCAGCAGTGCTCTGGCAGCCAGGAGGTCCAACCGTGTCCTGGGGGCATCAGACATAGCATCACCAGCCGGTCAAGGGAGGGGATTGTCCCGCTCTGCTCTGCACTGGGGCAGCCTCACCTTGAATATTGTGGGCAGTTTTGGGCACCACAATGTAAGAAGGACATAAAACTGTTGGAGTGTCCAAAGGAGGGCAGTAAAGATGCTGAAAGGCCTTGAGGGGAAACCGTATGAGGAGCAGCTGAGATCACTTGGTCTATTCAGCATGGAGCAGAGAAGACTGAGAGAAGACCTCATCACCTTCTCTTTCTTGCATATTTTCCCTTGCTCAACTGCTTCTTAAAGCAGAAACAGCCTTTTAGCTTGTAAGCTGAACTTGACCGCAAGTGAGTTGTTTGAGTTACTGCATCCTCTGTTTTTAGTTCCTTCCGTATCTTCAAAGTATTTGCTGTTTTCCTGTGCTGTGTTTAAATTGTATTTCATACCAGACATCTGGTACCAATCTCTGGTTGACATAACAAACTCAAACAATGAGCTTCACAGGCCAGGACTGGGACATTGCACAGTTAGCATGAGGTCTTGTAGCAAAGGTGATAATGTTCTTGCAGACCACAAAAGTGCTTGTGTGCTTGCACACAGAGAGGGCCTTACAACTCTCAGGAATGAGATGTGTTTTCCACAAATGTTTCCTCGATCCTTATTATTAGAGGAAAAAAGGAACTCTGTTGTCAGAGTATTGTTTAAAGTGTCTCACAGAAATGCTCTTTTCACTAGTTTTAGATAGGGGAAAAAGCTATGCATACAGTATCCACAACTTCTCTGGGCAACCTGTTCCAGTGCCTCACCACCCTCACAGTAAAGAATTTTTTCCTAACATCTAATCTAAAGCTGCCCTCTGTCAGCTTAAAGGCATTACCCCTTGTCCTGTCAGTATATGCCCTTGTAGAAGTCCCTCTCCAGCCTTCTCATAGGGCACTTTAGGTACTGGAAGGTGCTATAGGGTTTCCTCTGAACCTTCTCTTCTCCAGGCTGAACAACTCCATCTCTCTCAGCCTGTCCTCATAGGAGGAATGCGTGATAAGCTGTCCCTCTCCATGGAAAAGGGATCAGTCTCTAAGGTCACTTCCACCTTAAACCATTCTATGACTCTAACTCTATGATACCGGTAGATTTCTTAGTCTTTTAGTAGACTTCAAGAGGCTGAACCTTCCTATAGGAAGGTTCTTTTGTGCTTCTTCCTCCTGTAAGGTGGTTTGTGAACTTTCTCCTAGGGAGAAGGAGATTTTTTACAAATAAATCGAAATCTGTCTTCCAAGGAGTGACTTTTAACAATGTAAATTCAAGCATAGGAGTAGTCCATATCTTTCCACTCCTCTCTTATACATAAATATATCTAAGCCTAGTTCAAGTAGAATACATATGTGTAACTTTAATCATCAATGATTTTATTTCTTTTTATATTTATTTTTAGTTAGTATGTAATTTTTTGTTTCTTCCTTAAATGCTTGCTATAAAAGAATTGCAGTCTTTGAGTATGAGCAATACCGCTGGGTTAGAAATAAATTTGAAGAGTATACGTATTATACTCTATGCACAAAACCACAATAGTTGATATTTGTTTTAAAACATACACTGATATTACAACAACCAAGATGCTCTCAGTACCATATCTTGAAGCCCATCTGAATTTCTCATCTGGGAAAATACTCTGTGGAATTTCACTTCTGAAGATTTCAGAGCATTAATTTAGGAAACAGGCATATACCTGATTTTCCTCAGAGGGTATCATCCATGTCTATGTCTCTCTCACATGGGGGGGGGAAGGAAAAAAGAGTTCAGTACATCCTGACATTACATAGCACATCCTAGAATGGAAGTTTTTGTGCAGAAACTCCAGGTATGTCAGACAACACAACTGGAGAATCTCTAGGCACAGCAATCAAAATGAGATGATAGACCTTAGTCTTGGAAAGAGCCATTATGTTCTTTCAGGTTAATGATCCATGAGCTAAGAAGGATTTATGCTAATCGTTATACAATAATGAGTCAAAATACATACTTTTAAAAGACCCTAAATACATATTTACATGGTACACTGGATCTATTATGGTTGATCAGTTAAATAATCCAAGTAATGCATAGAGTCATACTGTTAGAGCCTGTTAGGGAAGTCTGAGGATCATGCCAGTTTTTGAGTAACATAACTTTTGTTGCATCAAGATAAGATGATAGTGCATCTTGGTGCTGAGTTCTACCTGGTCGTTCTGAATTTGGCATTTATTATGAAGACCCCCCAATCTTGACAACAGTGGTTTATTTTAGATTCTTAGATAAAACCTCCTTGAAACTCATATAATATGCTTACTTTTTAGTTTGTCACTTCTTGTGACTTTTAATACAGCTGCAAGAAATAGCTCAAGATGTTAAATTTAAATGTCATGCTTTACAGCTGCTCTTAAATCCTTTTGAAAGACTAATAGCCTGAACTACAGCTGCCTTTTTTCTTCTTCTAGCATCTTTCTTCTAAGCTTCTGTGAATATGCAGTTTCTCAGGTATTGCCTGGTTTTGTGTGTTCTTGCTTTTGTTGCATGGGATCCTAATGCTTTATGCTTTTGATGTGTTTTACCAATGAAGTACACAAACAGACCTGTGAGTTGAGAATATGAAGTTTAATCAGCTGTATAATGTTGAGTAATGGTCAAAGTGTGAGATGGTTATGTACAGGAGTAACTGCAGTTGCAGAGCTCGTGTTTCTTTGTTGGATGCCTGCATATTTGTTGTTGCTTATTTGTGTTGGACCCTAGTGAACGTCAGTGACAAGTGGTATCCCTCAGGCGTCCATACCAGTACTGTTTAATATCTTTATTAGTGACATGGACAGTGAGATTGAGTGCACCCTCACCAGATATGCAGACAATATCAGGCCGAGTGGTGTGGTTGACACACCTGAGGGATGGGATGCCATCCAGAGGGACCTGGACAAGGTGAAGAAGCGAACCCATGGGAAACTCATATGAACCTCATGGGGTTCAACAAGACCAAGTACAAGGCCTTGCCCTAGGGTTGCAACAGCCCCCAGTATTAATACAGGTTGGAGGATGAAGGGCTTGAGAGCAGTTCTACCAAGAAGGGCTTGGAGGTTCTGGTGAATTAAATGCTGGTTGTGAGCTGACAGTGTTCACTTAAAATAGCCCAGAAAACATGGACTTTGGGTCAAGGGAGGGGGATTCTGCCCTTCTACTCTACTCTGGTACCAGAGACCTCACCTGAGGAACTGCATCCAGCTCTGGAGTTGCTGACAGGAAAAAAGTAGACATGTTGGAGTAGGTCTGGAGGAGGCCATAAAAGTTATCTGAGGGCTGGAGTATGTCTCCTATGAGGACAGGCCGAGAGAGTTGGGATTGTCAGCCTGAAGAAGAGAAGGCTCCAAGGAGACCTTTTAACACCTGTCAGTACTTAAAGAAGGCCTGTGAGAAAGCTGGAGAGGAACTTTGTAGTAGGACCTGTTGTGACTGGACAAGGGGTGATGGTTTTAAACTAAAAGGTTGATTGAGATTAGGTACAAGGAAGAAGTATTTTACAGCAAGGGTGAAACACTGTAATAAGTTGCCTGGAGAGGTGGTGGATGCCCCATCCCTGGAAACAATTCAGTGTCAGGTTGGACAGGGTTTTGAGCAACCTCACCTAGTTGAAGATGTCCCTGTTCACTGCAGAGGAGTTGGTCTAGGTGACTTTAAAGGTCTCTATTCTATGATTCTGTATTTGCTTAGTGAACTTTCTGATTAACTTGATGTTTGGCTGATTGAATCTCATCCTTGGGCAAGACACACAGATTCTCAGAGTTATGTTACATCAAGTTACAGTGCTGTTGAATACATTAATGAAATTTTGGGGTTTGCAGTTTGGACTGCAGACAGTCTACTGCAGTAGACTGTTCTTACTATGAAGTAAGAACATTGTGCAACTGTAGTATTCATACAAGAACTGAAGCTAAACTGGGATTTTGTTGTTTATGGTCTTTGTTGTGACAATTTTATTGTTTATGACATGTCTGGTTTCAGATTTCTCCGAGATCAAACAGGAAAACTTCCTTTGAAAAAAAAAATGTAGTGCATTGATTGATCTTGCTTTTACTGTGCGGTTTTCTTATATCCGTTTTTGTTCTCTGTAAACACTTTACAGCCTTTTGTGTTTTACTTGCTATGGAAAACAATCTTGCCTTGTTTTTAAAGTGTGTGACTATTTTAATTTTTATCCTTGGTTCTGTTGCAAACCAAGATTGTTTCAGGGAAAAAGAGCAGGACTGAAACTTGTAGAGCTTCTGGTGGGTTTAATTGTGCCTTTTTTTTTTTCCCAACTCCCAAAAGGTAATTCTGCAAGGCTTTTAAGATTAGCAAGATCTTTGTTTCTAGTCATTTTTAAGGCATTGAAAGTTATTTGTTATTCTATATGTTAAAATCCAGTTCATTGATTCCACCCCCAAAACTTGTAACTAGCTAGCAGAGTTTTTGCTGTATGGATTGTATCATGTGTATTCTAATAATTACCAACAAATAGGCTTTATCTTCAATTTCATAGAAATCGGATTTGAAATACAGATCTGAAATAAATCAACAAAACCCAAGCCATGCTCTAATAAATTTTATTATTACATTAGCAAGATTTGTCTCTTCCTTTTTTTTTTTCTTTTTTCAGATGATTGCGAAGGGAAAAAATGCTTCTGAGCTGTTTCCTGCTGTTGTGAAGAATGTTGCCAGTAAAAATATTGAGGTATTCCTATGACTGATTAAGCATACTGTTATGGAAGATCTGATTATGAAAATTTTATCTAATTGTATCAGACTTCAATAAAAACCGTAAAATCTCTAGCATTTTTAGTAGAACTTTCTGGGGTTTAATTCAGTAAGAGCATTATGGTAGAAATTTTATGTGTAAATAAAGGAAACCTATTAGGTATTTGGAAGGAGTTATAATAGCTATTTACATTTTAAAAAAAATTCTTGATTTCAGAAAGTTTGTGAAATGCATTTGTAATTGAGAAAAGTTACTGGAGTTTATTTGAGGTATGGTGCTTCTTGCAAAGTTGGGATTGTGCTACATTGTATTTGAAAGTATGTTGCAGATTGAAGCTGAGAGGTAAGGGTTGGGTAAAAAAAGTGTGTGTTCTTGCCCCTTCATCAGGTGTTAAACACACAGAGTAGCTTGCTTCAGTTGCTGCTCCAGAGGTGTCAGAGTTGTAGTTGACTTGAAAAATGAGATTTGAATAAAAATAGCATCTATAAGTTTGTAATTTGAGACCTCATAGTGACTAATAAGCATCAGTTTGATGAAAGTGGACTGAACATGCAACATTGAAAAATACGGGAAACAGTTGTTTGAGACACTGGGTTTCAAGTCAACTGAACGTGTGCTTCAGTTGTTCCATCCTCTTCCAGTTGTTCCATCCAGGAAACAGGAACTGTAAGTGTGCGAAGATGCTAACTCAGGGTCTTTCAGGAACTTACTGTATTAAAGTAATTTTAGAAATTGTAATTGTACTTTTAGTAATAGGCAGTAAAAGGAAATGAGACAAAGAGTCAGGCTAGTTAAATACTCTTTTCCTCCTTCTCTTTGTAAGTTATGAGTACTCCAAGTCCAATTTTAAACAGAGAGACCTTACACCAAAGAGGAATGCCTTGAACAGTATTACTCATCTTATGTGCTTTTAACTGTTAGTGCTGGAACCACTAGCCCAACAGAGGCAAGGCTGCCCAAGCTCTAGGCTTTCAGCCGAACAGTGGTAAGCCTGATAGTGTATTCCTGGCAGATGTGCACATAAATATAAATCTTGTATGTGTATATGTACAAAACAAATATGTATATACAGAGGCAGCCCCTGGTGGTCTAGTGGTAAAGGCGCCGCGCTATCACCGCGGAGACCCGGGTTCGATTCCCGGTCAGGGCCACTCCCGGGCAGGTGGGGCTCGTTAGCCCTTAAAGGCAACCCACCTACGTCCTAAGGACCTCGCTGCCACCGTCCAAGCTCGCTTGGCCCCGGCAGATGAACCTTAGGATTAAAGGGTGGGCTCAGTTCCGCGCACACTGTGTCTCACCTAAAAAATCCATTGCGCAGGCTGGAAGGTGTAAAGACCTTCCCCGGATCTTCGCTCGCGAAGACTGGCCATTATTATTTATTATTATATACAGAAATAGCCCCATAAATTGTCACAGGGTATGGTGGTGAACACAAACAGCACCAGCAGCTTGTCAGTTTAAGATGAATGTCTGCTGGTGAGAATGTGTGTATACATATGTATGTACAGTGTGGGTCCATCCACACTGAGTCTGCGAAGTGGCTGGCCCATGGATCTCAGTCACTTCTGTTGCTGGCACATGGACATATGAGTCCCTAAGGCTGTAGCTCTGTTTCATGCCTGTAAACCAGGACTACCCTGGTTTCTCAGTAGCTTCTCCCTCATGGACTCTCCCTTAGACACACAGGTGTGTGCACAAATGGAGCACAACTGGACCTAGCCAGAACTCCCCATGTCCTCTGTTGTCCAAACCCCTGTGATTATGCCCTTAGAGAGGTACACAAAAAAAGCCTGGATCTTGCCCAAAGGCCATCTGGTTTCTTTGGTAGCTGGTGGGACTTCTGTGGTCTATGCCATAGTCAGTTCCTCCCGTTGTCTCACTCTTAGATGCCCATACCCAGACTTACCTCCTTCACTGGCCACTTCACCTACCTGCCAGCCTGTGCAGCTTGATCCACGTGCACACTTGCATCCATTCCAGTCACTGGCACCACAGGGACATGGCTTGTGCTTGGTTTCACAGACTCTGGTCTCTTCAGTTGCTGGCACCCATGGACATGGGCCCTCTGGCCTGTGGTTGCAGCCCAGGTGTGGGCAGCCAGACCCTCCCTTGTTTCAGGTGCTGGCCATCATGGATTTAGAGGTCCCTATGGCTTGGCATCACATTCCAGTTGCCAGAGTCACACTTAAGTCCTCTCACTCTGGTCTCTTCAGTTACTGGTGCCCATGGACATGTCAGCCCTCTAGCTTGTGGCCTGACTGTAGTTGCTGGCACATACATGCACCTTCATGCTGAATAAAGAGTACCTCACCAAGGAAAATAGTTAAAAATGTAATTTAATGAGTAAATGTAATAGACTGTACTAATCACGTGCACGATGTTGAAGGGTAGATGTACCAACCAGCAAACTGTTCAGATGTGTCCAGCCGTCTTATCTCTCTGTTTTCCCCAGCTTGTTCTTCCCCAGGTCACACAGATTTCCCCCGCTTCTCCTTCACTTTGGTTCTTCCTTAAAACATCCCATGCTAAGTCTTGTCTAAAATGCTCTTCATCGGTTTCCCATACATCCCATATGCATGAAAGCACTTCCAAGTCTGAAAGGTGCTATGGTGTTTTTAACATCTGGGCATGGGAGCTGAGGCTTTCCTGGGAGGAGTGTGACAGGGCGTCCTTTCCTTGAGTCCTAAATTTAGTTTCCCTGCTACTGCTATGTCTCTTTCTGCACCTCTGAGCTGATGGTTCCAGGTATAGGCTGGGGAGACACTAGAGCAGGGTATTGCATGCAAACATCCCTCCATCCCCCTTGTCTCTCTGTGCTCCTTTGTGGTGTGAAAACAAGGTCTTATCACATAACCTAACACTAATTAGCAGAAGCCTTTCACTGTTAATATTTTATGGACCTGTTTTCTTATTTTAAAACAAATAAATCACATATCTTCTTTGTGCAAGAAGAGACTGTTAAACTGCAAAGAGATCAGGACATTCATTAAAGCCATTTGACTGATTTCTTTCTCAGGTTGAGTTAGATGACAAGTTTAGGTCATAATATAGCTCTACTTAGAGCCACCTTGTTCGACCTTTTGTGTCTCGGGAACCTTTATCATGATCTATTTTTTTAAGATGCTTTTGAAACTGTGAGAAATTACTTGGTTAAGTCAGATTCTTAGTACATTGGTAATGATACTGTTTTCTGAAAATGTTTTGCCAAATTTCCTAAGAATTCTTACACAAATCTGTACAAATTGCTACAATGTAGTAGCATACAATACATTGGTTTATCTGAGTGACTTTGTATCCAAGTGACTTTTCTACCCAGAAATGGCTTCTTTTTTTATTTTAAAATCAGGACTGAATGCTCTGATGCAGGACAATGGAGATGAAAAAGCGGTATAACATGTTAATTTGTTTTAAGAGAAGCAAAGGGCATCTTATTGTTTACAGAAGTGCCCTATTTTTTATTTTTTTTTTTTGTAAGTACATGCCAACCTCAGCTTGATTAAGTGCATCATGTCATGGATGGTAAGGATACAAAAAGTGACCTAATAAACAATTGATGGTATAGAACAAAACTAAGTCTTCATCAATAATTCATAGAGTTTGATGTGCTTATATTGATAAATTAATTAAACAAATCTGCCTCTGTTCTTCAAGCCTAATGTGCCCTGTTATGATTAGTTTTATAGAACAGCGCATTTTAACATTGAATGAAGGTAAATGGTAAAAGAATAGTGTAGTCACGAAGCTCTGAGTGCTTCCATTTCTAGTCACAGAGTGGTTTCAAGGAAAAGAGGCTTTCTTTGCACACCTGCAGTCATTCAGTGCATAGGCCTCTTGTGGTCAGTGTTGATTGCTACTTCTCTATAGTTGAACAACAAATAATTTAGTATGGTGTAACCTTCTGTGATTTAATATTATGGTTTTTTTTCCAGAATTGGCACAAAGATACATCTTCTGGTAGTGACAGTAATTATTAGCACAGCTGTAGTTGAGGGTCTTTCAGAATTTTCCATTATAAACCCCAATAGTCAGTTTACAACTCAAATGTAAAAAAAAAAAAAAAAATTTTCACTGCTTCCTGGGCATGTAGTGGCCATGAGGGGGTAAAGTGAATTAAATTGAGTACCCTTCTTCCCAAAATCATACTGACATTTTCTTAATCTTTGAACATTGCATCTTTTGTAGTATAGTTATATTGGCGGCATCTTTTGGATGCTTGTAGTCATGCAAAGGTGAATCTAATATCCTTTGATTTTGTCCAAAACGTAGTCAGAAGTGCGCTTTTAATCAGGTGTAAATAGTATAAATTACCACACTTCAGCTGGAAATTATATTCACTTTCAAACGTGTTAAAGTAATTGATATTGAGTTTCAGGGTAAAATAAAATGAACTTGTTGAAATTCTTGGCTATTGCAGTTTAATCTGTTTTCTGTAAGAAAAAAAATGAGAAGTGGTCAGTTGATACATGTCAACATCTTAGATTATTCTTTATTTACTAGTTGATAATATAAGGTAGTACTTTGTTATTAGCCTTTGTCTGACTGTGTCATTAATTAAGCAATGCAGCACATCAGGAGTTTCTATTAAAAGAATTAAAGTAAATTGCAAGACACTGGAGAAGCATGTGAGTACTTCAGTGATATATTACCTCTTCCTTCAAAGAAGAAAATTTTGTTTAACTGTGCAATCTGTGATTTAGTTTTACAGAATTCTAAAACTTTCTGATTGTGATGTTCACTGTACTATTTCTTTTCAGATAAAAAAGCTTGTATATGTTTATCTGATGCGCTACGCAGAGGAGCAGCAAGATTTAGCATTATTGTCCATCAGTACTTTCCAGCGTGCTTTAAAAGTGAGTGACTACTAAAAAGTGACTACTAACTAACATGTCATAGGGAATTCTGAGCTGGTAGCGGAAAAACAGAAGTATTTGTGTAAGTGTAGTATGGTAAATTAAAGCATGTAAATACGTACATCAAATGAAGTAATTTCAAGTTATGTGATTGACAGAGTTTTTTGTGCTACCTCAAACCTTGTCAAGCAGCTAAGCCTGGAAGATGTAAAATTACTTCACTAAAGAAAAGCAGCACAATGGTGCTCTCAAATCCACAGCCAAGCATTTAATTTCTGGAATACCTTTTCTCATTCCAACGTAACTTATGTGTATAACAAAAAGACCCTGTTATTACCATGAACTACCCATCTTCCTTTTGGTTTATCTAAAAGAGCTTTTTTTCCAATCCTCTGTTGTAAACAAGATAAGGAAGACACTAATACCTAAATTAAAATATTCAGGGTGTTGCACATAGTGCTTTTTCATAAAAAGCACTGAAAAAAAGGATTTTGTAATCTTCTGTTTCAAATCAGATCACAATGAGAAATGGGATTAGAGAGCAAAGATTAGGGTTGCTTTTGACGTGTGACTGTGGGAGAAAAGAAAGATTTATTAAGTCTGTGTTCTTAAATTTGGCCAGTTTTTATAATAAGAAAAGATTGCCTTTTTTCTTTTTTCTGGTATCCTTCTTGTGAGGCTACTCTGGGTTCATTTCTGTCATGTCACTTAACCCAGACCTTGCATCTTGTTGGGATATGTTGCAATCAGAGCACCACTTGTGCAGCTGTAGGAGCATCCCACACCAGCTACAGAGTTTTTTGCCCTTTTCCTTTCAACTTCTATCTCAATGTCAAACGTTTTTTACTATCTGTGACTGCCATGAAAAGCTGAAACTCAAGGTACTTTGTATCCTTTGTTTCTAGTGATACATGATTGCAATGAACACTTCTCATGGCATAACTCTTTTAAAAGCTATGGGTAATAAGAACAGTAGGAAAGGGGATAACTCAAATGTTGTGGCTAAGTAACAAAAAAAGAAGTGGTGCTGTGGCAAAGAGATAAACACCAAGCTAGTGGAGATTGTCAGCAACTAAGGAAATCTGCTATAAAAGACAGGCAAATGTAATTAGTTCTCCGTGTTAATTTTTTGTAATGTATTGTTTCTCACTTTGTAATTATTATAATTCGGCTTTATTTGGGGAAATTTTTCCCCCTTCTGTAGAAAGAACATTTTAGGGTATTTTAAACTTCTGTGACTGCAGGTGAGATTTGCAAACTCTGGTAAGAACAAGTTGTTTTTCCAAAACCTGTCAAATTAAGTGCTTTCACCATCCAGATACTTACTACTCAGAAGCTGCTAAAATGTAGGAATTTTGAGAGCTTAGATGAACTCATCATTGAGTAATACCAGTCTGAAAATCCGTGTAACCAGTGCTCAGTCCTTGGGAGAAATGTTCTTTAGGAAGTTTCCTTCTGGCGGGACAGTTCACTGAATTAACAATACTGCAATTTGAGTTTGGTAGATTTTGGACGGTTAAGTACCCTATTAAGCAACATTTTTCCCTCATGTCCCAAGGCCATAATTAATGGAAGTTTACGTAACAGTTCTTCCAAATACAGGTGTGTTGGATCTCCAAGCTAACTCCTAAAAGAGGACCAAGAACTGGGACAGAATAAGGGAGGGAAAGAAACAGAAAAAAGTTTCAAAACATTTAGCCTAATATTTTGACATGTTGTTTAAAAATTCGTTTTGTTACTGGCTTCAGTTTGTATCTTGTAGTAAAGCATAAAGTGGATTTGTTCTCAAGAACGTGAACGTGTCACAACTGAAAACAATATTTTCATTTGACCTTTCTTAAATATAAGTAATAAAACTGAGCTAGTGTGTCTTTGAGAATATCTGAATTCCACTTGATTGCAGGAAATGTATCAAATAATTAAATAAAATATTAGTCTTTTTTATGCATCATTCCCATATTTTGTTTGTGAAAGTGCATTATTTTAATTTTTTCCTTTGTAACATTTTCAGATTTTTAAAATGTTTTAATGTTCTCATTCTTAATTTGTTTTACTTTTTTTTGGTTGTTGGAAGTTTCTTTGTGTGAAGCGTGGCACATTTTCATAGTAGCGTGGCCTTTACTTACAAGCCTGACTTAGAGTCAGATGGATTTATGTGTTTTAATGTGTTGTCACTAATTAAGTGTAAAAACTACAGGAAATCTAATATTTTTTTCTGCATTACCTTATTTTATTTCTCCCCTTTCCTCCTGTTCTTTAGGATCCTAATCAGTTAATCCGTGCAAGTGCTTTAAGAGTTTTATCCAGTATCCGGGTCCCAATTATTGTTCCTATTATGATGCTGGCTATTAAGGAAGCCTCTTCTGATTTATCTCCTTATGTGAGAAAGAATGCAGCCCATGCAATCCAAAAACTGTACAGGTAAGTGATTCTGGAAAATACTGAAAAGCAATTTTAAGATAGTTGTGGGCTACATTTATAAAGACTACTGGGGGTTTGGCGTGTCTCAGATACAAGATCAGTTTCTTAAAAGTATAAAGTGTGTGCAGACATTCCATGAATCAAGTGGTTTGGTTGGAATTCAAGCAATTCTCTTGCTTGCTAGACTAAGAGGATAATGGTAAAGAGAGGCAAAAAGAAACTGGTACACTATCTTTTAGTTTTTAATGTACCAATTATTTTCATTTGTGTAGCAACTGTTCTTATGGGTATTCTCCAGATCTTAAGAATTCTCTGTTTAAAGTCTGCATCTTTCATTCTGAAGACATTTGTTGTAGTTTGCAGTGCATATGACAAAAGAATGGTAACTTGTAGAAATTTTATCTGTGCAACTCCAAATTTTCCGGATCTTCCTCTTCTCTCGTCAGAAATTCTTGTTGTGGAAGAGTTCTTACCGAGACATTGCTACTGTTTTGCAGAGATAGGGGCAGCAGAGCCTGTATCTTTGCAAAACATCAGCAGGCATTTATTCTACTGTATACTTCACTTTTATTTTGTCTATGCCAAAAAGTGGAGTTTGAGAGATGTTAGAGGTTCTGAATCAGGCTGCTGCAGTTCCGTGCCCTCTCAAACCACCTGCATGCAAGGCTGACCATGTGTTCCTAATAGGCACATACAAGATATATGTACAATATGCATACACACAGCCATCTATACAGATCAGCAGAGACACAAATCAGCAATCATGCAGCCAATACCAGCACCAACAGCCTTATCCTGTTGCACTTTCTGGCTGATAAGTATACAAGCCCATTAGTATGCCTAGATGTAGACAATATGGATACCCCATTGATAATCCTAGACGTTCAGCGTTTCCAGGAACTGACTTTGCATCCCCAGTCTCCTGTTTTTGGCACACACAAGCACACAGTGCTTGCAAACCCACCACACTTCCTATGACAGACCCCCTCAGTCAGATGCAAAGATGCCCTGCCCTTTCACTTGGACACTGTAAATCCCACAGTATCTCGATTTAGAGACTCAGACTATACTGTAAGTGGCCCATATACCTCCTCATCTCCACTTGTCTTGCGGGAGGTGGAGAGGAAGTGAGGAGAGAAACAGAGAGATCGAGACATGGTTATCTCAATTAACCTCCAGTCCTTACAGTCTCTCCAGTCCTTAGCCTGGATACGCTTGTCCTGCTGGTAGACAAGATCTCCAGTTGTAGCACTCAGAGACACACACAGGTGTCCAGCCTAGATCTGTGGCCCCACTTCAGTATTTGGTTTCCCAAACCACCCGGTCTGGTTTGATATTCTCAGGCAGTCACACATGGACTGACATACTTGCTCTGTTTGCTGGTTCTGCTGTTATACAGGTCCATATAACCCATGGTTTAACTCCAGCTGCTGGAGCTTAGATCTCCATATCACATATACACACAGAATAGAGACTGACTCTGTAGTCATCAGGTGCATAAGGTAGATGAGTGCACTGAACAGCAGAGCATTTAGATACACCTGGGTCCTTCTGTGCACCTGTCCCTTCATTTTCCCACTCTTGTTCCTCCCAAAGTAATTTAGATCCCTCCATTTCTCCCATAAACATCCCATCTTGTACAAATGCTCTGCCTCGCATTGCATATTGAGTCTCATGGCCCTGTAACTAATGATACCGCTAAGTCACTGAAAGGTATTCTGGAGATCCTCTCACGGTATGTTCATTTCAGGAGGCTGATTGCTTTTCCATGGCAGCTCTCTGAAAAACCTGGGTAGGGGCTCCTTCCTTCTGGTGTTTTGTTTTTGTTTGGTTGGTTTTTTTTCAGGTTTGCTGAGTGCTCTCATATGATGGCCCTGGAAGTAGTTGGGTCAGGATGCTTTTGGAATTTCCCCACCTCTGTACTCCTTCGTGTGCAGACAAGCTTGTTATCCTGTAACCTCACAAAAGGGAAGAGATTTAAAGTTTCTTCCTGTTATTTGAGTAGTTTATTTTTTCTTAGCATCTGGTTCCGGCACACAAAAGTCTTTATTTGGCCTGAATTATTCTGCCTACATAAAATGTTCTTTTTAATTTTTTTCCTGATAGTATCAAGACTCTTTTGAGAAGTTTGGCAGGAAATAATAGTCTGTTACTGCCAGCAAGACACAGTATCTGGACAGCAGGCTATTTCATGGAATTTTAACTGAAATTGATGCTTCAATTTCTTTTCTTCATGACAGTGGATTAAAGAGCTTATTGGTAATTAGTGCAAAACTGGAAGATGCTGAAATCTAATGTTTAAAAAAGACCTTTTATCTGTCTTTCATCTAATCTCCAGATATGATTGCATCTTCAAATATAATTGTATTTTTTCTTATCTCTGGTTTACATTTTATGCTTATATGATATCAATAGCAATATTTGGAAATCATCCTTGCAGATAAAATAAAAAGGTATTTTTTATGGTAGAAGAGACAATGCGTGGTAAAAACCATAGCAACACAATCTGGAAAAACTGACTTCACTCCCTTCTACTTTCCATGAACTCCTATTGGTAGTAAGGTGTGCATCTAGCTCACATAAAAAAGGAAAACTAAGGGAAGTAATGTTCTTTAAAATTTTCCTTAATGGTTTAGAGGGCCCGTATGTCCTTCATAAGTTTTCACTTAGGCAAACATCCTAGGCATCATAATGCAAGTTTTCAAACTGCTGTAGCTGCAAGTTTTTCCTTACCTGGACTAGAATAAACTTCATGGTTACTTGTGAGTGGAGTTAATACTAGCAATTGCGATCTTTGTAGTAGGATTTGGGAGCTAGCTGTATCTGATAGTGCCTGTTTACCTGTGACCAAGGGAGAGACTATAGTTTTCTTGGTCACTTCAAGAGGCAGTAGTACTGAGAACTGGCAGAGAGGCTATCAAATTAACCTGACCACAGGCTGGCCCAGTTGGCTTACCTGCAAGTAAGTCTTTAATAGGCAGTCTTAGCAGGTGTTTCAGCAAGGTTTGTGACTGGTGGCTACACAATTCAGCAATACCGATCATACACTAGTGGCAAGGTGATTATTGGCCTACAGCAACAAGTAAGTAATTTCAGAAGACTTATTTTTAAGTTGGTAAGAATCAGAATTCTAGGGGGATGGATTTTTGATGTGAAGATCAACAGTTTATATACTCTCCTAATCTAACAACTCTAATTTCTGCAACCATTTGAGTAAGAAGTAGTAACAGTTTATTCTAATACTGTGTCTATGCTCTATGTGCTTTTTGGTTACCCCAGCTTCTCTGCCTATTTGATAGTCCTGCAGTTAGTGCTCTAGTCAGACTTCTGGATGCAGTTGATACTTCCATCTTCCTTGTATTTAGTGTAATGGTGTTTGGATGGATGTATGCCCTAGAAGAGCTTGTTTATTAGTGGTTCAGTCACTCTTAGTAGCAGGAAGCTCACATATTAAACAGAAAAGATTTCAGATGAAGTTCAACAAGGCCAAGTGCCGGGTCCTGCACTTTAGCCCCAGCAACCTGCAGCGCTACGGGCTGGGACAGAGTGGCTGGAGAGCAGCCCAGGTGGAAAGGACCCTGGGGGGTGCTGATTGACAGGAAGCTGAACATGAGCCAGCAGTGTGCCCAGGTGGCCAAGAAGGCCAATGGCATCCTGGCCTGCATCAAGAACAGTGTGGCCAGCAGGAGCAGGGAAGTGATCCTTCCCCTGTACTCTGCGTTGGTGAGGCCGCACCTTGAGTATTGTGTTCAGCTCTGGGCCCCTCAGTTCAGGAAGGATATTGAGGTGCTGGAGCGGGTCCAGAGAAGAGCAACCAGGCTGGTGAAGGGACTTGAGCACAAGTCCTATGAGGAAGGCTGAGGCTGGGATTGTTTAGTCTAGAGAAGAGAGGCTGAGGGTGACCTCATCCTCTCTTCAACTACCTGAAGGAAGTTATAGCCAGGTGGGGGTTGGTCTCTTCTCCCGGGCAACCAACAACAGGACAAGGGGACATGGGCTCAAGCTCTGCCAGGGGAAGTTTAGGTTAGATGTTAGGAAGAAATTCTTTACAGAGAGGGTGATCAGGCATTGGAACGTCCTGCCCAGAGAGGTGGTGGATTCACCATCCCTGGAAGTTTTTAAAAAGAGATTGGACATGGCCCTTAGTGCCATGATATAGTAATTAGAGTTGGATCAGGGGTTGGACTTGATGATCTTGGAGGTCTTTTCCAACCCAATCTATTCTATGATTCTATGATTCTATTTGTGTCCAATGCAGTCAACATTGCCAGGTATGTTGGGGTAATTTTATCACTGAAAATGTGATATTGCATGTTGCATTTGAGAGTGCATTTTAAAGTTATTAGTAGCTTCTCTCTGTCAGTTGTAAACTGTACCTGTACTTGCACCTACTTACAGTGAGGTTTGGAAAAGGACTTCTTAAAATTCCCATCAATAGTATACTAGTACTAGCAGATGCCATAATGGGAGCAAATCACAGAGCGCTTTAACCTGTTCTTTATTTCCACTCCAAAAATGCTCCCTTCCTTGTCTAAAACATCAGGAAAGAGAAAAGGGAGGAATGTAAATTCAGTTATTGGAGCCCTTACTAATGATTTGCTTGATCACATAAGAAAGACTTTTGGCTTTACCTCTGAAGGTTTTTGTCCTTGGCAGAAGATCCAGTAAAACATTTTTGACCAAAATAGAAGTGGGAATGAAAGGTGATCATAAAAGTACTTATTCAACAATGTGCTGTTGCTTTGCTTATGATGATAGTGGTTTCCAACAAAGTTTTGTTATCCATTTTGCATGTTCTAGTATTGCTAGGTCTTAAAGTCTTAGTGAAGTAGTACACAGCTAGATACTTACTTTGTGAATCTGTAACTAGAAGGGATATACTGTACATTAGGGCAGTTCATCACTCAGCATTAAAACTGAAGTGTACAATAATGACCAAATACTTCCTTACTTATCTGTAACTGTACCCATGTTGAAACGACTTTCCAAAGGCATAGAACTACACATCTGTATCAGTCTTTGTACTCACTTTCTCTTTGTATTTTCTTCTACCTTGGCTTTGAATTCCTCCATGCTGTTTAGATCCACGATGAGGAAAGAGATGGAATGAAAACTTGGTCCTTACCTACCTAAGAAACAGGTGTTACAATAGTGGATGTCTCGGGCAAATTTTTCTCTGCTCTTTTAATATGGAAAGGATACTACAAAGGTTATTGTTTGCGACTTTTGTTTTTCCTCTTCTTTTACTATTTATGTAGGACTTCAAGCAGTCTATTTTGTATCAACCTGCACACCAACTTTTTATAGGTACATTTGAATACAATGTCCAAATCTTTGAGTACCAGTACTTCTCACTAAAATTAGGGTTAACAAAGTAGCTTATTTGAAATTTTATATTGATAATTAGATAATAAAGGTGTGATTCTTCTTTGTTCTGCTGTTCATTCAGTACTGAATTAGTTCATGCTAAAATTCACTTCTGCAAAAGCAGTGAGATCCTTATAACTTAACATATGAAGTTAGTGAAGTTCTCCCTGATGTGGGTTGGCCTGTCTTAATGTTTCTTAAGTCCTGAAATTTTTATAAGTTAAATTATTAAGTTTCTTACAGAACACAGGTAAGTGATATAACATAATATTTATAATTTAGTTTTAAACTCCTGCAATTAAGTTAATTAGTAACTTATATTCAGTTAAGTTCTTTTCAAAATGTTCTTTGCAGTACTTGATTTTTCTGACAGTGTTTTCTTCAATGCTCTTTGTTCCCACTTTGTATGTAGAGGTCAGAAAACCAAACCTCTTTTAGTTTTGAATATGTCTGACTTAACCAGTAAAACTTATTTTTCCTTCTAGTCTTGATCCAGAGCAAAAGGAAATGTTAATTGAAGTGATAGAAAAGCTTTTGAAGGATAGAAGTACGGTAAGAAACAGTTTTCTATTACACATGCTTATATTTTAAAGGAGTTTACTCCTTAGCGTGTCATTTAGTAGTATGTAATACACATTCCTAACCCTTGCTGATGTGATTTTATATGTTTTCAGGTAGAAATATCATTGTGTATTTATGCATTACAGTATGACTCTAATAGTGACCATCTCCTTGCATCATGAGTCTGTTAATTAATCTGTTTTTCTTAGCATGTTTTTATGTATGCTTCTTTAAACTTTATTTTGAAAATTAAAGTTATATAATTATATAAATCAATGTACAAGTCTTCATGTATAAATTTTATATCCACTTTTTCATTGGGACATCAGCTTGGTAATTTCAATTAGTTTATAATACCGTAAGAATAAATTACTTCAGTATAATGCAAATTGTGCTTATTGACATCCATCTGTCTTGTAGTGTGTACAGTTATTAAAAAATTATACTTGCTGTGCACTTGTTTGTTCTTGCAAATATCTTCACTTCCAGTCTGATAAATGAGAGATATTCTGGCAAAATTTCTGTAAATTTCTGTAAATTTAACACTACTGTTGTATTTTACCTGCCCTGTATAGTTACAAGTTTTCTGCATGAGCTCCTAGATGTCTCACAAAGGTCATACACTTTATTTTCTTTTATTCTGAAAATAAGTTTCCCATGTATAAACTGAAAAGACAATTGAGCAAGGAATCAAAGTCAGATTTCAAATAGAAACCACAGTTGTAAATTAAAACATTCTTTTGTTCATTGTGTGCAGGTTGCTAATTTAATAATTGTAATGCTTTTTGACTGAAGGAAAGTACTGCTAGGGTATCAGATGTTGTGTTACTTCGTCTCTCATTTGCCAAGTGTTTTTGTAACATACGACTGTATCCTCTGTTGTTCTAGCACAGTCAAGGTATGCACGACGTAAGTGTGCTGTTCTCTAAAAAACATCTTGCAACTTCTGTTGAAGGGTTAGTGAAGGAGCGTGTTAGAATTTAATGGCTCAGCAGACTATAAATCAGTTAGTTATGTCTCCTGTCTGCATCTCTGCTTGACCTGTGCTTAGTTGTCAGAGGCGTTTGTGCTTCTGTGAAGTTGTCCCTGCAGTGGTTCTTCTTGTATTTTCTTTTTGTGGCTCAAGCTCTTGGTGTGTATGCAATCTGTGAGTGTGAGATTAAATTGTTTGTACCTATGGAGGGCATAAAGGACTAAAAACTCAACAGGAAAATAAAATCCCCGACTATTTCCTAGTCCTTATTGTATATGGTAAGTGGCAAGTCAACAACTAGTCATTTACACATTTACTTTAACAAAATGTTAGAGGAAAAAAGTATAGAATAGATTTGGGTCTTCTTTTTCCTTGGATTTGGAGTTACTTGTAAGGACATATATGCTCATTGCTTGGTGTGTGCCATAATTTTAGTGCCTCTGTGACGCTGAATATGGACAGTGTCCATTGATAGAGATAGCAGCTGAAGCAGTAGTCAAAATTATGCCATTTTGTTGGCAGATTCAAGAAGCTGAGCATGATGGACTAGGATCATGTCTTCTGGACTTGTGTGGAGACATAACATGGTTAACTGCTGCAACATTTTCCTCCGTCTGATCTCTCTTGGTCTATTCCCTAGGAAGACCTGATTCCAGTCTGGACTGAGACATCTCAGCTTCAGAAGTTTTACTTTTTTGGGAAGTGGTATAAAGAATAATTATTCTGAAAAGAAACCATACAAATCTTTCTTCAAGACTCTGTGAATCAAAACCAAGTATTAATATGTGCTCTTTTGTCACAGACTCCACAGCTTGTGGTGGTCTAAAGTGAATCAGTCCTTAGTAGCTTTGGGAGGAATTCTGTTGCATGGAAAAACTTTACCTTAAGAAGTTATCTTTTGTCACAAACCACTAAATGTTCCCAGAAAGCCCTCACATTTACTAACAGAAAGTGCATAGGGTACAAGTGTTTCATTAACAGGTAACTCCTGTCTGAATGAGCTTATTCATTGCCCCTAATTGGAAAACAGCAGTTTACTCACAGTGGGGAAATCAGAATGCCACTTGTAGCTGGTTTGAGCTTTTAAAATTGAAGGAGATACAGCTGCTTATGGATGGTGGTCCTCAAGTACAGGTTTGTACCAATGTAGCCTATGAAGCCTTAAGTTGGCAACTTTCTTGGCCCTAATGAGGCTGCTCCTGGGAAATTTGTGTTAATTTGATGCACCTTTTTGTATTCTCTCATGGAAGCTGAACTTCATACACTTAACCTAAAGGAAAAACTCCTTCTACATAAATAAAAAGATAAAAGCTCATTGTTTTTGCAACCTCGCTTAAGAAAGTTAAGTCTGGTTTGTTGCCGTAGAAAGGCTAGAAATGGTATTGAACTGTAGAAGAGCAGCTTTTGATCGTAGCCTCGTGAAGTGCCTGTATTTGATTAATGGTATTTCTCATTTTTTTTGCAACTTCTATTGCTTGTTTGACAGTCAAAATGCCTGAAATTCATAGGATGATAATGTAGAACTGGAACAGCAAATGTTTAATTGACCCTAGTCTTTGGATTCCTTCCATTAAAATGCACAGAAGTTGTTCCCTTACATGAACATTAGTTGTCATCTCTTGATAGCTCTAATCTAATATCAACAAATCAGTTTGTTCACCAGAATGAGAGAATCTCAGTGACTTCAGGAATTGTTGGATATTGGTGGTTCTCCACCTTTTTTTTTCACTTGATGGAAATGTTGGATTGTTTTTGGCATTTCTTGTACTTAAGGTCTGATAATCCTCAGACAGGCCATAATGCATATTAACAACTGGATCTAAAAAAATCCACCATATTTTTTTTTTTTATTGTTCTTAGTCGATTTGTTTTATACATGTTTGGAGGGAGAAAGTAATTAGTGGCAATAACAATGTATATAAGTGTTGAATATTGTTCAAGTGATATTTGAGACTGTGTTTTAATGAGAAATAAATTTTTTTCCTCGAAATTTGTTTATTTTCTAAAATTATTTGAAATTTTCCAGCATAAGCTCAATATTAGTGAAGAGATAGAATAGCTAATAAATGTAGATGCTTCTGAATTTCTGTAAACCAGAACATGCTATTGTGTGTTATTAATGCAGTTTTTGTTGCACAGAAATGGCACAATGTGTTTAAATTATTAAGACTCATTTTACATTTGAAATAGCAAGAAACTATCTGTATGAGAATTTTACTACAGTAAAATTAAGCCCTTTTATCAGACAGTATGAGATGTGTTCATTTTTTTTAGGTCTCAATCAGTAGTAAATTTTAATATAAGCTGAGGTAAGCAAAACTTAAAATGAGATGAGATCTAACCTTAACCCAGCACTTCATTAAAATTTCTGGTGAGACGAAAGATCACTCTACTCCTTGAGTGTCTTAACACAAAGATTTAATTAAAAGCCTAGCTCTTAGTTAATCTAAAATGCAAAATTATCAAGTGCAAGCCATTGTTAACATACCTCAGGGGTATGTTAACTGGGAATTAGAATCTATCAACAAGTCTGTGATTTTGTGCCAGTATATTTAAATTTTAAACAGGTAGGATGTTTGTAAGTCTTTTTATTATTGAGACTCCGAACTCATCCTAGTTATGTTTCTACCTTTGCTTTACCTCAGATTTTGATAGGCAGGTACAAGAGCATGAATGCCTGCTCCTTTTTTTTTTTTCTAGTAATTCTACATAATTGAGTAGCAGCTGGATTGATTTTATGTAGAAGGGAAGATAAGACTATGCGTGTATTTTATCCTGAAATGATTTTCTTTGAAAGGAATATGTCTTGTCATGTAGTCATGTGTGAAAGTATAATGGGCTGGTTTAGAGGAAACTAGTTCCCTTTTCTTTTAATTAATTCTGTATTGCTTCACTCTAATCTTGTTTTTTCCATTTGCTTACCAACCCTGATAATCTAACTCTGATCCGTAGGATTTAAGGCAAGATTTGCTTAAGTTTCTTTAAGCGTACTGTGAGGGACTGTATTTAATAGCCTGCGCTGCTCTGATTGTATAAACAACAATAAAAATCAAGTTCATTAGTGATATCTGAGTTCCAGCAGTTAAACATTTAAAAGAAAAATAAAATCCATGTTATTACTGAAAAGAAATCATGTCTGTTATGCAAACCTGTAAAGCAAAAAGAACTTGTGACTTGCATTCCTCCATCCAAATTAAAGTATCCCAAAGTGTATCAAAAACTGCATCTAAAGATAAAAGGCAGAATGTAGACCTGTAGTTAGAATGTAGTTGTATGGATGATGGGTGTATTGAAAATGCCCAAATTTATTTCAGGTTTCCATCTGTAGCTCTGGTCTGATTTTTTGTTTGGCTACATACCTTATAAACAATTTATTATTCTGTTTTGGTGTGATAATCTACTTTATAACAGATACAACTTAGTATTAACTCTGTTTTGGGGGGGTGAAAAGACCTTATGCAAATATGTGAGTATTGAAATTTCTTTTGCAGACTGTATGGTTACCAGATGAAGTGCAGATTCTTTCCAAGTGAGATTCCTTTGATTAAAAAATGATCCTAGAAACTGGTGATGGTTTTGTGATGAAGGTGTTGATCTTTTAATCTAAAGCAGTATATTTGGGGATGATGGTGAAAGAAAGCTTGGCTCTCTTCTTTTCAACAGTAGGCTTCAGTTAATAATGTAGTATTTCAGTTTAGAACCCAAATGTGTAGTGTAAGACAATGTTTTCTTAACTTATTGATTTAATGTTGGTAAACGCTTCACTTTTGTGGAAAAAAATTACTGAGTTTGTGCAGATGTTTTATTGTGATAGATCTATTATCCAGCTATTAGAAGATAAATGACTGATCTTTTCCAGTTTCCTTGCCTCCAGAAAATTGAAATAAGAAGGGGAATATCATTTGGGCTGTATGATTAGGGCAGGTGGGGTGGCCATTAATTTAAGAGAGAAGAATCTTGGCAGCATGGGCCAACTTGCACTGTATTATCAATCAAACCTCGATGCACTTCTTGTGATGACCCAGCACTCTCAGGTTTTTGCAACGTTAATTAGAATTCATGACAAAATAGATGCAAGGAAACGTTTTGTACCCCTCATAATTTTATAGAAAATTTATTGTTATTAGAGGAACCATTTGCTTAGTGTGATTTTTTTCATTACCAGCTTGTCAACTAGCATAGATAATCTGGAGAAAATATGAACTCCATAGATTGGGTGTCACTTTTGTTGATGGTTCATATAGTTTACCTTGGAGCACAGCTAATGGCTGAAGTTCGTAGCAACAGCACAGAAAAATGTGGCATCCAGTGAAAGACAAATGAACCATGTTTATTGCTTTAATATAAAAAATACATAAATGGAAAACAGCATTTGAATTTGATGAGCTCATTGGTAGTTTTGTTGGAGTGATTTATATTTTCTCCTTATACAAAAAGCTACTATTGACACAGTGAGATGGAAATTAACTGACTGTTTTTTAGAAACCGATATTTTTTGGTTTTATATTCTGATTGAATCATTTTGTTTTAATTCTAAATATTTTTATGGAATGTTGAGCATTTAATAAACAAGATTATTAGCTGTTCCACTGATGTTTAGATATATAGTAGGATCAAACTATAGGGGAAAGAGTATCAACTAGAAAATTATCTCTTACTAAGAAGGCATTAAGAAATTTTCTCCGAAAAATCTTCTTGTCACCAGTGCATTTTCAATCTGTCACATTCTTAATTTTTTCCCCCTTTCAAATGAAAAACCTAATTTTAGAAGATGCAATAGTGGGGAGAGAGGAATGATCTTAAATAATGTCATGAATGAATGGCAATTCCTGTATTAACTGGTAGATCTAGTGACTTGCCACAGGAATAAAATGCTTGCTTGTCCAGTGCACCTCTTGCATTTCATAGCATATATTCAATTTGTTATTAATAACTTTTAATATCATTTAATATCTTTGTCACTTTTTACAACTGAGAGCATTCTCATTGTAAACCTGAGTGGGTGACCGATGTGACTTGAAATAAGTAATTATTTAGAATTCTTGTATTTCAGTTTGACTCTTTCTTTGCATTAAATTATTCTGTTTTACTCTCAGTAACTGAGCTTTTAAAAAGCCAGAAATGTTCATAGGATATATTTTCAGTTTAAAATAGGATATATATTTCAGTTTAAATGATCTGAGCTAGTGTTATATGTATTTTATGTCAGCTTCTTTCAAACTAAATCATATCCAAATGAAGGAGAAATACAGCAAAATGTACTGGCTTACTAGCAGTAAAAGGCAAGTGTATCCACTCCACAATTACAGTTGAATATCTGTGTTGTCCTTCACCTATGAATCTAAAAGGGTGTTTTTAAATATTAGGTTGTGACTACCTTGTAGTCATAAACTGATCTGTGTGTCAGTCTCTCTGTGTGGTCCAAAAGTATCATCCCTTTCTTCTAAAGCTTCGGGTTTATCACACTGTCCTCTGCAAGATGGCCTTAACTGCAGTTCAGAATTCTGCATCCTCTTAAAGGGGTTTCCCACCTTTCCAGTCTTCCATGCTCAGCTTCTATGGCCTAATTGAATACCTACTCAGGACTCACAGTGATTTGCCTGGGATTAACCACTGCCTTCTGCTGAGTTTTGAGTCCCCATGTAAGCATCAGCTCACAGCAGTTTTTAATTACGGAATAGCTTACTGCAGCACGTTGTTGTGAAGAAAGTTTAGTACAACAGCACATAAAAAAGAGCTTTTTGTTTTGTGATACAGCAAAAAGTAGCAAATTATTTTAGATGTAAAGTGTATTTAGCTCTATCAAATAATCAAATTTTGCTCCCTGGAATGCGTTGCATACTTGCTGGGACCAGCAGGTACCAGTATGTGGATGAGGCTGGAGACAATAAATGCAACTTCACGTTTATTCTTATTGGTAATTCATAAAATCCCCACAGAGCCTGAGACTGGTTTAGCATAATAGCAAGACTATATTCTGCACTGTTTTCTTTCAATTGTCATGTTGGGCGCATACTAATAAACCACATGTCAGCCAAATACAGGGAGAAAAATGTAACGTATGAATATCATTGTATTTAATATTTCTCAAAAAGTACCATTTCAATAAACTGCACTTCTATTTAATTGCTTACTTTAAGTCACTGGGGAAATTTTAGAGGTTGAAATGCAGATCCCTGGTGCTCAGATAGAATATGACATTAATTTGCTGCCAGAAGGCTATACTGCATGTATGCTAACTGCATACATATCGACTGCTTCATATAAAGTCTCATCATTTTAGTTATTTGACTTAACATGTACTCTGACACAAAGCAAATCTTAATTAAACCAATTAGAAGGGAAAGAATAGTAATTCCAGGCACACAATGATATGCCCTTATAAGGCATGGTCAGCTTTTGAGCTTTTCTCACAGTTTGAGTAACCTACTGACAGAATTTTAACTGGAATTCCAATATGTATTTCCTTCTTTTATTTTAAAAGAAAATACCCTGGCAGAAGGTTTCAGTAATTCCCAAGGTATTAGAATGTTGTTAATCTATTTAATTTTCTCATAAAAGCAAAGCTATTTTACAATCATAGTCAGCATGAGAATCTTTGTGTATAAATAGAGATTTATTTCTTATGGAGGCAAAAAATTTTGTGAGAACATGATAGGGCATAAATGATACATTCCTGCAATTTTGTAACAACATGCAGAAATTCTGTTTGTGTTCTTTGAGGAAATGTATTAATGTATCTCTTTATTGTATTACTGATTTTTGTGCCTTTTTTTTCAGAGTGTATTCATGAAACTAAATATAAAATTTCCTATGACAGTTAATTTGTCCTTATTGAGAGAGAAGTTTGGATTCCAGTAATGCAAGGGAACTTGCCCCAGCTCCTCCTTCTTTTGATCTGACCTTTTGATCAGGCCAGAGAAGAGAATCCCAGTAAATGTTATTGGGCATATTACTGTGTTTTACTTCTTGTTGTTTTGTATTACTTCTGAGTTAATTGCAAGTTCTCTGATAATTTATTTGGAAGCTAAAACTGTAAAAAAAATAAATTTGCCTACTTTGCACTGTCTTCAGGGCTGGGAAGTAAGATTTATGTGTGTAATAGAAACAGTGATTCCTCTGTTCTAATAATCTTACCCCAATTCTATTTTGAGTAAGATACCATTTCTATGGACTTATTTGTTGTTGTTGTTGTTGTTTTGTTTGTTTTTGTTGAATAGAAATAATACAAAGTTGCTGAGAATTGCTAGTATTAATTCTGATTCTCGATTGTGGATGAACTGTAGAGGGAGTACTGACCTTCTGGTTTGTATTTTGTTTTCTAGCTGGTAGCTGGGAGTGTTGTGATGGCATTTGAAGAGGTGTGTCCAGATAGAATAGATCTGATTCACAAGAACTACCGAAAGCTCTGCAACTTGTTGGTTGATGTGGAAGAGTGGGGTCAAGTTGTTATAATCCACATGTTAACTCGATATGCACGTACACAGTTTGTAAGCCCATGGAAGGTAAGCTTGTGACTTTAAAAAATAGCGTTGTGAGCCTACATTCTGAATTATTTCCATTGTTGCATATACTTAGTCTTTTAAGTTGCATTTCTATGGGGACTTTAATAAAAATAGCAATCAAATATGTGAGTCTTAGCTCTCTAAGACTTCACTAACACAGATCATCCACCCTTCTTCAGAGCATGAGAATTCTCCTTCCAAGCTTTAACCTTTTCTGATTTATACAAGGCACAGCCCATGGGCAGCAGAGATTCTCCTTTTTCTGTGTTTCTTTGAGCCACATGGCTCTTTGCTTTTACATGAGTGAGAACAAGAAAGGGTTGCCCTTCTGTTCTGACGCTGGGTGGAACCTACCTACATTTTAGATACGAATACCCAGTATCACAGCATGAAAAAAATGACCTAACTTGTCTAGGCTTTGCTAATGTGGTGAGACACTGTGTGGAGACTTGAATATAAGTATTTGAAATGTGAATTACAAAAAACAATGTTGTATTTTCATTGTAACAATGTGAATATGAGTATACTCTTTAACATTTATAAAAGGAGATACTCAAAATACAAATTCTGTTGCTTCTTACAACAAAAAAATGTGCAGCTCAAGAAATTGATGCTATTGTTTCAATAGGGATTTAACTCTGGATAACAATTTAAATTAAAAGACAGAGTACTTCTGGAAAGAACTGTATAAAATTGCTCCACAGTTCTGGTTGTTTGCGTTTATCACAGGCTTGGGGATATTACTAATGTTAAGTTTTACCATTTAATTTGAAAACCATTCATGTTTAAAGATGTACATTTCAGTGCAGATTATTGTGGTTTTGTAATTAGCATATTAACAATTTTTAAAGGTTTCTTTTTTCAGCTTTGGAATAGGGAATGACACCAACTATCACTGAATTCATTCAAACAGTCTTTTAATACTGTTTGCCTGGGAATCAAGACTGAAATGCAGTGGCATTCTGTGTTAATATATGTATAATTTATTATGTGAAAATAATCGTAAGGAGTTGTATTTGGACAAAGTTAATTTCAACCTGATTTAGTTTACAGTTGTATTCACTTCTTACATAATCAGGGATTATAACAAACAACAAAAATGTTTAAAGTAGAATCATACTTCTGCACTACCAGTTAGATTCTGAAATACTCTTTTTTGTTTCTGATGAAAATTAAATTGTTTACAAGAACACATTTTTCCAGAAAATTACTTAAAATAAGAAAAGTATTTTTAGATAGTGAGAGATTTAAGTTATATGTTTTTCTAATATCCTTGAGGCACAGTGTTTATTACATGTTGCTTATTGGAAGAAGACAACTTTCAGTCTTCCCTCTGACATTTAGAAAGAATCAAAATTGTCAGTCTACTTTACCTAAAGTTACAGTTCCACAATTTGCTTTAGCCAGTTTTAGTCTGTGGCTGGACAAAGGAAGGTTAGAAGAGGAGGATGACCTCCTGTCTTGGACTGAGAGGTTGGAGGTCTTAATGGGATTTGATTTCTTTAAGGCTCTAATGTACTTTTTTTGATGAAACTGAATGTTGTTGCTGTGGCTTGTGCTTTAGGATTGTAAAGGGTTTGTGTGACAACACTGACTGTGTCAACCTAAAATTAGTCATCAGTAGAGTAGTATTAATAACACTTTGTTTCCACTTTTAAAAGCTTCAATGTAAAATTTAGTTTGTCTACCTACTCAGGAATTAAATTAACTGATTTTTTTTTTTTTTTTTTTTTTTGGTGGTGCTAGTTGAAATGCATGCCTTTGTCAATAGGTTCTTAAATGAACTCATCATACAACAGACCATCTTGTGCAGTAGAAGAGATTTTTAATTTGGTTTATTTGCATCATTATGGATCAGTATTTAGGCTGTTTATATGTAAATGTATGATTTGAGGAACAATTAAGTGTTGACAAAGTAGATTGCAGTCATATCAATTGCAGTGCATTTTCCATAATTTTTCTAACTGACATCTTTGATGATAAATAGTGGATGCCAAGTAAAAGCCGATTATACAGTGCACTAGGAATTCATGGCGCTGTCAGGGGGAAGACCGATTGACTTTAAATTTACATATTAATGAGAAGATTTGTTAAGAGGGTGCTTGACTATAGAAAATAACAGCATATTTATAGGGCACGACACTTTATAAATAAGCTGATGCAGGAAAATGAAAATTAAACCCATCAGATTAATAAATTCAAGGCTGCTAAAATGCATATTTGCATTTTTATTCAGTAAAATTTACCTTACTTTTTGAGAAACATATGTTGCTTTTGTTCAAGTTGAACTAGTTCCTAGCAAGTAATGATGTAATGTTTTGAATTGATTTCTTGTGCATTTAGAAATCTAAAAGAAATTTGGAATACTTACCAGTTATGGTGAAAGATCTTTTTTTAAGCGATATGCTTAAAATTGTTGCAAAACTTTAATCAGATTACCCATTAACCAAGAATACTTAGTTTTATATTCCAATTTTTAGCTTCTTTGTAGGGTATAATTTTTAATTCCATTTGTAAATGCTGTGAGAAAGAACATCCTTGGTTTATACTATTTGTCTTAAAATACTTGGAGGATGTTTTTTGAAGTAGTTACATATGAATACAGTATCAGAATAACCTCTTTTTCTGTATGAATTGTATTCAGCTTTAACATGTGTTAACTGGAATGAGAGCATGGCACTCATATTCCAACTACCTACTTGGGACTAGAACCAGCAAAAACAATTTCAAGTTTGTTGGGAAACAGCACACTTCGTAGCAGATAAAATGGTGATGAATTCCAGCATAAGTATTTCACCCTGCTCTTGTTGCAGAAGTTGTTGGGACCGCCAAGTTGTTTGCAAACATCTCCTGAACCATAACAGTTTACAGCTTATTCTAAAATAAAATTGTTTTTGGTTTCAATGAGTATGCTGAGTTGCAGTCTGTCAACTCAGAAACTGATTTGCAGGCTGTTCAGCATCCCTGTTTCTGCAAGATGAGGATCGCAAGAGATAGTGGTTGCTTCAGCTGTCCTGGTGCATAAATTTACCACCAAGCTCATGTCCCATCTGGAAGGGGTGTCTTCTAAAAACAGCTGACTTGGTCAGAAGTTCTGACAGTCTTTATATAGAGCAAAATGGAGCTGGGAGGTGTAGTCTTGCAAAAAAGCAATGACTCTCAGGGCTGCTCAGCTTCATTTCAGACAATTGAACAAACTCTCTTGGTGTTCAATTAAGGTTGGAAAAAATGGTGAATTGATATTGATAATGGGCTTCAGTTATAACAAAGTTGCTTATAAGGACTTAAGAGAAGCTTACGTTTTTAGGATTAATTATAGAAGTATTGCTCAATTTAAAGTGCTCAGAATTTACTCAGAATAACTGATGGGGTGGGAGGGAGGGAAGGAGGAATTCAGCCTGAAGAAAATTATCTGAAAGAATAAGGAATTTTACAAGGAAAATGTGAAGTATTTGAATGTGTACGTACATAAACCCATGAATTGTGAAAAGTGAATTACAGAACGAACAGATTGAAAATATTTATTTTGATTGATAGCTCTGACTAAATGTTGGGGTCCCTTCTGACTTCAGCTCTTCTGTGATCTCTTGTCTTTTGTTAAATGCTTTAAAATGTTTCCTGCTCTTGCAGTGTTTTCTTAGTATCTTTCAAGGAGGAATTCTTAGTGTATTCCATAAAGGTCATGGTTATGTGGGATAGAATTCAGTGTCTAATGGCTACTTAGCTCAGCAGGGTCTAATACTGCTTTAAATTTTTTTTTTTCTTACTGTTCCCCATGTTGGAGTGCACATTGAGTGAGCTGTATTTGTGAATGGTAAAGCTTCAAGCACAGCACAGAGGAAATACTGTCTGTCCTTAACTGTTGTAGAACTTCTTAACAGTGTAATGAGCATCCTGAATCAGTTCTTCTGGTTTACTGCAGGAGAGCTTAATAAAACTTCTAAATCCTCTGCTGAGAGGCTGAGAACAGAATGGAAAGGTGTATTCAGGGTAATAGCTTCCTTTTAACTAGGTTACCCAGACAAAGCAGTAAAAGTGAAACAAGCTGAAGTATTTTAAAAATATTTTGTATATATGTCATTCATTTAATAATGAATCCATTTAATAATGAATCAACCTGAATATACCTTTTGCTTCTTTTTTTCTCCAACTCGCAGTAGAGGATCTAGAAGTTTTATTATGCTCTCCCACAATAAGAAGATGAATAAGGAGACATAGTTACATATTTAAGAAATATTCAGAATAGCATTCAATCTTCTAGGATAAAGTTAATTGTGATATGTTGTGCATTACTGAATTGACATATCATCTACAGTCCGTTGTTGACCTCAATGAAGTTTCTTTGTGGATATACCAGATGATAGTTTCACTGGTTATTTTATTTTATTTTGGTTTGGTTTGTTTTATCTTTTTTATCCACTGCCCTAAAAGATTGTGAGACCAGAGAATTTTCTTTCCCAGAGATATAAAGCAGTCATCTCACCTTCAACTTGCACTAAGCTGTCCTCTTCAGACACAAGGAAACCACATACATCAGTAGATTTACTTGACCCTGATTGGGCTGATACAAGCAAAAGATTAAATTTAGGAAAGCTAGTTTACAGTGAAGTTATGTGTTATGCTACTTATTTCTTCCTTTTTTAATGCACCTATTAGAATCCTCAGTCTGAATCAGGGCAGTATGGATTCAGTTACTGCTCCCTTTTTGTTATAGTGCAGGACTCCCTGGCCAGGTTCTTTTAGATATACATGAAGTGGGGTTAACGTTTAATATCAGATGCACTTATTTGAAGATATTTAATGAAACATTTGGGTCATTAAAATGGACTGTCTAGCTATTTTACTGTCACAGAAGTTTTGTTTCTCCCTATAGTTAATTATAGGTTTTTATTTTTCCTAATAAGATGAGAATACCATAACACATAGATTTATAACAAAAAATTACCTCAAGTTGGTTGTGGAAAGTTTATTTCTTGTAACTCTAAACTAAACTTTATGGTCATTATGAATATAATCTAAGAATATTTTCATGATCACTGTATAATAACCTCTTCTGTCACTGAAAGGGACCATTATTGGTTTTCTACTGTTCCTTCATCTTCCCCATCTCTTCCCTTATGTTAGGGATAGTGTTTGAAAGGAAGTCTGGATAAAGGAATTAATCCAGCAGAAGAAAAACTGAAGAGAGGGTTGAATTTCAGGCACATTAATTTCCTGATTTGCTTTGCTTTGTGGCTTCTAGACACTAACTGCTGGCATAAGAGAAGTACAGTCTGTAAATAAAAATGCTATGTATCTTTGCAGCAAAGTATATTGCTGTGGTTTCTGTTACTGCCATGACAGACTCGCAATGGAATAGCAGCAGTGAGTAGAATCTGTGTAGGCAAGTTCTTTAGGACAGCTGTATCTACTCAAACTAAGAAAGCAACCCCTGACTTTCCTGCAGATTTGACCAGCAGTTTCCACATAGTCCATCCAGTGCTGTAGTCTTGCCTTCTTGACTCTGGATAAGGTTCTTTTTTATTATTTATATATAGATTAAGAGGTATTCTAACCATTTGTTACAAATAGGTTAAAATTGTTTTTATCTCTGTCTAAATCATTGACTTACAGAGATGAAAATTAATTGGAAGTAAATGGAACTATTTTTATAGAAATCTAAATATTAACTGTCTAACTGCTAGTCATTTTTAATTTAAATATCAGACGTTGCAGATCCCTGTGAACCACCAAAGTTTCTGGCTTTAATTTTGGCCATTTGAATGCTACTTACTCATAGAAAACTCTGTAAGCAATATGAAATGAATACTGTGTTAGATTACTTTGAGTCCTTCCTGGATGCCAAAGTATTTGTGAATTCTGTTCTGGGCATCTTTCTTTGTGGTATTACTCTCTGTCTAGTAACTTGTGTGGTCTTTTCATTGTCGTAACAGGATTTTCTCTGGATATTTAGAAGAGTTGCAAAATAAGCTTCCTTAGCTGCTTTACAAAAGTAAATCTTTATTAATTTTTCCACTGTTTGACAAACACCTGTAAGTGGTCAGACGTCTGCTCTGAGAAAGGTTTAGGTTCCTGAATCTGATTCTGTACACTTCTGTTTGTAATATCAGGTAGAATTCTTGATTAGTTATGGCAGATCTCTAAAGGACCATGGGGAAGAGTAAATATAAAAAAATTCAAATTACTTGGATCAGTCATCTCTTCGTCAGTGTAAACATGAGTTTGTTCCAGTTCATGGTTAGAAAAGTGCTAGACAAGAAGACTGGGGTAACTTAGTCCTGAATTGTAGCAACGTGTCTTTATGATAAAAGGATGATAAGAGAATAAGTATACCACCAGTTGTTAGTGTGAAAATACCACTTGAAATTGAATAAGGGATGTTTTAAGATGCTTTCAGCTCCTTTGTCTACTTAGGCATTAGAATGAAAGAGAAAAAATCTGTAAAGAAGAATTTAATGTCCATCGATGATGTTTAGATGAGCAGGGCACACCTGTCAGGTAAGGATAGCAAATTTCCACCTTCTAGACTTCCAACTACAGATACAGTTAGCATTCTTCAAAAATTTAGATAATTTTGTGTTTTGAAAACTTGAGTCTCCCATCTAACATCTAGAGCTAGGACTGTAGTCCCAATATGATTTAAATATTGGATAAACATTTAGGTAGTTGTAAACAATCCTAAAGCTACATGAAAATGAAAAATAAAAATATGAGTCTGTTTGCATATATGGGAAATATTGTCTTGGTATTTACTTATTAAAAGTGTCCACTTTTTTCCCAGAGAGAAGGAAGTGAATTGCTTTAAGGAGTGAGTATACATGGTTTGTTGTAACTAGAGCATATAGTCGAAACACTACAAAAGCAGGAGCACTGTGAACAATTGCAGTTCTGTACAGGCTGAAGATCTGTGAGGTCCGTGTTCCTCCATACCTTGTCTATAATTCTTGAGGGGTGGTAACTGATCCTAGAGCATGTAGTACCCTTCTCTTGGTTGCAGTAACTAACAACTGGTTTTCTTCATGGTTCATTTGTTGTGCGACCCTGTGGAAGAATACTCTTGCTTGGCAGTTGGTTCATATGTGCTTATAGTCTTGATCTCTTATACTACCTCTTCAGATACTTAAACTGATGTTAAACCTTAACCATCTTAAAAAACTGAAAAACAGCTCAAGCACTTAGCCAAACATCTGAATAAAAGTTCCAAATTCACTTTAATTTTTGGACTTGAGAGAAATAAATTGTAAACTTTTAGCAAGAAGCAAATGGTATATTTTTCCTTTAATTAATCCCTTCACCTTTACTCCTTCTCAATTTTATTTTGCAATATTTAATTTATCCCTTCATGTTCTTCCTTGTACTTGCTTCCTCTCTTCTTACGCTCTATATGTTTTTTCTCTTCTTTGCTTTGCATCTCTGTTTGCACTGTCATTATCGTACCTTTTCCACACACTATTGAAAGGAAGGATTTTTTTTTTTTTTGTAAGAAAGTTATTTTATGCCTCAGTTCCATTTTGAAGAGAATTAAACTGTTTTTAATAAATGAAAGTGATCTAAAAATCATAATGGATTGTTTTAATTCTAGTTGCAAGTGTCACAAGACTTTGTTACAACAGTAATTGGGCTTTTGGGGTTGATGCAGAAAGATGTTCATTATTGCAGCATATTTAAGTCTTAGACCCTATTTTTAGACACCAGTCCACGACTTTAATTGCTGCTTCTTAGAGGAATGAGAACGAACACTTCTTCAGTTTTCACGTTAGTTTGCTATGAAGTTACTTAGCACAGATGTTACTGTAATTGTGATATATTGGGAAAAATTTATTGTTCAGTGGACCTCAAACCCATACTTCCACCTGCACAATGCTTGTCTCAAAGCTGTAGTATAAAACTTTATGAATATTGTCTTTCTGAAGAATGTTTTGTGTTTGTTGTTTTTGTGTTGGTTTTTGTTTGTTTGTTGTTTTTTACTTTTTCACTAATTCTTTTATTTCATTACCTTTTTGAGTTTATATTTAAAAACTATGTGATTGGCTAAGTGAGTTTTTAAAAGCCACTCTAAGGCTGGATTGAAGAGTTGGAGGAGTGTCTCATGTAATAAATGAGTTTGCGTATTCATACTGTATGGGGAAATGGTGGGGCTTTTTTTAGAATGAAATAAACATGTACGTCTGCACTGGAACTGAACAGGGTATTGTATAGATGAGAGTATTATTAGTAAACTACAAATGAAATTTGATTCATATTTTATATATACTAGAAGTTAAGCTAAGTACTATGTGAGTGCAAGTGCCTTAATGTTAAATTTCACCTGCCACAGTTGAATTCTCTTGAATTGGTAGGTGTCTTAGTTCCTTTGGAATTTCCTCTTGGAAATTGATAGGTGTCTTGAATTGCTAGCTTGAGTAGGTGTTCCCTTTGTGTAGCTTAGGTATCAAAGATTTTTAGCAATTACTGATTTGTTCTGATAGATCAAAGACGAGTCCATTTTGGTGTTCTGAAACCCATCTGTGAAGCATGTGGAAGGATTTAGGCATGTTCTCACACAATATGGAAATTTCAGCTCTATCTCGGATATTAATGCTTTAAGTAGGAAACTGTTGTATACATTATGTACTGTTTTCCTTCTTTAAGGATACTGTTCCTGATACAGCAAATGATTACTGATCTTGGTGGGCTAAGGTGGTTTTGGTATTGTAGTCCAATTTGCTGACTAGTGAATAATCCCAAAACTCTTCTTACCTTCAAAACCTATCTTATCCAAACTCTTTGAGAACGGTTCTTAGAAATATTATAGAGGGCTCTGGAAGACAGCTAAAATCTTACCTACTAAATAATTTACTAAAGGCATAAAAAAACCCCTGTGTGTGTATTTCCTTATGAATCTGGGAAAAGAAACTGAAGATCTATAACTTCAGTTCTACCTAACCTAGGAATACAAATATTTGAATCAGTTTTTCAATACAAGATGGAGTTAAGGCTGGTAAAGTAGGCAAATATATTGAGATCATGCTTTGGATGTCGTTGGAGGTTTACTTAAACTCAGTTTGTGGGTGAGTGAAGCTCTGTTTGGAGGTAATTCACATATTATGTGAATGCTTTCCTAAATAGAAGTAACATTCCCAGCTTTTATGCAATATTAAATATAACGTCAAGCAAAATCTCAGTTAAGTGTTAGCTCATTTACCTAGGGACTTTAAAAACACACTAATGGGATTTGCTAGCTGTCAATTTCTTCATTTAAACTGTTAATACTTTATGATGTCCCTAAACTGTATGTCTGGAATAATCTAAGAAAGAATTAATGCATGTTCTTTCACACTAAAATACTCCTCTGCTGTGAATAAATCGTAGTAGGTGGGGAATGCACAGAGTCGATTTGCAGTTCCTAGCCTCGAATGCTAGTGGTCTCAGTTTTTAATCACTTTATTCTCCCAGGGTTCTGAACTTTTTAGTCATTTGCAATTTAGAAAAGCTATTAACTGCACAATTAAATCATGTGCTATTACAAACTGTTAAGTGTATTTAATGCAGTTTAACTAATGACTGCCACTATCCTGTTCTTCTCCCCTTACCCTCCTAGTGCTTTAGAAAATCCTATAGTTCCAGTGATCCTATGACCCCAATTTACTGATCCTGGTGAAAACAAAACATGCTTTTGAAAAACAAACCAAGCAACAAGCTTCTGTTGGACTGATTAGTTGTAAATCAACTCTGAAACTGCATCTAACAGGATTGAAAGCAAGGGAAGATTTGAATCTACTCCCAGACTCTCATGCTGTCTCCCTCTTGTCAGAAAGGATCAGATTACTGGATTTTTTTCTGATAAAGTTGCTGATGTGTACTGGTTGTCGTCAGTTTGAGCTCTAATTAGAACCTGTGAAAGTAAAATATGATTGTCACCAATATCTAGTATTTCTTCAAGGTTGTGTGAAGAAGCATCTTCCACAGTTTAGTGTAAGTAAACCATAGATACTGAAGATTGGAGCGTAAGTGTATAGGAAATTATCTGTAGAAGCTGTCAGTTCTGGATTCAACAATACTAGTTAAAGCTGGAAGACTTTTATCTCCCAAATGTTAGCATCTTATTTTCAGTGCTACTCTGGTAGTAAAAATATTAGTGTTATCAGTGGTTATTTTATACCCCACTCATATGTTATCCATTATACCCAATCATACTTTTTTTTCCTGATTGAAGTTAAGGAGCATGCTGTTCTGGTTGCTATTCTTCTGAATACCCCTAGCACAATTGCTGAGCATGGAGGTCCTTTCTTTGATCTCTGCACAAGGTTTTCCCCTTTTGTTAGAATATGTGGAGGCTTTGGTTGGGCCCAGAGAGTGGTGGTGAATGGAGTTACATCCAGTTGGAAGCTGGTCACCAGTGGTGTTTCCCAGGGCTCAGCATTGGAGCCTGTCCTGTTTTGTATCTTCATTGATGATCTGGACAAGGGGATCAAGTGCAGTCTCAGTCAGTTTTCAGGTGACACCAACTTGGGTCGTCCTGTTGATCTGCTGAAGGGTAGGAAGGTTCTGCAGAGGGATCTGGATGGGCTGGAATAGTCTGAAGTCAGTGGTATGGGGTTCAACAAGGCCAAGTGCTGGGTCCTGCCCTTGGGTCACAACAACACCAGGCAGTGCTACAAGCTAGAGGACTGGCTAGCAAACTGCCTAGAGGAAAACAACCCAGAGGTGCTATTTGACAGTGGCTGAACATGAGCCAGCAGTGTGCCCAGGTGGCCAAGAAGGCCAATGGCATCCTGGCCCGTATCAGAAATAGTGCGGCAAGCAGGAGCAGGGAAGTGATTGTCCCTCTGTGCTCACCACTGATGATGCCACACCTTGAATCCTGTGTTCAGCTCTGAGCCTCTCAATTCAAGAAAGACACTGAGGTGCTGGAGTGTGTCCAGAGAAGGGCAGCAGAGCTGGTGAAAGGTCTAGAGAGTAAGTCCTGTGAGGAGTGGCTGAGGGAGCTGGGATTGTTTAAGCCTGGAAAAAGAGGCTTGGAGACACCTTGTTGCTCTCTACAACTGCCTGAAAGGAGATGTATCCAGATGAGGGTTGAGTGACGTGACAAGAAGAAATGGCCTCAAGTTGCACCAAGGGAGATTTAGATTGGATATTGGGGAAAATTTCTTCGCTGAGGGTTGTCAAGCACTGGAATAGGCTACCCGGGGAAGTGGTGAGTCAGAATCCCTGGAGGTATTTAAAGGACTTGTAGACTGGGCACTTAAGGACATGGTATAGTGCTGGACTTGGCAGTACTGGGTTAATGGTTGGACTCCATGATCTGAGGGGTCTATGCTTCTAAATGTGCAATTGTCTCACTTTGACATAGTCTGTAGTTCAGCTTGAGGCTTTAGGGGTTGTGAATGGTTGAATGTTTTCACTTTGCCTGGTAACTGCTCTCCATGTGTGGGATGATTAATAGAATTTGAAACAATAATTCTGGTACACCAAGAAGCCTGCAGGTTTTTATTTTGCAGTCTTCTGGCTCATACATAATCCTTTGCTTTCCCTTCCGTGGTAATGTGCAAATCTTGCCATATTTCATATCCTTGTTGTCTTAGTAGGCCCCTACAAATTCTAAGTAGGACTTCATCAATTTGATTTTGATGAATTTCAGTTCATTAAACTTATTTCCCTGTGTATCATCATCATCTTTTTTCTGGAACAATTATTTCCTACCAGATCTTAACAGATCAAAGAGGAATATTATGAATTTGCAATGAAATATGTGACTACAAGACAAGAGCACATTAATACTTCTTCTGTAGGGTTATGAAGCAGGTGTTTCAATATAAAGACTTTAATCAGATTTAAATTAAAAGTGGTTTTATGAGAGGCATACATTGCATTATAATTAGTTGGAACTGGGCTCCAAGTATGTCTAACAAACAACTCTTAAAAAAACCCATTAGAAATGTGAGAGTTCAGGCTCTTTCTGTGCAACAGTTATTAATGAGTTAAATACAGTTTCAAACTCTGTATTCCTGTTGAGTTCAGTATTCTGCAGTTCAGTTCATGACGTGCATGTCTGTTAGCAGTCAAGGCGGGGATGCTGAAGACTGAATCAACGAGGATTGCATTATCCTCCCTGTGTTAGAGGAAGCTTCTTCAGTGCAGGGTTGTGAGTCACCGCGATTAAGAAGTTTGTTTTCAAGTTGCCTGTTCTGTAGGCAAGAGAGGAATTCGGTTACCACTTTTCTTGATTTAGCATCCTGAATTTTTAGTTTAGATGTGTGACTGCCACAAAGGTTTGTGGGAAGAGAAGTAAGGAAATTAAAATGCTTCAGTTGCTACTGCAGAAGAAAAAGAGTTTGCTATGGATTCTGTAAAACACTGAGAGCACTGGCATCAAGTACTAAAACTTCACATATCTTCCCATTTTTTTTATTTTCAGTGTCCTTTGAAATCGTAATAAAAACTTCAAATTTACTACCTTAATACATTGTCACTTCTTCCCTCCCTCCCCCTTGTCCTTTCACCTCTACTGAAGACACTTTTGTGGATTCTTTTACTACAACTGAGTTTTGACCAAGGCATGCAGCAAAGGTTTGAAGTTACCCTTGCATGGTTTTCTGAAGACCTGTGTATGTCGGAGGATGCCGCAAGGCCGTGCAGCCTGGCAGCATGGAAAAGAATGTAAATAAGAGGTGAACATCCAATCATATGTGAAGGCTAGTGGTAAATTATGGATAACAGAGCTAAGAATAGTTTTAGTATGTAAGATTCTACAGGAGTGTGTGAGTGCAGTGGAGTGAGAACAGGATGTAATACACGAGATGAAGGAAATAAAAGCTGAATTTAGACCATCATCGTAAGATGCCCAGTTTTATTAATTTGGTCGTCCTCTTATTTAATACAACAACTTGTGTATTTTAATTTCTACTTATTTTTCCATTCACTTTTGATCACTTTGCTACTACCATCTATTATTAAAAAGATACATTTGTCTGTAAAGTAATTATATCTTTTAAAAAACCAGCATTTCGGTATATGGATTAAGTAATTCAGTTTAAACTGTTGTTTAGGGTTGAATATTCTTTAGATAGTTGGACAGAGGTTTCAAAGACAGGCAAGCAGACCTATTGGTAGAGTTGATACTTGGTACCAACAAGCCCGTTGTGACATGAATCGCTCCAGCTACCCAGTTATGTTCTTTGTTGCAATTAGATGTTTTGGTGACAAATTGAGATGGAAGAATTTAGGAGTGCAGACATACAAGTTGGGGAAGTCAGTAGCTTATTTCTTAAGACAAGTTTTTTAATACAGAGTACTCTCAATACTGGTAATCCAAAACACAGCTTCTGAGATCTGACGGTCTGTTTCCATCTTAGTTTTCTTTAAGTTTATGGCCTTTAAATGCAAATTAAATTTAAGCATAATGAAACACTTTAACTGTATTCTTTATCCCTTTCTGTATCAACATCAGAAATTGTAAGATTTGTTGTAATTCACCATGTTTGTGTAAAGTGTGTTCCTTTATATTCTTTTATTTAATTCTGTGGAGTAAATGAAAGGCCCAATTTACTAATATCTCACATTTAATGAATTCGTTCAAGGTGGCATATTGTTTTTTTAAGTGACGTTATGCAGATAATTCATAACTTTATTTAAACAGCTGAAGGATTCGGACTTCATCAGAGAAGACCAGACTCAGAACTCATAACCTTTTACCCACCTAATTTCTTTAAAAACAAAAGTACAAACCAAAACGAACAAACAAAACAAAACAAAAAACCAAACAACCAACCAACCAAAACCCAAAAACCCAACAACAACAACAAAACCCAAAAAAACCCCAACAAACCAAAAAAAACACACCTGTCCCTTTTTTCAGATTTGCTATTTCCACAGATAATTTATATATAACTAGAGCAGGAAGAATGCACAAATTTGCATTAAGTTTTAAAAAAAAGAGGGAATTGTAAGAAACTGACCGTTTTCAGAAGTGTTACTTTCAGATCATAGGCTTTAAGTCCAAAAAGTACCGATATACATACCTTAAATAGTTTATAGAATAATAATAAAAGTATTTCATTTGCAGTTCGTCTTATTTCTAAAGAGATTTTGTATATGTTGTTAATCTCTTTTCCTGTCAGTGCATCTACTGCTTTGAACAAAAAGACAATAGCTAATTTCAAAAAAACTATATAAGTCTTGCATGCAGTTGTGATGTTGTATGTGTGAATAAATTAGTGAATAAAACAAGTTGATTCAAATATTCTCTGTATGCCTTTGTCATTTTGTCTTTTGGTAGGCTGATGAGGGGGTGGATGAATATAATGAAAATAATTTTTATGAATCTGATGAAGAACAGAAGGAGAAGGATCAGAAATTGAAAACCACCTATACCATGGACCCAGATCACAGACTGCTGTTACGGAATACAAAGCCCTTGCTTCAAAGCCGAAATGCTGCTGTATGACAAATTGCTTTTTCGTTAAAATGTTAAACTACTAAATATCTATGTTTTTAGAAAATTTAGAAGATTGAAAAGTAAAATCTCCATCTCTTTACAAGTGTGAAGTTACTCTTCAGTAACCTTAGGAGAAGTATGATGGAGCTGTTTCAAATTTAACTTAGCTTGTAAACAAACATGTGCACTGGTTGTAATACGTGCTCCAAATAATATAGACAAACAAAGTATTAGCAAAAAATGTGGGAACACTTGAATCCAACTTAAATAACACGTGATGACTTTATCATAGCTAGCTTTTAATGCTAAAGCCTTCAGCAACCAGGATGGCACAAACTGTTTTAGTGGTATAGATCTACAAAGAAAATTGTAGTTGTTATTGATTCATTAATTTGTTCTTTTAAGTCTCGCATTTTAAAAGTGGACAATATGCACCTTGAATTATTTTGTCAGTCCAAGCCAGATTCATAGTGGTCTTGCCTTGGCAGGGTTGGAGGATAGATACAACATCATGACTGTAGTATGCTCTATATTATTTCCATGAAATTTTAAAATACAGGTAAATTTTTAGAAAGAGAAAAGGCTATGCTGATGGTGAATCATTGTGATGTTAATCAGATCACAGAATGTTATTTCTAACCTCAGCTTGTTCTGTTAATCAAGACTAGATGTCTTCAGGGAAAAGTCTTTGGGTGGTAATGAGTATTCATATCACTGCAAAAACAGTTACTGCACCGTGATTAAGTCACCTTGCAACTAATCCTGATAAGATAAGCAGATTAGGTTTTAGTTCTCCATTGGAAAATACTTCTAGATTCCAGCTAATGTCTTACTCTTTTCAAAATCACTTACAATCTGTGAGCAGACCTTGGAAAAAAATTGATTAAATTTTTACAACTTTTTGCTAGAAATTGCTGTTTGATGTCTATGATATTTCCTAATTTCACACAAAGAACAAGTATTTTGATATGTTTACCATCATACTTCACTGAGAACAGATTCGGTTGCTTTTTCCTCACATTCCATAAATAATTTTCTTAATATTTCTGTTAAATATAGTATTGATTCTCATTTAGGATCTTTAACTTCTGATATTAGATTTAGATATTTAGGTGCACATTGACAAGTGAAATCATGCTTCTTTGAATTGCTTTGAATTGTTACACAGATATTCATAACATTCTAAGAATTTACTTGCAATTAAATTAATTGCTTTCTCTGTGACCTTATATTTTTCTCTGTAATAAAAGATACCTGTAGTATATTGCTAAAAATATTTCAGTTATTTCCTGTTTTCAGATTTTTTAATCACTTTTTATTGTTTAATAATAATTTTTGTTTCATTAACACTAAGATTTTAGATACCGAGTGAAGTGTCATCGTGATAGCTTTACTTGGAATCTCCTTTCTATGATTTGTTTGGAACAGAGAGCTATCATGAGAGTTTTGTAGGAAAGGTTGTGACATGACATACTCATTATCATAGAGGTCATATTTTGCCTTTAACTTATGAGAAAACTTGAAAGAAAAAAATAGTATGAAAATTAAAAAATAAAAGTGCATTTCACAGCAATTTCCCGTCTTGGCTCATAGGCACAATAAGCTACTCTGTCTTCTGCTTTTCACTAGCCAGGATATTGGTATACAACTCTGTAGTTTTTACTAGTTTTGGATTTTATACTTTAAAAGTTGCCAGTAAAGGTAACTGTTGTTTTATAAATTACATAATAGCATAACTGAGTGCAATATTTTAAGTGGAATTTTGAACTTGTATTCATGAAGTCAAAGCACAACATAAGCAGAATTTTAAAGAAGTATTTCTTCATTAATTTGTGCAGCTGATGTTAGCAATGCTGACTTGTTAGGGATGATATTGGTATGTTTACAATTTGAATTATGTACTTTTTTCCCTCTCATTGTGCCTCTTCCTATGACCTTCTATTTACTATAGCGTACAATAAATACAGGGAGGAAGTGAAGGTACTTAATTAGTAAAAATATATTAATTCTGTGTTCTTCCTCAGTTTGCTTTGTTGATTTTGAAGACTGCAGGTAGGCACTTTGCTTTCTGAAAAAGAGTGAGTTGGTAGTTCTGCAGGTCTGAAGCACGTATGATAGATATGTATGAACAATTTAAAGTTAACGTGTTGTTCTGAATGTTCTCCTTTTAGGTGGTAATGGCAGTTGCACAACTTTACTGGCATTTGGCACCAAAATCAGAAGCTGGTATTGTTTCTAAGTCATTGGTGCGTTTACTCCATAGTAATAGGTAGGTCAAGTCCATACTTAACATCTCTAATTTTTTGTGAGAGCTTTTGTGTGTACTTGTTTAACCATAGTTGTAAGAATGCAACTGTTTCACTATTGTTTTCATTTTAAAATTGTCCTACAATACTCATTTTTACTCAGAAAATTAGGATCATTAAAAGTAACTCCATCATTTTCGTTACCATATCCAGGGATCCTCAGTATTGTATTTCATTTCTGTGACTTTCATTCTGACAAGAATCATGGCTGCTTTGTTAGTACTGAAATAGAGGCACTAGCAATTGGTTTGCTTAGGGTCTTGATTTTTTTTTTTAATTATTGGAATCTATTGGAAATTTACTTCCATTGAGTTCCATACTGTCTTGCTAGGTACTAAAGAAGTCTCCTGGTGTATAAATTCTTTTCCTGCACTTTAACACAAATCACAAAATAGATCAGTTTAGAAGGGACCACTAGAGATTATCTGGTCCAATCCCCTTGCTCAAGCAGAGTCACCTGGAACACAGTACTCAAGACTGTGTCCAGTCAGCTTTTGCATATCTCTGGGAAAGGAGACAACACATTTATTAAAAGTACCATTTGATCCTACTTAATCTCCTTTGTTTCCTTAATCCCTGGACTGTTTTTAAAGAAAAAAATTATATTTAATTCAGGACACTTAATTTCGACTTCCTCATCTTCAATATTACATTATCTACTTTTGTATGAAGGGTCTTGCCAGCCCATTTCATAAGATTGCTCATGCTGTTTTTTCATTTGTGTTTCCTAGTTTTGGCATGGTATGCCAATATTTGCTGCATAGAAGTGTGGAGTTTTTTCCCTACTCAGTTTTTTTTAGATTTTGAAATTTCATGTATATATGAGACACTATTAAGATGTTTTCAGAATTACTTTCTAACTATACCTGGTAACTTTGTTTAGAACTTCGCTGTGAAAGTAATTTACATTTTAAATTCATTGTTTGTGTTAAACAGACACCAAGGTTTTTTAAAAAGTCACTTCTATTGTGCCTGATAAGATTACTCGGATGTACTTTAAAGTTTGTAAGCTCTGTCATCATAGAACTCTTTCTCTGTAAACCTTTGCAGCTTACTCATGGCTAATATCTTTATCGTTTAAAAATTAGTAAAGAAGTAAAATTGTGTTATGTATTCATACTTTTATTTCAGGTAAGAATGAATCACTATTATTTTAGTGTTTTGTTTTATAGTTCTGTTATGCTTCCCATTCTGTGTGTACAAAGATAAGTAAAATGGCTAAAGCAATTTGATATATGTACAGATAACATATAGAGTTAAACTCATACTCACAATTAATATACTCATTTATACTCAAATTTCATTAAAAGAGAAGTCACTTCTTTCCTGTACCTCAACTAGTGCCTAAAACGTCACCAGTCTTCTGATTTTCCTCTGTTGAATGGCTTGTCTGTTCTCTGTTACCATTCTGGATGAAACACTTCTGTTGTTAGAGCCACTTTGAAATAAGCTTTTGCTGTTTGCCCTTGAAGTTATGTGCCTATGGCCTTTAAATTAACGTCAACTAAACTATAATCTAGTTAGGGTGAGAGTACCTGAAAGAGCATTTCATAGCAATTCCCAGTCTTGGTTCATCATGTGCAACTGATTATTTCCATGTACCTATATAAGAATTACATAAAAATAGGTTTAAGATATTAAGTATGTCTCTATTATTAGTTTTCTTTGTAAGCAACGGCTGTAATTACCTTAGAGCTATTAGACAGTTTTGAGTAAGAGGAGATAATGGGTATGATGATTTCTCTATTAGGATGTACTTGCAGCATGCAAGGTTTGAGCACTCATGGTTCAGAAAAATTGTATGTAAATCATTGTTTAGTTTTTAAGCAATTGGTGGCACAAACTCTGCAGTTTAAAAGCTTTAGACTGGTACTCAGATTTCTTTTTGCTCGCTCCTGCTGAGGCTTTTGAACTAATGCATGAGTTGTGGGAATGCCCTCCAATCATGTTTAAAATTTTTGTGTTTAGAATGTTACATAAATCTATTGTCTGTATCTTAGGAAGACTATTATGTAAAAGTACTGCTTTTTGATAGATGTGTACACCTGCCAGTGTATACCCTGCCCTTTTTTGAGAATTTTTAGAAAAATTATTTAAGACCAGAAAAGTCACAGCAATTCTTGCTCATTGTGCAACGATTAACTGTTCTTGTAATTAATATAGTCATTTCAACACTGCAGATGAGGGTGGTATGTTTTTGTTCTCCAGCTGTATCATCCTGAAATATTTGTTCCAAGAGGGTCATTGGAATGTAAGGTTTTTGTAAGTGATTTTCATGTTATTAAGATGATTAATAGATTTCTGTTTTAAATAAATACCCAAGGTCCAGAAGAGGCACACCACTGATGTCAGTGAATATTTTTGCATACTGGCATTTTAAGAAATGAGAACCCGGTTTCATACATCTTCTTGTGAAGAAGATGATGAACTTCTAGCAGTTGTTTTCAATGTTTGTGCCAAAACAAATGTATAATTGACTTGATATTCAAATAGAATTGGACTTTCTTTGCCATGTTGCATTCTTCTATGTACCTTTAATTTTACACAATGACTCTTATTTTTCTTTTCACATTCTAGGGAGGTGCAGTATATTGTTCTGCAAAATATTGCCACTATGTCAATTCAGAGAAAGGTATACCCTATTTAGAATTTTCTAAATCATTTTTTATATGAAACTACAGAGAGAGCTACATAAATATGTTCTGATTTTCAGGGTATGTTTGAACCTTTTCTGAAGAGTTTCTATGTTAGATCAACTGATCCAACTATGATCAAAACACTGAAGGTGAGTTTAAAAACAAATTCTTCTATATAGTGCTGGACTAATTAGTTTTCAACAGAAAGGTACAATTCTTTTCACTGATAGGACACATCATTCTTTGTGGTTTCTTTTCTTCACTAGGAAATGTAGAGTTGTGACTCTTAGTTAACTAAGTCCACAATTGTCCTTTGGGCTTGTCAGGCTGTCTGAAAGTTCTCTTGTTACTGTATTGCTGGTGGCAGATGAGCTGTGTTTTCCACTACAGCATTTAGGACTTCTCAGTGATAGAGAGCACTACAGTTTTTATCCAACCAACCATTCTAACATTGTGGAGTTTGACTGTTTTCATGTGAGGAAGAGACTCTTTAATACCGTTAGCTTAAAAAGAGTTCGAGTCTGTTCCTCTGTACAAAATGGGGCAGTGTTAGAGTTCCAAACTCCCTTTGAAGTCAGCATCTGACATGAGAAGTACTTTAGGCTTTCCTCAAGGTCACATCTCAGTGCATGTTTTTTGGCTGTTGTCTTCTTTTTTTCTCTATTCTTATTCTTTAACAAATGTGAAATCCTTGACAAAACAATAGCTAAAAAATTATCTACTATTATGTGCCTTTTCTCATTTTCCTTTAGGTTGTTGTAAGCACTTGTGTTTAGGAGTGGAAGGTACAGTTTTCTGAAAAAAACATTATTTTTTCCTATCTTCATTTTACATGCATATTGTACCCTCATTATACATTCAAGAGTGGTGATGTCCAAGATGGCCATGCCAAACCCATTATATTTTTTTATGTCTAAATAAATTTGAGGCAAAAAGATATTCTCCACATTTAATGATTATGATAACTGTCAGGAATACTGTCAGGAATGCCTTACTGTTATGCAAGAAAAGTCAGTCCCAATATAATTGAAGTTAATACTTTTAAATTCCCATATTAATTGATAATACGGTGTGGAAGGGGTGGAGAAGTAAAGATTGGGTGTTTTTCTTTCATTGTCTCATTTGTTTCTTGGTGGCTGAAAAATTTAGGACATCATGAACTGTTATGTACGTAAGGAAATCTTGTGGATTTGTCTATCTCCTACCTTTGTAGTTCCAGCATATCAGCTATAAGACAGAATGATGAGACCCATGGCAGTATTTAAAATGTGGGGGCACCCTGGAATTCATCCGCTGTTCATTTCTATTATGTTCCTTTTTTCTTTCCCAACATCAAGTTTGGTTTTTTGGTCACTGGTTAGCATTGAGCTTATATCTTCACAGATATTTTAATCACAATTTCTCAGTTAGTTGTAATCATCTCAGAGCCTATAATTTTCTGTACAGGTCAGGTTTTTACACAATTATGAACATTACTTTGCAGATACATGTGTTGAAATTTTTTTTGCCATTTTATTAACCAATCCCCTACTACTTGGACATCTTATGCAACCTTTCTTAGTCAGCCTTTGTCTTCATTTAATGGAAAACTGTCAGATCGGTAAAAACTTTGTCACCTGTCTTCTCATTGCTTTCGTAATTCATATATGAAAAAGGCTGGCAAAGATATTTGTGATATTCTATTGATAGCCATCCTGTGCTATAAGATAGTCTCCTTTTTTCCTGCCTATTTGCCTTTTTCAATTATCCTCTTGCTTTCTATGCTATGCTGGTTATTTATCTTTAAGAGCCTTCCGTTATAGGTCTTACCAAACTGTTTTTGAAGTACTGGTGGACTGTATCAATTAAGTATCCTTTTCTGGGTGCCTCCAACTCAAAAAATACCACCAGATTGCTGAGTATGGCTTCCCATTATAGAGATAGGATTGTCTTTTCAGTTTACTTTGTTCAAAGGTCTGGAAGTATAGCATCTTAGACAATATATACCAAGTATTGTACATCGTCCTTTTGTTCATAAGGAACAAAGAAGAGAGTTTTCATGGTCTGATGTTGTTGATATTGATTAAGATCTGAGGAATCTCATAGGTGTAAGTGTTTCTTAACTGAGTTTAAAGGTCTTTTTTTACAGTTCATCTGAATATAAGGCACAATTTATCTCTCCCCAGCTGCAGTCATGACTTCCGTTATTTCTTCTTGCACTTGCTAGTTGTCACATGGTTCTTCCATGCTAAGGCCTGTTGTGTAACATTGGAAAGCATACTCACAGAAGTATTTCAAGTCCATTTGATATGCAGTGCAACACTAAAGCTAGAGCTTGTAGCAATTGCATCACTGCACCCTACAGTCCTGCTTTGAAAACTTTTTGAGTACTAGCAAAGAAAATACTCCTCTTGAACGCAGTGCTGGTGCCAGTTGAAACTGACAGTGGTATACTCTGTTGAATTCTGAATGGTATTTTAATAGTACTGTCTTTTACTTATGTACAATAAAAGTATAGTGTACATGTGGTACTGTTTGTAATATTTTAGCTTTTGATAAAATACCTTTTTTTTTCTTGTAGCTTGAAATCTTGACAAATTTAGCAAATGAAGCCAACATATCAACGCTGCTTCGAGAATTTCAGGTTTGTAGAGAAGTGTATTCTTCTAATGTGAATGCTCTCTTTTGCCTTTATTGGATGTTTCTTTTAGATTCTTAGGCTTAAATTTTTCAAGTTTAAGTCTTTTCCAGGATAAAATGTTCTCAAAATGGAAATGAAACTGTCTTATATCTTGATGGATAATGGAGATTTTTGTATATCGAAAGGAGTTTCAATGTTTTGTTTCTCACTCTCCTTCCAGCTACCAAAAAAAAGAAATTAAGTGGTGGCAAAAACTTGAGCATTCTGTATTCTTTAAAACAAATTCTACCAACTTGACTGACACTGTAAGTCACTATATGATAGTCTTAATTTTAGCGGTATTTGGCCATCAGCATTTATGGCTGAACCTCACTTCCATAAGTCATTTGATGAAATAGTATTGTCTCCAATATCTTTATCAGCAAGACGTTCTACCTATATTGTGAAACAGTGTCTGTGCTTCTTTCTTTCCTCTTTGCTTATGACATCTATTTTCATTGCTTCAGTTCTCTGGCTGGATTTCTCTGAAAGGTACTGGTTCTCAGGCAGGTAGGTTATTCATAGTTTCACAGATGCTCCTAGTTAAATGAACTGAAACCTCTCTGAAGAGAGAGCTCATCGACTCTTCCAGCCATGCACACAAACTAATTGCTGTTTTTGGTTAATTGCCCCCTGCCCCAAACTTCCTTGAAATCAGAGGTTTGCATGGCCACGGGTGACCAAAGCTGAAAAGAAAATACCTTCTAAAAGTGACAGGTGAAAAAATATTACTACTAATGTGCAATGTAGCTTTCTAGGTTGAATTTATTGTACAGTATGTGTCTGTCTTATGAGGATAGTATGGTAAGTCTTTGTGTGACAAGAGTTATCCATTGACTAATGAAAATCCTGTTTCCTTAGACTTACGTGAAAAGCCAAGATAAACAGTTTGCTGCAGCTACAATTCAGGCTATAGGCAGATGCGCAACTAACATCACCGAAGTGACTGACACATGCCTCAACGGCCTTGTATGTTTGCTGTCCAACAGGGATGGTAAGCTAAATGTTCTCTTTGTTTTCTCAGTAGCTGATGGCATGAAACCTTTTCTTAATGAGGACCACACAGAGCAGATCACGTTAAAAACCATGTTAGGGTTGACTTTTGTAAGAATTTAGCTGACAAGACTGGATAAAAATAGTGATCCTGGACTTCCAAAGCATATCATATTCAATGGGTACATATTTTCTCTTTTGTTAGTGAAATTAATTCCTTGTGGCCTGCAATTACATCTTTACCTACTTTTTCTTAAAATGCTGTGCTTATTAAAGTGTGATGGTTTTTTTCATAGCAGTAGTTTTACTGTTATATGTTTAGTTGCATCTAAGCAGTTAGCCTGTAGAGGGTGCTGAAAGCTTGGAATTTTTTTTTTATTGCATCAATGCCTAACTGAATTAAAAAAATTAAATACTTTTAGGATAAATAGCCCCAAATTTGGCTTGATTTTGTAACCTAACCTTCTGTTATTTTTATATAGTGAAACAGAGTTGCAAGTCACTAAGGAACATAAGAAGGAGCAGATAAAGTCATAGGATATAGCACCACTATAAATCAATACCTGATAATATTGTATAATCTTACTGGTTGCCAATGAATATTGAAGATGATAAGTCAAGTAGAGAACTGGAAGATGATTATGTAGTGTACAGTTTATGTGAAAGTAGTTAAATATTGTAAATAGAGTTAGGAAATATATGCTTTAAAAATAATGTCAGGAAGGAGGAAAAACATGATTTTGGGGTGCCCTGGAGTAATTAGAATTATTCAGAGAACATAGATGAGATCTCCTCTAAGCTTTGAAAAGTAGCATTAGTGCCTCTGCATATCTTCCGGGTATGTTGATGGTAATCATAAAAAAAGCTTTATTGGGGACATCGCCTTGGCAGCACATAGTCATCCTGTGACCCACTAATACACTCAGAGCTTTCTCTTACTTGGTTTATAAGCTGTGAATCCTCATTCTCAACCCCCTCACCTCGTATCAGAAATTCCTGAGAGGCCTCAGTGCTTTGTAGTTTTAATATATGTAACTTTTAATTTCCTAGTGCTCTAGACCTTGTTTACATTTAAGCTTTTCTGATTATCAACTATGTTTAAAATATCTTCCCAAATTGTGCTACAAGGCATGTGTGCACAGTGCATCTTTTTGTATTACATTCAGCAATTACCGTTGTAAAAATACAAGCTTTAAAGCTTGTTCTTGATTTGCTTAATTCTACTAGCAATCTTACTCTAACTGAAAGGGCTCCTTTCAGCATGTACAGATCCCCATTTTTCTTCTGTTTTAAATTAAATAATAAAACTATCACTTCAGAATACTGAGTTTGTTACTTAATAATCCTTTTTTTTCTGTTTTCTTGCTTTGTTTTTCTTTTTGCTAAGAAGAAACAAAGATAAGAGGAAAAGGGTTTTTCTTTTATCATAGATTGTCAATTTAATATTTTCTTCAGAGTAATTCTATATATATACACACACATGTGAGTCTATGTATACAAAGGTCTGTCTCAACAAGATTAGTTTTCTTGTCTGTTCCTAAGTAGTTGTCTAGCAAATAAAATTATCTTCTTGTGCTTACTGTTCTGAAAGACTGCAAAGGATATATTGAGGATCTTTTAAACCTGGCAGCTGGCAAATTGCTTTACCATAGTTGCAGTGTCTTCATTCCTTCTTTCAAGGAAGGAATAGAATGGCATAATTTATGTGGTGCCTTTCCCCAGGTGACAGGAAATTACCAATAGTCTCAGCTTACTGAATATACGAGTTTTGGCATGGTAAGGGAATAAAAAGAGATTTAGCCAGTGTAGGAGTCTTGGTAATCTTGCTCTCCCTCAACTTTCAACGTTTAAGTATACGAGCAATCTGTTTACTGTGTGACTTCTTTCATAGTAATTCAAGACCTGGAATTAATTCTGCTGCTTTGCATAGCATGAAGCACAAGCTGGTAGATCCAACAGGTTCTGAGGTCCATGAAAGCAGAGTCAGAGAGGTGACCAGACTAATTCTACCAAACCAAAATAGAATGCTGAAGAACAGGCTTGTGGCTAAACTGGCTTCTAATTCTATGCTCTTGTTCTGGAATGGCCTTAACTGTAGATATAACCCAACACTCAAGATATCTTGACTGTACCTGGCTGTACAATTCACCATTCTGGAACTTGGGTGCTGAGAGGCAGAATGTCATTCCAGAAACAAGGCTGTGGGGAAGGCAAGAGTTGCTCTTGAAATTTCTTTGGATATTTATCAGTGGCTTATTTAAAGTCAGATTTCCCCTACTCAGGAAAGCTGTGGGCTATGGAAAAAAAAAACAAAACCAACAACATTTGAACTACAGAAGCACAACAGAAACTAGAAAGTGCAATAATGAGACACTCAAAAAGCTTTGTAAAGAGTTATCCCACCTGGACCTGACTGACTCCTGGAGAGACTGTTCTGTGTGAAGCCATATTGAGGGCTGAGAATTATTTTCCTTCCTCATTTGCTGAAGGAAGAAAAATTGTTTTGGTTCCTTGATGTGACATTTGGCATTTGACTATTGCGTTGATAATTTCAACTGACCACTGGCCACACTGTGACATAAAAGTCATTTTAGATGTAAAAGACAGATAGGACTATTGGAAGTCTCTTTTTTCTGTCTGTATATACTGTATATAACTGTGTTCTGCATATAGTAGAAACTCTGCAGGTTTTTTTTTAAATGAGTGACTTTCATTTTCTGTCTTGAAAGTTGCAGGTTGAATGTAAACACAGTTGTAGGATGTATAGCTAAAACTTTTTTTTCCCTACAAATTTATACAAAACCAGGAAAGTTATAAAATCTTTTGAACTGTTAATACATCAGGTAAATACTACATATCTAGTGTAACTACTGCTAGAATGACATAAAAGCAAAACAACTCCTTGTAACTTTCAGTTTATATGTATTGATGGGGTTTCTGAGTTTTGTTATTTATAAGGATGGAAAAGTTAAACAGGTTAAACTTTGTGTCGTTCTGAAAAGCAGAAACTTCAGGTTTACCTGGATACTTAGTACTTGCCTTTTGACATTGTTTTTAACCATTTGCATAACTTTCTAATAACCCAAATAATCACAGGAGTGTTTGGGTATAGAAGGGACCTTTAAAGATCAGCTAGTCCAACACCCCTGCCATGGGCAGGGATACTTTCCATTAGACCTCGTGGCTCCAACATCTGTCTAACCTGACCTTGAATGTTTCCAGGAATTGGCATCACCACCAGTCTCAGTAACCTGTTCCAGTGTTTCACCACCCTCATTGTAAAAAATTTCTCTCTTATATATAATCTAAATTAACCTTGTTTTTCTTTGAAACCATTACCCGTTGTACTGTCTCAATAGGCCCTGATAAAAGCTTTATCCCCATCTTTCTTGTAAACCCCCTTTAGGTACTGAAAGGTCACTAGAAGGTCTCCCCAGAGCCTTCTATTCTTCAGGTTGAACAACCCCAAACTCTCTCAGTCTTTCCTTATAGAAGAGGTACTCCGGCCCTCTAATCATTTTTGTGGCCTACTCTGGAGTTGTTCCAACATGTCCATGTTTTTCTTGTGCTGTGTACTCTAAAGCTGGATGCAGTGCTCCAGGTGAGGTCTCACCAGAGCAAAGCAGAGGGGCAGAATCCCCTCCCTTGGTCTGCTGGCCATGTAGGCTTTTGATGCAACCCAGGATACAATTGTCTTTCTGGGCTCTTGAGCGCACATTGCTGCATCATGTCCAGTTTTTCATTCACCTCAAATCCTTCTCAGCAGGGCTGCTCTCAAAGTGCTCATCCTCCAGCCTGGATTGATACTGATATGACCCCGTAGATATAATTTACGCTGTTTTGAAATTCTTGTGTTCATATATCATTGCCTTCTATGCACTTTTCCTTTGATAATTCTGGTAAAGTTACATTTTAAAATTTTCTTGCTGCTCATTCAGAATGCCATTTTTATCTCCCCTTTTAGTGTTTTGTTGGAGTTTGGTTTTTAGATCTACATGTCTGTCTTTTGTTTCATGCTTATTTTTGGGATTCTTTGTGTGTGTAAAGCAAGCCTCCAAGATTCTCTCTATTTTTTCTGGACTGTGCAAGCCCTTATTCTAAAATAAAGTCATTTTATTTCTGTTGGTACTTTCTTTCCTGGTATCCAGACTTGTGTAAAAGAACTGTACTGGTTTATTTGTTCACAGTTCTGGTTTATTTTCCTTAAATTTGCTCCCACAGATTGCATTAAAGTGGTTTCTATTGTGACATTTCATTTAGTGCAGTTGATTTTATCATAATCAGTTCTACATTGTCAACAGGTGTTTTAAATAATGACTTCAAGTCTGCTTAGGTTTTTGGGTTCCGTTTTATTTTTCTGAACTGTTCAATGTATCACGCTATAAATATTCCAGATTGTAATTTTCAAGAATTGTCTTCTTCTCTTAGTATCTGGCAAAACACAATTTAAATTAGATTCATCTGTAGGATTACACAAGACGTTGAGATATATGAAGCAGACATGTTAACCTTGCTTCAAGGAATTAGTCTAGAAAATGACAGATGTCATGTCAAATAAAGGATGACACAAAAAGCTGCAAGCTAAAACTTAAGCATCTCATAAGCTTATGGCATAATGATGCACACTCAGATCTTTTGAAAAGCCTATATCCATAAAGAACTTCGCTTTCTCAAAAAAATAAGCAAACAAACCCCAAAATTTAGGCATTTCTTCCCCATGCTGTTCTGTTGAAACTTGACCATCCTTGATTGCTAAATGAATGGTCCATGTGTCAGGTTAACTCTTGAGATGTAGGAATATCTCTGTTTAACCAGTGATAGTTAGACTTCATCTTTCCTGACAGCAGTTTACTCTTGCACCTTTGCACCTATTGGGTCTTTTTAGCTTTAGAAGTTGTATATTTCATAGAAGCTGAATAGGCTATGAATGTTACTTGTTACAGTAGTTAAGCACTCCAGTGCATGACTTCGGCATGAATCTTAGAGCAGCTTGCTACTTAGAAGCTTCATTGGAATGTACTAGAGATTACGTTACAGATCTGAGAGGCACTGTTTAGAATGTGTAAAAGTGCAAAGGAAATGCGTAATTATTTCTCCAGCGTATGAATGATCTGTTACTTTTAATGTTGAATATTTCTTTGAAAATTTAACTTGTTTGTATTTTTAATGCAGATTTCAAATTACTTATGAATATGCGTGATTTTAATGAAAAACTTTTTTTTTTTTTCACACTGTTCCTCAGTTGGAGAAGGAAAAATACAAAATGTGTCTTTACTAAAAGACAGTTTCATAAAAAGTATGTAGTAGGATGAAATTTTTCCATTTAGAATGTTTCTTTGTCCTCTTTTTGCTGCTTATAACTTGATTCAGGAATCTGAACTTGAGATACTTAGAACCGTTTACGTCTTTGTTACCAAGTAAATGGAATTCAGTTCTGCAAAGCATGTTTTAAAAGCTTTGAAATATTTTACAATCAATTATTTATGACTTTTTCCTTTGCATAAATGCTTTTAAAATTAATAATTTGTTTTCTCTGAAACAGAAGTCGTAGTTGCTGAAAGTGTTGTTGTCATTAAGAAACTGCTGCAAACCCAACCAGCACACCATGGTGAAATTATTAAGCATATGGCCAAACTCTTGGATAACATTACAGTGAGTATTTTTTCACACTGTCTAATTTTCCTTGTTGACAGATAGTGAAATTTTTATGTCCTTTGAATTTGTGCCACAAATGGAAAGAGGTATATTAGAGAAATACAACATAGCTTTTAATTTTTGACATAAAATGTGGTGTTTTGTGATCTTAAAGAAAAGGAAATAGAAGTTGTCAAATGGCATCTATTTGTGCCTTAGATCTGGAAAACAATTTTGAGAAAGATCCCTGGAAATTTTGAGTATTGCTAGTACTGTTATGCCAAGATGAATAGCAGGTTTAGAATATGAATTGGATAAGATGCAATGAAAGTAAGGGCAAAGCAGCACCTATCTTGAGGATTATCAGCCAGTTGTGTTAGTGATCTGGAGTGGAGTTTAAAAAATTTTATTTTAAACCTTTTTCCCCAAATCACCTGAGCTTTCCATGGTATCAGACATGCTGCTGTTGAGTTTGTTTTGAAGTTGCATTTTTCTCTCCTGTGAGATTCTGTGGTATTTAGCAGTAAAATTTGCATTATTCGTTATCATCTGTCTTTAGATTTATTTGACCTTTAGGTATGCAAATAGTTACTTGCCAAATTCTCCGCACAGTCCCAGTAATTGGTACAACATTTAGTAGTCTATACTAAATTAGAATATAGGCCTGATGACCAATAAGCTACCTATTTCATCATAAACCAATGGTGACAGATTTTGATCTGTCAGTAATTATTTTTGTGTAGAGCCTCTTAAGTAAGACTGTTTAGTTTCATAAAATTGCACATTTGTTCATGATGGAGCAGTTTCTAAATCAGTGAGTCTTCATTTTTCAGTAGTTGAACTTGGCAAAGTTTGGATTATTAAAAGAGAGAGGAAATGTGATATTCTTGGTTCATGTTTGCTGACAAATAAAATGAATCTTTGACCCCTAAGAGCTAATGATCAAACTCTTTAACTGAAGTAAAGACAATAAATTCTACTGAATTTTTTATATCAAAAGAGGATATAAGATAATGCTGCTAATTACATATCAAAATAAGTATTACCTATTTTATAATAATCACCTGTGTCTTCAGAAAATTTGTTCAATATTTTGATTATTACAATCTCTTAAATAGTGTATAATCTTATTACAGACAACTTCTGGCACTTCACCAAATGAGTTTGTCATCTTGTTTCCACATATTGTACAGGCAAAAATAGTTATTTTCTAAGTATTCCATTTAACACTTAGAAGAGTTTTATACAATCAAAGCTTCCAGGTAAATGCTTTAAGTTTTAAATAAAGAGAATATTTTTAGAAAATAAAGTCTCTAAGTTGAATAAGGGGGGCAGAAAGACATGCTGTACTTGAACTACTTCGGTGTTCTCAGGTTTTGCAGTATGAGGTTGTACAGAATATCAGAAAATGGTAAGTAGTAGGAGAACAGTCTGTGGCATAGAACAGTCATAGGAATAAATTAAAAGTCAAAATCTGATTCTGAATCATGCTTCTTATTCAAGAACAAAGCAATGATGTAGGCTCTCCAAGGTGAGAGCTGTTTTATATCTTGTTTGACAGTTTTCCCTGTAATTTTTTAATAACTTCCAAGATACATGTTTCTCAGTATGCTTCAGAATAAATCGGGAAGAAGTTCATATTTATAATTTTTCTGAAATAACCTGCCCCAATTATGTCTGAAAATGAATGTATTCCTTTACAGAATGGTTTGGGTTGAGAGGGACCTGTAAAGGTGATCTAGTCCAAACCCCCATCCCCTTACTTCTGTAAAGGTTGAGCATATACATTTAGGAAGAAGAATATAATTACTGAGGATGTGAGTTTGAAGGGTCAACATTTAATACAGTATTACTGGAGTTCCTGAGATTTGTGCCTGTACTTTAAACGTTGCTCTTGGTAAAAGTGGTTGTCAGTTGATGTGACACAATTGCCTTGAGTTTTGTGTGCTGTAAGACAGAGACACAAATCAAGGTTTCCTGACCATTATTACATTGACATACAGTATGTGTACATACATACACATTTGTATACACAGTTACTTTGCATGGTTTTTTGTAGTGTTTGGGAGTTTTTTGTTTTTTTCTTCCTGACCTCTTCTGTTGGGTAAAGTATTAGAATTGAAACTTACAGTACCTACCCTATAGCCGTATGCAGGAGTATACCACTGTCTTTGAATGACTCTTGCATTTGGATGTAGGAGAAGCAGTCAAATGATATGTTGTTGAATGAACTTGACAGAAACTAGAGGATAGGAGGATGTGACCAAAGTAGTTATTTGTTGATTTTTAGAGTTGAAATTAATTTTAATACTATGTAATGCACAACTGAAAGCATGAACAGAATTAAATACTATTAAATCAACAAGCACTTAAAGAAAAAATAAACTTTCTGGTTGTTCTATCAGGGTTTAGTTTAGGTAAATGGCAAACAGCCTCTAAAATAAACAAAACTGGTGTAAACTCAGTGGAATACCTTAATGGATTGGTACCTGAATTTCTCTCATTGATATTGTGTTAGCCTGAGATTGTGATTGGCAATCACAGTCAAGGTGCCTAAATCACAATCAAGGTGCCTAAAAATCTTTCCTAGCAATGTTTCTTTCAGGTCAGGTACTTTACTGACATTCTTGTCTTCTTCTTCTTCATCTACAGAAGTGTAGTGGGTTGATCCTGGCTGGACACGAGGTACCCACCAAAGCCCCTCTATCATTCCCATCTGCAAACGGACAGGGGAGAGAAAGTAGAATGTAGGGTTCATGAGTTAAGAACCCGGAGAGGTCACTCACCAATCACTGTCAAAGAAAAAACAGACTTGAAGTGGGGATATTAGCTGAATTTATTACTAACAGAATCAGTGCATGATAATGAGAAGTAAAATAAATCTTAAACACACCTTCCCCTCATCCCTCCCTCCTTTCCAGCTTCTGCTTCCTTCCCGCCACACAGGGAAACGGGGAATGGGGCTTATGGTGAGTTCATCCCAGGTTGTTTCTGGTGCTGCTCAGGGAGAAGAGTCCTTCCCCCACTCCAGCCTGGGATCCTTCTCACAGGAGACAGTCCTTCTGAACTTCTCTAGTGTGAGTCCATCCCACAGGCAGCAGTTTGCCATGAACTGCTGCAATGTGAGTCCCTTTCCACGGGATGCAGTCCTTCAAGTACAGGCTACTCCAGCGTGGATCCCTCACAGGGCCACAGTTCCTACCAGGAAAACCTGCTCCATCATGGGCTCTCTCTTCATGAGCCAGCAGGTCCCTGCCAGGACCCTGCTCCATCATGGGCCTCCCACAGGGTCACAACCTCCTTTAGGCGTCCATCTGCTCCAGCATGGGTCTCCTCCATGGGCTGGAGGTGGATCTCTGCATCTCCGTGGTCCTCCATGGTCTGCAGGGGACAGCCGCTTCACCATGGTCTGCACCACGGGCTGCAGGGGAACCTCAGCTCCAGTGTCTGGAGCACCTTCTCCCCCTCCCTCTCCAGTGACCTTGATGTCTGCAGAGTTGTTCACATGTTCTCACTCTGCTCTTCTCTGATTGCAATTTCCCTCTGCCCAGTAATTATTTTTTTCCTCTTTTAAATATGTTATCACAGAGACATTACTGTCATTCCTGATTGGCTCAGCCTTGGCCAGCAGTGGGACCATCCAGTGGTCTTAGTGATGGGACCATTCTGGAGCTGACTGACATTGGCTCTACCAGGCATGGGGGAAGCTTCTGGCAGCTTCTCACAGAAGCCCCCCCTGTAGACCCTCTGCTGCCAAAACCCGACCATGCAAACCCAATACAAGAAACAGTTTAGAAAGTGATAGGATATAGAATATTTAGAAAATAAGTGTTTTCTCTTGTAAAATAAATAAAAGATAAGGTAAAAAACGTTAAATGTTAAGACCATATATATAAATAATAAGACCCAATATAAGAAGTATTAGGAAGTTCAAATAAAAATTACTGAGCTCTTGTAGACCACTGACTCTCATATACAGTAAAGATTAGGTCTGTTTCATCTTGCCCTTTGATTGATTGTTTCTTACGTATCTGAAAAGAGTGGTTATTTTTGTTCCTTTGCTTTTGTATTTTCATTTGTACCTTAAACTTTTATCCCAGGTGTGCCTAGGCAAAGATCTATGATACCTATTTTGTGTCTGATATTTGTTGAGTACATAGACTTATGCAGAGTACAGCATAGTACAGCTTGATCTAGCTACATTCCAGCTCCTTTCCTCCACACTCTTCAAAAACTGTAGCTGAAAAATGTGTGTCTTGTGGTGTCCTGCAGATATCAAACAAGATAATAATTGGATGTCTATAAATTTCTGTTTTTAAAAATCAGTAAAACATGTCCATTTAGCTGTTAATGTGTTAATAAGATTGTCATTGCTTTACAATTTAATGACTTGCTAAGTTGTGGGCTGGAGATCTAAGCAATGTTAGTTTGTGCTAGGTGTTCACTCTGTGATAGGCTCATGTGTATAGCTTTTAGAGTGACAGGTTAAAAAATACACTTACAGGAAAGGGCCTGTTCTTTCCTCTGCACCTTTTCTTCTTGCTGTCAGTCTGACATTTCCAATCAACTTTATCCCTCTTTACATTTCTGATTCCAAGTAAAATTAAAAAAAAATCGCTAGCTATGCAAATTTTCTTCTGGATGCAGAGAATTACATCTCATTTGCAATTCGAATATCTCCTCATTTTGACACATGGATAATCAGAATTAGTGATTTTAAGTTGTACTTTAGCCTTTTGTGGTTTGTGATTAAGTTGAGAGATGAACTACAATAGTTTTTCAATTGTGCTGCTTAGAGCAATCTGTAAAATCTTTATAATAGCTTTCTCTAACTGATGAAGGTAACCAGTTTTGCTTTGAGGGGAGGGTCTGGCTGGTTTTTCTTTTTTCTTTTTTAACTGTTTATTTATTTTCCTTGAGACGAGTAATGGGTTGAAATGGTACTAGAAACTGCCTCCTGGTACTAAAGGCTTAAAAAGTGCACTTAACCACTTGCTCAGGGCATATGGAATAAAACATCAGGCAAAGTAATTTACAATCCTGTTTGCCTTTGAGGATAATGCAGAGCAGGGCTGAATAATGAAAGTATTATTTCCTGCATTTTTGTCAATTCAAGGTCCCTACTTAAGCTGTACTGGAAAAGGCAGTGAAGGTCTGGAAAGGACTTCATTTCTTGTTTGCTGCTTTGAGTGCCCTGGAAACAACAGCTGCAGGATCATGCACTTGATATTATGTGGCTGAGAACGGGAAGACTTAAACAGGGAAAAAGAAGTCTGAAAATATTGTGTGATTTTGACCCCAAATGAATCCAGTGACACAGAAACATTGGGTTCATCAGTTCGACATACACTTTTCATTAAAATGGCTTCTGCTCAGGGTTTGATTCAAAAAGTCTCTAATTGATATTGATTCTTGTGGCACAAAATTGTGTTTAATGTATATACAGTATTTGCATAGTAAGGTAACCACCTGGTTAAAAGGCAGAGTCTCATGAGAAATTTCACCTGTCTTCCTTCTTGTCACTGTTTTTCAAATTAGACTTTGTTTAGTCTACTTATTTAACATTCTAAAACTATTTTATTACTCTGATAATTACATTCTACAAACTGGGGAAAAACTTGGAGTAATACACTGTGCTTAAATACACACTATTTAAATATATTTAAAAATATTTTTATATATAAATATATTTAAATATATTTATTTGTGGGTTTAAAGTTTCATCCTGAGTTTGATTAGGAAAAGTACAATAAGGATGTTAGTGTTTCCTAATTAATTATATGATAATGAGCTATTTTTACTTTATAAGAAGATAGTTAATAGGAAAAGGGATGTTTCTGATAGGCTGCCACCCAAACCATGGTACTTGGTGATTTCTTGTAGAATTCTAGTATTTTAACAAGTCTGTAATGAAATATTTTAGAAAAATAAATCTAGCATAACTGAAGTCTGAAGTTGCCTATATATTCTTATTTAGAGGTATCTATCTGTACAGCAGGCAACTTGAACTGCTCCAATACTGGAAAATTTAATGTACCACTCAATTACTATTCTTTATCCCAATTTAAAATAATAGATTGGGTGTGAGGTCTTAATGCAGTGTAACCTTTGGAACATTAGAAATAACCTCTTTCCCTTCTGAAATTGTTGTACAGTAATGGCATCAGTCTTACCGTTTTGCAGACGAACATACTCTGACTGCATTTAAAGTTCTTATATGTAGCAGTTGTTTGCCTCTCTTGCACTGTAAATTCCAAGACTATTTAATTTTTTTGTCAATTCACACTAAAAAAAATTATTTCAGTGAAACTGTCAAGTATCTCTAAGATCTGTAAGAATCACGTAAGAACTTTCTGATCAGAGTGTTTTCAATTAAGATGGTCCTATTCAGAAATTGAGAATTGTAGTTTTGAACTCCTGTCTCACCAAAATTCTGTGTTCAGCTGGTCTTGAACATTTGCAAAAATAAGAATCTTACTGCCATAAAATTTGGAATAAAAATGAAGGAAAGGTAACAATAGTGTTAAAGAAAGCCATATGATTTTAAACTAGATAGGCAGGATTTGAGAAAGATGTATTGTTGGAAACAATTTCTGTATGAATGTAGTAATACAGAAAACTCTGGCTTGTTTCAGCATGGTGCTTAGTGTAACCTGGTGGCAAGGATTCACAACCAACCTCAAAGGCTTGGATTGTGTTCCAGTTACCATCAGCTTGTACTGTAAACATGAACATGTCACTTCTGTGTGCCTCTATTTCCAGTCGTCCTCTCTTTGTCTCATCAACTTGTACCACGTGGTTTTTGGGGCAGAATCAGTATAAATATTGTATAAATATTCTGTCTAACACATTGGCCATATTGAACAGTATTTAATTTCACTCTGCATTTCTTGCATGGCAGTTGTCTTTAAATAGTATTTTTGTCTAACTATTTATTGAATACGACACATACAAGTATGCAAGTGGTCTGTGAATGTATTAACTTAAAATTCTCAATGTTTTCTCAGGTTCCAGTAGCCAGAGCCAGCATTCTGTGGCTGATCGGCGAGTACTGTGAGCGGGTTCCAAAGATTGCACCCGATGTTTTGAGAAAGACAGCCAAGAGTTTCACGAATGAAGATGACCTTGTGAAGTTGCAGATCTTAAACTTGGGTGCAAAACTGTATTTAACAAACTCAAAGCAGGTAAGCCTAAACTCAGAATTGTGTGTATTAGAGTCATGGTAGGTTTTGCATAGTCTGTATAGATAAGTAGTGATTTCTTCTGTATACGTAACCCAAAATAGTCCACATTTTTGTAAGAAGAAATGCTGAACATCAGTTTTCAAGAAATCTAACAGACTAAATCTAACCATGAATCTTTTAAGTCTGTTCTGGATCATAAATATGAATTTTTGTTTGTTTCTTTCTTCGGGAAACTCAATTTTTCAATTTACATTAATGGGGAAGGTTTGTAAATTGTATTAGTAATATCAGATAGGAGATTTTCCCAATGTGAGTTGCTGTTTTCTGAAACTAAGACCAGAATCTTCAGAAAAAAAAAAATTGTCATTTTGAACAAGAAGCTGCTCATTTTTTTCCAGGATATCTAAAAGGAGATGCCAGTAAAAGGCCTCATTTTGTTTTTCCATCAGTTCTTGTTTTAAAGATAGTTACTGCTTTCCCTTTTTTTATTTTTTAATATGTTTGCTTTTTTACTATTTCATTTTACCTTGTGGAGAAGGTTGGTTTTTGATATCTCTAATAATAAAGATAATCTAAAAATGTCAGGTAGTACAAAAAGGTGAACTTACATCTCCAGCAGCTGAATAATAGCTGTGAGAGGTGCCAGCTGCTTCATTCTTCTCTGTGACAGTATTGTGAACTCCATCACTCTCTGGCTATGGAATATAGTATTTTGACACTAATTTTTCACTGTAATTCCAATTACTACTTTAAAATGTTCTAAAATTGAAGATTTCTTTTTTCCACATGTAGATGAGATATATTGTCTGAGATTTATGCACTTGTCTGGGCTGCTGTACGTCTTTGTTTTACAACAATTTACACAGCACATGATATTGCATCTCCTCGACTGTGGTGTCCTCTTGTTCCTTGATAGCTATATCCAACTACAGATGTGATCTGAGACTTTATTTTGTAGGGTGTGTGGGAGATGAACTGGCTCACCATGCACTCAGATAGGAATGAATGCTTTGCTTATACAGTGTAAAATGGGGCAGTAACAAAAGGTGACTTCTTTCTGTCATTGCTCGTCTTGCTGAAAATGCTGACTGAGATAAGAAAAGATTGATTTGACTATCAAAACTGTCTTCTTTTAGCTCATTACATAATATCTAATAATTTTCCATATAGTTTTTGTAATTTTTCATGTAAATTTTTACACACCATATTTGGTGAAAAATCCATTACCTACAAAGGGATGATGATTTCCATGATGCCTTTTTTCCAGTTTCACATCTTAATAAATTTTAAACCATATAAGCATTGTATATTTTTTATTCAAATCTAGTAATGATGATAAAGCAGAAGAAACTGTCTCCTGAGATGCCTACTAAAGGATGAACGTCATCAAAGGGTGTTTTCCTCTTTTAGTTTTAGGTTGTGGAAAAATAATTTCTCATCTCAAGTGGTCAGGATATTTGTATAAAAATTTTAACTGTGTAGGTTGGTGACTTGTCCTGTGACTTGGAGTTCAAAGCTCCTTTTAAACTAGAATACCATGGGTTTCCCCTTTAGGAGCTGGCAACACTCTTCTGAATCTACATCCTTATTCCCAGGAGTAGCACTTCTTTACTCACTTAGTATTACAAATTTACTTTCTGGAATAACTTATAAAAGGTAAAAAAAAGTCCAACCATTTTTCACTCTTATTTTTAAAACTTGATGTCAGATCTTGTACACTTGATTACTCAGTTGCTGGTCTGTCCATCTCTGCTCAACTTGTGTTTTGTGTCTCTATATTATATCCTACCATATTGTACTTGTATGTATTTTTTATTTTTTTAAAATTAATTTTATCTTTTCTTTATCTTTTTAATTTTATCATTTTCATCCAAAGTTAATGGGGTTGTGAAAATCTCAAAGCTACAGTGTCACTCTATTGAAAAGTAGTGGTAGAATAGCAGAGGCAACACCAACCAAATAGATGAATAGAGCTCTTTCCCCAGGTGAGGGAAAGGTGGGTTGAACTCATCTATGAAGCCTTGTTTGGAGAAAAGTACAAAGTTGTGGGGTAAATAAGACTTGGTCATTTTATTCCCTTTCTCCAAATCTATTATTTTATTTGCTTTTGGTTTTCTTAGTCATATGTTCAAACGGTTAGTGCAGCACATTTACAGGAATTCCTTTTAATATTCAGAATTTTTATAATCATTTCCAGTATACTTTAAATCCTGTGATCACCCCATGAACTTTTAAATGCTGTTTATAATTTAAGAAAGAATTTCAGATTCAATCCTATCTGTAAAAATATGTAATAAAATCAGGCTTTCCTCTGGTTGTCTGTATTGTTTGGTAAACCTGCTTTGTCTTTTCAACACTTAGGGTCATAAAATCCTTGTGGGTGTGCTAGATAGCTATCTAAATGGAGCTCATATAAGAGAAAGTGTTATGCAGAAACTATGCCATATAGTTGCCTTGGATGTTTGTTACATATAGCAGGAAGAATAAAGAGATTTTGATGGGTTTCTGTTGCCTAATACAGTAAGACTCCCACCAGAGAAAGTCCCAAGTAGTCGTAGAGTGTAAATAGATATGTCAGTTGCGGTTAAGCACAATACCCTTATCTTTTGTATCTGAAGAATCAAGTTGCTGCAAGCTAATGATATCAAAGAGTGGCTAAATAACTGTTTCTCTCACTTTGTGAAGCCTCATCTATTGATAATATGTCTATTATGAAGTTTTCAAGTGGAGATCTACCAAAAGGTTAATTGCTGCTAATATAGGATAGGCAATAAATTCTTAAATAGAACTGTTGTCACTAGAAAATTCCAGAAATGTTGCTGAAGGATGACTTGAATGAATGCTTTTCACACTAGCCAAACCAAAATGTACAAAAAATAATAATGGGTTCTAAAAGTGTGGGGATTTAAAAAAAAAGCCTGTATAATATTATACATGTTCTAACAGGCAAGATTGGCATATGACAATAAATGTATTAGCTCATGGATCAGAATACTTTGTCACTATTCTAAGAAGCAGTCATGGTGTGGAGATTGTATCATATTTCACCAAATTAGCATGCTTGCTCAATTATTTTCAACTTATGGAAATTCCTTTATTGGAGAGACAGATGTATATTCCTTAGTTTATTTATCGTTCTTAATTTAAAATATTTTTTATTAACTACCTGCATGTAGAAAAGCTCTTCTACTTGTTTGGTTGCATTGCTGTAAGAAAAAATTAAAAAATGTTCATGTTTCCTTGCTGTTTTCATGAGAACAGTACTAGATGTGATGCTTGCAAGGAGACTTCTTGAAGATACGGAACAGTCTTCCATGTAAATTTATTGTGTATTTATCTGTATTGGACAGTATGGGAAAGATATCTTAGCGGACAAGAAAGGCAGAGGATCATGGAGAAAATTATTCCTTTAAAGGAAATGCATTCTTTCAGGATCAACCCTTTATCTGTCTTAATTTGTCTTTTTCTAATTCCACCAACACTCACTGAAAAAATGCCCACCATGAAAACAAGGCCCTAAACTTTTCCCATCCTTATAGCAATTCACAGGTTAAGACCATTGTGTTTTATGATCCATTCTGCTGAGCCTTCTGCCACAACATCGAGGAGTCTTGTCTTGTTTCACAGACAAGTGATGGCAAAGGCTGCAGGAGGTATCCCTCATTTGGTTTAATTCATGCTACCTGGGAACCCTCCCTTCCAATTCCATTTCAATTGAACAGCATAAGTCCTGCATGAGTGCAGATTACATATACTCTGCCTGATGCAGTTGTTTAAAATTTTATACCCGCATACAGAAATAGTTGCCGATAAGCTGTGAAATACATATGGGAAAGTTTTACCTTTACCATAACTAAGACGGTACCTTGGGGGGAAAAAATATCTTTTCACAGATACATTCTTGGGTGTCAAAGACAAAAAAGAAACAAAAAATATTTCACTGAAGGGGTTTTTTGACTATGCTTTTACTGTTACTCTAATATAATATGACTAGATTCTTCAAATCTTTGGTACCATAGATTATTTAGTGAAAAAATGTTGTGCAAATACGCTTTGCGTGAGATTAAAATTAAAATCAATTTTTGTTTACTGTGTATTTTACCTACAGGAGTTAATAATTATTCTGAAAAAGTAATTTTACATCTTTAGAAAAAAACCTGTAGCTTGCATCCTCAAGTTGGAAATTATTAAACTGATCTTTTTTTAGCAAATGGCCTGCAATAAAATTGACTCTTTTTTTCTGATATATTTTTTCTTCTCACATGATTGAAACTGTGTTATTGTTGTAGCAATAGTATGATAAACAAATATATACGCAAACTTGTTTTCTTTTCTATAAAGAAAATAGATCCTTCATGATGATACATTTTTAACCCTGTGTTATGCATCCATTCTGAGCTGAAATACCAAAATTTACTTCCTGAGCATGGTATATTGTTTCTGCTCTTTTTCCTGTTCACTTTTATATAAAGGAAGTGTCCTACTTCTTTCAAATGTATTTAATGGATGCAAGTCTATTCAGCACTATTGTTCTGGTTACACTACATTATTTCTAAGATACTGGGAAAGTCTACCTCCATTTTTATATTATTTTATTATCTTAAAAATTAACTGAATTGTTAGAATTACTTAAGACATGTTAATATTCTGAGACATGAAATTAGGAAGCCCTGTTATGCTGTAAAAACCTGTGATAGTATAAGTTGCTCTCTTATATAAATAAATAAATGACTGATATTACTGGAGGCTTTAAGCTTCAAGAAAAAAATGGAAGAAGTCTTTTATCCTGGTTTTTAGAGGGCATCAGCAGCTTGCTTTTATGAAAAAGTAACAGCTAAATGCACTGCAAATAATTTGCAGTAATCCAGTTCAGTGATTCATGTGTCTGCTTTAATGGGTCATAATTCAGGATAAAGTAACTGAGTGCAGTCAGAGTGCAGACACTGCTTATGCCAGGGACAGTATCTCTTCATAAAACACACCTCAGCAGAAGCAGTTTGCCAGCCCCCTAATACCCTCTGATGTTTTGATGTCCTGCATATTTTTCCGATTAAGTTTTGAGTGCCATGTTTTTAGTTGTATTTCCACATTCATTATCCTCACGTAGACCCTTCAGCGGGTTTGCCATATATGATTATTTTTTTAATGATGCCTTTCTTTCCACTTCAGCAGTTTAATAATCTAGCACATGGCTGCTTCTCAGTACTCAGCATTCACCTCCCCAATACAGAAGAGGACATGTGCTTTGGCTGCAGAATTCCATTTGCAGCTTTAGAAATGCATATTCCCTATGGAGCAACATTTGTTTGACATAACCATTCATTTTTATTACCTCTTTAAATATGTTTATCCAGAGTTATCAATAATCATAAATAACTTGGATTCTGTTCTTGTCCTGTTTTTTTCCACAGACAAAATTGCTTACCCAGTACGTATTAAATCTCGGCAAGTATGATCAAAGCTACGACATCAGAGACCGTACAAGATTTATTAGGCAGCTTATTGTTCCAAATGAGAAGAGTGGAGCTTTAAGCAAATATGCCAAAAAAATATTTCTGGCGCAGAAACCTGCCCCATTGCTTGAATCTCCTTTTAAAGGTATAACTGCCAAAACCATTTGGTAAATGTTCATTGTGTAAAGGAATGTAGCAGCTTATTCTATGTCAAATACTCTCACAAATTTTGTCACTTAGCAAATAGAAAAGATTAATATGCAAGGATACTCAGTCTGCTTACTTGCTTTTCAGCAAGCAGGATTTGCATGGTGCAAACACAGTGCATTTTTTTTAATGATAAACCCTGACAAACTGATCCATTTTTATTCATGTGGATTTTAAATTTGATTTAAATAACAGAAGGTGTGTCTTTTGAGGAACACTCTTCTTCAATTTAGGAGAACAGCTCTAATATTTTATCTGGACTTCATTAGAAGATTGTTAACGTGAGTGTTGCAAATGTTTTATGAATCTGAAATAAATTGAATCTCAGTAGATTAGGTTTTTATTATTTTTCTCAAAATCGTAATTTTTCCTATGCATTTTTCCTGTCTTTTTACAAGTAAGATCCATTGTCTGTCTTCTCAAATTAAAAGGTTATCAGGTTTTCTAAACTAAAAATACTCTGTTACTGTAATGATTTACAATTTTTGGTTTTATACTTACTTTATACACTTAGGTCTGATTTTGAAGCTCTAAAAGGAGCTCCATTTTGAAGAAAAACTATTAAAATTCTGGATGTGTTTGTGCCAAGACATGTATATGGATTGTTTAACTGTGCTGTCATTCTTAATATTCACAGTAAAGTAATTTTTAGAGAAGCTACATTTCAGAGCAACACCTCTAAACACACTGACTGATTAGCTTTTTTATTGACCATTATGGGGGAGATTATTGTAATCTATGGACTGAAATCAGTTTTTTGACCTATGAAGAGCTTCCTAGTTTATATTTATTCCATGACATTTGAGGTAATACAATGGCAATTACCTTTAGCCCTGATTAAGATTGCTCTTTGTGGCAGAGCTTACGGTGTTTGTGTATTTCTCCCTTCCTCCCCCTCCCCCCTCCATTTTTTTTTGATAGATCGGGATCATTTCCAGCTTGGCACCTTGTCTCACACACTGAACAGCCAAGCCATTGGCTACCTGGAACTGTCTGACTGGCCAGAGGTGGCGCCTGATGCTTCTGTCCGAAACGTCGATGTTGTCGAGTCGGTACGTCAGCATCATTAAAAGTAACTTTGCTGAAGGCACTTGTCAACATAGAGTATTAGTCCAAAATACTCCAAAATATTTAAATACTATCTATGTACTGTACTGAAAACCATTGATGCATGGGAAAATCTGAGTTACTTGTTTTATCTTAGAAATGGAACATTTGGAAGCTTGCACAATGCTTGCTCTTTTCAGTGAGAGAAGTGGATAAACTCTAGGCCAATTCTGTGGATTAAATGGGCTTTTTTCACCTCCATCTCACTTCTGATTTCATATTTTTTATATTCTACATACTGTGCTGCAGTATGTTAATTGAGTGTAGGTGGACTACCAAAGGAGGAGATAAGTGGAAGTTAATTTGTGTACAAATCCACATCTAAACAAAGAAAAAGAAAAGATAATAGAAACAAAAAGAAAAGATAATACAAACAAAAATCAGCAGCATGGGGTTAAATTATGTATTGAAGTGTGAAGTTTGGATGAGACCAAGATTTACATTTTGGATAACCTGGAGAGAATTAAGAAAGTTTATAATGGGAAAATGTCGTCTATTAGTGCACTAGTCATGTGTTGACATATAGGGCTGGTCCTCTACAGTTCTTTGTTACTGTAGTGTAAACTCTGAGGCAAAGCTGTGTTTTGGTATCAGAGCTTTGATTTATATGTCAGGTACCGGAGTCCTACTAAAATGCCAGTGAAGGTTGTTGAACAGTAACAAAAATGTAAATGTAGTGGTATACACTGTGCTGATGGTGCTCCTGGAGGTGTGGCATTGTAACAGGTATACAAGGAAAAGCACACAGTCCTTGTAATGAGCCAACTTCTGCAGTAAATTGTGGATGATTAATTTGCATAGATGATGTTGGGCATGGAATGGGTAGAGAAAATTCTAAAACATAAGTGTGACTTGCAGAAGCCAATGGACAGCAGCGTAGTAGAACAGCGTTTCTCCTTAGTGCTGTAATATTACGTGTCCACCTTCTTATATAGATTTCATGAAAAGACGTATTTGTGTACAAACTTCTGAAAGTTTTTATGGGAAGAATCTGAAGGTAATCAGCTCAAACAGAGGATTATAGGGTTGGCCTGAAAGAATGTGTGAAGGTGTCTTTGTCCATAAAACTAAAAAGCATTGCAGGAAATTGATCAAATGGAGTAATCCATCTACAACATAGTAGAAAACATCTACCTCCAGCTATTTAAACCACAAAACAAACAGGAAAGTCCTTCAGCCATGGGGTTTTTTTTGCAGTTATTTTCTTTGGAGAGTATTTCATTGTCATTAATTTTGTGGTTGTTCTAATACTGCATCTGCCTACACAACATATGTGAGGGAAGCTGAGTTAAGCTGCAATGCACCATTAAATTGTCATTTATATCCAAAAGAATATTGGCTTTTTAAGCATGAGCTGATTTTGGTGTTCAGCAGGAAATCAGTGTGTCTCTAGAGCTGTACACCCTTGCACCCTTGTCTTATTCCAGATCAGAGCAGTCACTGAGGCACACCTATATCAATCACTCTGTTAATATAGTTGTCTGCCATTTTTGGTTTTTTCCTGTCCTGAGCTATTCCTTTGCTTCTCTAGTAGTATAGAGGTATATGGAAAGAAAAGAAGTCTGGGCTAAGTATTGCCACATTTTGGCATTCTCTTGGTGGTAAGAATTACTTTTATTTGGGGAATTGCAATGGAAGTGAAATATAATTCCTCTGTGGCTACCTATGGGGTCCACATCTGTTTTCCACTTAAAACTTGGGATGATAAAGATGGTGACTAGCCCTATTTACCCTTCATTCTAGTCATAGTCAGTTGGATCTAGAGATAAAACTCTCAGACTTCATGTTCTTTTGGCATAGAAGTTAAATTATCATTCCTGATGCTTTTAATCTGCCTTAGTAAATCCTTTTCTAGACTCTCTAAGAGACTTATCTCACCTTTTGTAGGTATGTACAAAGCTTCTAGTTCTCCTAATTGTGGAAAATAAGAGAAGTTTAATAATTTCTCTTTTACTTGTTTAGATGATTTATTTAGAAACTGCTTAATACCACTGCTCTGAGTGTTGTGCTTTGATATGTGTATATATTTGTATTGCTGGTTGCAAAAGTAAATTTAAATTGAAATTTTTTTACAGGCAAAGGAATGGACTGGAATTCTAGGTAAACCAAAGAAGGAGAAACCTGCTGAAAAGTTCTACTCTGAATCAGAAGAGGAAGAAGATGAATCTGCCAGTACCAGTTCATCAGGTAAGTATTTGGAAAGCAACTTGGATCTCCACTGCCTGGAGAACTGTATTTTCAGAACTGACTGCTATATAATAAAAAAATGGAAAAAATGCCAAAAAAATCCAGAGCTTCTTTTATATATATATATAGTATAAAGTCAGGAAATGAGGGGAAAAATTTTACATTCACTATATGAGTTAACCTTTGCGTTGTTTCCCAGTTTAAAAAGCTGTCATGCTGTTTTCATCCTGCTTTGAATCAAGTGTAAGTAGTAAGAGTCTGTAACTCCAGTTAAAAGTGAAGGCACCTAGCTCTTTGCAGAGGAATGTGCTTGTCTTTAATGTTTTTGGGAATTTGTTGGTGGTGAAGCACTGTTTTGATAGCATGTGCTGCTGTGTTGCTAAATGGCCAGACTTTAATTGTGTAGTCTTTTGTGGGATTTATTCAGCAAACTGCATCAGTATTTCTCTCAAATTCTACGTAACATTTTCTGTTTATTGTAATGGGGATGATGATGAAGAGTAGAACAACTGCCTGTCGATTTCAGCGAGCAAAGGTTCTTTTAACTTTTAACCCTATTATTGCTAGATAGTCAGTTCCCCAAGGCAGACATTTCAGAAGATGTTAATGTACTGCAGATGTAGTGAAGATCATAATTCTCTCAGGTCCAGACCTTAGTCATAGAAAATGTTTAACATTAGAGACTTTAAAGAATTATAAGCATCTAGTTGCATGGAAGAGGGGCACCTTAAAATCTGAATATGGAGCTGCTTCCTTCCAATTCCTAAACTGAGGAAATATGTAGAAGCGTTTAAGAACTATATCACTGAAATTAATGATTTCTGAAGCAATAAAAATATATATTCACTTCAGATATTTGAATATTTGATAACTGTGTGATTAATTAGAGGATGAATAATTTGTTTAAAACAGTGATTCAATCAGTCACAATGGGTATTCAAGAACAGATTATCTAATTAACAAGTTGTTTGAAAAGATAATTTTGCAGCTAAGTGAATGTATAGATTGGAAAATTTGAGGTCACCTCCACCTTCTAATGGGGTTATGTAACTTTGAAGAATCCACGTGCAATTAATATATTATTAGACTTTTTAATTTGATAAAGTATATAATACCATAGGCTGCAGAGGACAGGTCTTTAACTAACAAAATTTTGTAAATGTAAGGAGAAAGTGATTTTCTTGCCTATTTTTGACACAGGGTAAATAATGATAAAGCTTACAATAGGATCTTAAAATACTAAACCATTGTTTAATGTAAAACAAACTTGCATACCTAAAATACTATTTGTTTAAGATATTGAGACTGAAATTTTAAGGGTTATTTGTATTTCAGGGAGTGAATCTGACAGTGAAAGTGAGAAGGAAGATAAAGAGGAAGGCAGCACTGATGAGAGTA